>NC_133617.1:305091008-305691008 GCF_048593235.1 Sminthopsis crassicaudata | reverse complement strand
TACAGTAGTGTCTGCCACCCTTTGAGGACTCATTTTTGGGAATAATAACAACATTTCATAATAGGAGATTTAGGAATCACAAAAGGTTTAGAATTCATCTGTAGTTCAGGGATTTTTCAGAACTCAGTTGAAAGAGAAAAATTAACACACAAATGCTTCATGTGATAAGATGGATGTACGCTGAACTGACATTTGCCAGCCGTGATTAAGGGAGCCACAATCAAACACAGTGAGTCAAAAAGAGGAAGACTCAGAGAAATAAAGAATGATAAAGGATAACAGGAACAGTATAAGCACTTTCTTTGTTTTTGAGTTGTTGAAAAAAAATATGCAGTTATTAAAAAAAAAGTCACTGAAACAGTTAAGGTATTTTTCCCCTAGAAACCATTACAATTTAATAATGAAAAACGAAATAATTTTGTCTGTGTCATAAGATGAGGACTATTCTTTTGGGGACATAATTTACACATTTTGCAAAATATGCACATTATGTACATATATATATATTTATATACATAAGATTTATATTCCTCAAAACTTATTATTTTATAGTTTTGAAAGGATTTCTAAAGTTAAAAGAAAAATTATAATTATGAAAAATATAGATAAAAGAAGCCAGGGAATAGCTATGGCTTTTTCCTACATATACAAAAGACAATTGGAAAATGAAACAAACCTAAGGAAAATTGGAGTTGTTGTTTTATCAGTTTTGCTAAAGAAATTAAGCTACTTATGACAAAACATATTTTTTCTGTACTAAATACAAAACCACATTCCTGAATTCTTTGCTTCTTTTTGTGTGTGTTAATCTGTGTAACAGAGAAAATCAAGCCATCATACTCTTAATCAAAGATTGAATGGTATTATTAAGTATGGTGGGGGGGAGGAAGAGAGACTTTTCAGAGGAGAGGGATTAGGTATTACACATATTTTTCAAATTTATTATAAAATTTAATAAAACATTTTAAAATTGCTTTGATCAGAAAATATGCTAGCAATTCATGCTGAATTAACAGCTTTCAAGGGTTATAAATCATTCAAAAATTTGCTATATCATTTATCCCCAGGTTTACTGACTAATCATTTCAAAGGCAGGTCAGAGATTTAACCTTCCTATACTTCTGCATTAATGTTTTACTCTACATATAATTTAAAATGGTCAAAAACTTATCTGATACTTGAAAACAAATAGAAAAGAGTCAGTCTCAGCTATATGATCTGATTAATTTAAAATCATTTAAAAACCCATGGGAACATAATCAATATAAATAAGCCCATAGCATTTTTCTTAATTGGAAATACTTCTTTCTTTGGCCTATCACACTATATTTGGGGTTCCCAAAAGCCCAATTTTATTTAGGCAAAATTTCCTTTAGGATATTCCTATAGACTTCAAAAGAATTTTTTTTTTTCCCTGCATCAGGGGTAAATGATAAGTTAGTCTCTTTTCTGTAATCATACTCATAATTTAAAGCAGTTAGATTTTAGGAGGCTTTTAGACTTGGAATCAGGAATACCTGTTTGAATTGACCTACAGAAACTTGCTAACTGTGTGACCATGGTCAAGGAATTTGATCTTTATTTGCCCCAATTAACTTGTTTCTAAAATGGGAATACTAATAGCATCTGTCTCATGGTGTCATAATGACCAAATGAGTTTATACTTGTAAAGTACTTTGTAAATCTTAAAGCACTACTTAATTGTTACATATCATTATATTTACTTGCTTATTCTATAATGATAGTCTTCAGTGTATTTTGAGGGTAAGAAAACAGTGAAGTGAAAAGGGAAAAAAGTTTTAATATTTGGAAGATATTTTTTATTGCTGACAAGTATTTTTTTTATTATTCTATTCACCTCTTTTGATTTTTTTTCTTTATTCCATCCAAGTAAGCTTACCACTCAATACTTCTTTCCCCACCTCACTCCCTCAAGAAATGTCTTAATTGAAATAACTGTTTTTGCTTCCATTTTCCAGGAAGTTTTCTTTTGTCTTGTGTTTTTCAAAACTGATATTTCTTTTCAATCTATTCAGAATTCTACTTTCCAATTCAGGGATTATATCCATATTTCTTTGGTCTCTACATGTCTCTTAAAAGGTTGAAGCTTTCAAATTCTCTTCTAATTCTCATTTCCTTTCTGTCTCAGACTATGTTCCTATTACTATTACAATCTTTGCTTAATTTTCCTTGAGAACTTGTGCCTCAACCATCCTGGGACTGAATGCAGGTTATGTCATAAGTTTAAAAGAAGGTGGGATCCTAATGTGCCAGTTTTCTTCATATGAAGCCGATTATGGTCTCTTTTTCTCTTTCTATAAACATACATAAATTACTTTCCTCCTTCCCCACTTTATCTTTTTCATATGCCTTAGTGGTATCCTTTCCCTATGTATTCCAGGATAAGACACACCCTGTTTTCTACCTGTAAATTCTCTTCATTGTTTTTAGACTATTCTTTTATAGTCTTTACACCTGGACTAAAAACTAAAATAAAATAAAAATTGCTATCCTTTTTCTGTTCATTTACAGACTTAATGAAAGTACATCTCTAGTTCTCCCTATACACAGAAACTCTTTTTCCTTTAACTAACCTTGAGTAATCTAAAATCCCAACTTACTCACATCCTAACTACTCTAATTTTCCTTCCTCTCAAAGAAATCAGTACTCAGCAGAATCAGTGTTTTTGAAGTCAAAAGGGTTCAGATTGAATCACTACCAAGTGAAAACAAGGTAGAGACCATTATTACCATACCTAAATCTATGAAATTACTGCAATGCCTGTGTGTAAATGATATAATGTCTTGAGTAAGGGGAAATGGTACTAAAACAGACTAATGAGTAGTTAAGTCACCTGCTAAGTTTCATGGGTTTTGTTTTGTTTGTTTAGTTTTAGTTTTAGTTTTTTATCTTGCATATCATTTTTGTCTTATTCCATGGATTTGACTTAATTACTTCATTTCTGATGAATGATTTTAAGCTAAGATTTTTTTTTTGTAAAACATTGTGAGAAATAACTATTTGCCAATTTGTTAGTGTATTTTTGCAAGTTTATGGCTTCAGAAAAAAAAAAGTAGAAGATGTGAGGCTTAAACTAGTGAAAGGAGATTTATAAGATATTTTCTTGATATGTTCTGATTCTCATCTAATCAGGGTGAAGAAGGTGCATCTTCATGTGAAATACTTTATATGAAGAAAGGAACTTGACTATTAATTAGTGGGAGGAAAAAACAACCTACTACCATACATGAGAAAACAATATTGGTACTAGAGCATCTTGGGAAGCAGATATGTCACACTAGATAGCCTCCAAATAAAAGATATGTAAATGTAACATGTAATTTTGAAGCACCATATGCATGGGGAAAGCTGGATCTTCAATATCTTCCTCATTTCTTCCTAGCCTTCTTAAAAAAACTTAAAAAAATAAAAAAAAGTCAATATTTTTTCTTTTGAGTAAAATTGAGACCTTTCTTGATTGAAGAGAAATTTTATCTTAATGTCTCATTCATTTCTATGTATATATCCCAATTCCATTTCTATTTGCTGTTTTGTTTGGATTACATGCTTTTCACTATTTATGATAATCTTTTATGTAACTCATGGGAAGAAGTACTCTGAAACACATGATTTCTGAATTTTTCCTCCCTCCCACCCACTAAGAGCAACAAGCATATTACTTTAGCTTCTGGATCCTAAAATCATACTCCTACACCAGAGACATTTAGTAAGGGGAGATAGATAAAATTTTCTCTGATAGTCCTCTAAGAAAATGGAGAATTAGTCTTGCGATGATTCAGTTATCCGCCTCACTTATTGTTGTTCAGTTGTATGTGTCTCTTCATGATCCTATTTGGGGTTTTCTTGGCAAATAAACTAGAATCATTTGCCGTTTCCTTATCCAGGTCATTTTACAAATGAATAAACTAAAGCAAACAGAATTAAATAGTTTGTCCAGAAATACACAGCTATTAAGAGGCCAGATTTGAACTCAGGAAGATGATTGTTCTTGATTCCAATCCCAATAATTTGACCACTGTACCCACCTTAATGTCCACCTGTCTTCTTACCCCTATGCCAATCAGGTATTATGCTATTAGTTAGGCTCTCTTCCTCTTAGACCTCAGATTATTTCAAAGCATGCTTCTTTAATTATGTTTATACATTTAGAAAATCCATGTGAATGTACATATCTTACAGGACACAGGCATTTTAAATGGATAGTAACTGAAGTCGTGAAAACAAAAGAAGAAATTTCTCAGAAAACATGAATAAGAAGAGAGAAAATAAGAAAGATGAAGCAAAATCTTAGTGAACATTCACTTTACATGTTTGGGAAGAGAAGTCATGTAAGAGAAATAGATGGAAACCAAGAAAGAATGTGCTTTTTCTAAAGCCAATATAATTATATTTAGTTTGTGATAAATAAACAAAAACATCAAAATATTGTAGAAAGGTCAGACAATATAAGTACTAGAAAGAAGGGATCTTTGGGTTTGGTGATTAGGGGGACAAGACTAGACAAGAGTGGAAGGTCACCCCACAATTCCAGTGCAGGCCAACCCTGGCTCTAGGTCTGGCCCACACCCAGATAACAGTGAGGTAGGACCTCTGAATCACTGGCAGTATTGGAGACTTCTGGCCCTCTTAGCCTGAGGATACCAGGGAGGAGTCAGAAAATCAGTGAAAAGTGTGTGGCAATGGGGTGGGAGTCTGGTGCACAGTTCCAACCAAGCCTATCAGCAGAAACCCAGTCCTGTCCAGCACACTGGATCTTACAACTACAATGCAGCTGAGTCACAGCTAAGCTCCAGGGCAGAAAAGGATTGTAGTCAGACTTCTAAAGGGTTCTCTGAGAACAGCTGCACAAAACCCCTGAAACTTCAGACAATGCACCCTCCACACTGGAAATAGAACTCTTCTTTAAAAAAAGTGATTAAAAAACAGTGTAATAGGCAGGGAAAATGAGCAGAAAACAGCCCCCGATTTTTTTTTTCCTGATCATTAAAATTATTGTGGTGACAGGAAGGATCAAACTATACACAAGATAATAAAATCAAAGCTCCTTTATCCAAAGCCTCCAGGAAAAAAAATAAGAATTTGGATCAAGTCATGGAATAGCTCAAAGGGGACTTTGAAAATCAAGTGATAGAGATAGAGAAAAATTAGGGAAATAATTGAGAGAGGTATAAAAGGCAAAATAAAAAGCTAATGAGTAATAAGCTGGCCAAAACTTGTTGGTTTATATTTTTTAATGTCTTTGTAGTGTTGGTGAAAAGTATTTTATATTAATTCTTCTTCAACATAATGTTTATAATTTTGTTTATATGTTTATAATTATAGTTTGCTTGCTATTGTTGTTTTAGCCAGTAAAAGTCTGATTTCTCTTCAATCCACACCATCTCCTCAGCCCACTATTAAAATTTAAAGTAAACATAATCTTCATTACAAATATGTATAAGTCAAGCAAAACAAACCACCTTAAAGTTCATGTCAAAAAAAAAATAAATAAAATGCAACTCATTCCATACTCTGTGTCCTTCTCTATTAGGAGATATCTTTTCTATACAGGAAGTGGGTAGCATGTTTCATCATTAGTTCTCAGAAATCTTCAGTAGTAAACATTCTAATTCTTTCAAAATTATTTGTTTTAAAGGTTCTGACAAAGGTCTCATTTCCAAAATATATAGAGAACTGTCCATAATTTATAAGAAACCGAACCATTCTCCAATTGATAAATGGTCAAAGGATATGAACAGACAATTCTCAGAGGAAGAAATTGAAACTATATCCACTCACATGAAAGAGTATTCCAAATCACTACTGATCAGAGAAATGCAAATTAAGACCACTCTGAGATACCACTACACACCTGTCAGATTGGCTAAGATGACAGGAACAAATAATGACAAATGTTGGAGGGGATGTGGGGAAACTGGGACACTAATACATTGCTGGTGGAGTTGTGAAAGAATCCAGCCATTCTGGAGAGCAATCTGGAATTATGCCCAAAAAGTTATCAAACTGTGCATACCCTTTGACCCAGCAGCGCTACTACTGGGCTTATATCCCAAGGAAATACTAAAGAGCAGAAAGAGACATATATGTGCCAAAATGTTTGTGGCAGCTCTTTTTGTTGTAGCTAGAAACTGGAAGATGAATGGATGTCCATCAGTTGGAGAATGGTTGGGTAAATTGTGGTATATGAAGGTTATGGAATATTATTGCTCGGTAAGAAATGACCAGCAGGAGGAATATAGAGAGGCCTGGAGAGACTTAAATCAATTGATGCTGAGTGAAATGAGCAGAACCAGAAGATCACTGTACACTTCAACAACAATACTGTATGAGGATGTATTCTGATGGAAGTGGAAATCTTCAACATAAAGAAGATCCAACTCACTTCCAGTTGATCAATGATGGACAGAGGTAGGTACACCCAGAGAAGAAACACTGGGAGGGGAATGAAAATTGTTAGCACTAATATCTGTCTGCCCAGGTTGCATGTACCTTCGGATTCTAATGTTTATTGTGCAACAAGAAAATGATATTGGCACACATGTATTGTACCTAGACTATATTGTAACACATGTAAAATGTATGGTATTGCCTGTCGTCGGGGGGGAGGGAATAGAGGGAGGGGGGGTAATTTGGAAAAATGAATACAAGGGATAATATTATAAAATATATATATATATATATATATATATATATATATATAATAAAAAAGAAACTGAAAAAAAATTATTTGTTTTAAAAACATATTGCTGTTTAAATGAATTATTTTCTTTGTTCTGGTATTACTCTTCATCAGTTAATATAATTCTTAGGTTTCTCTGAAACCAATCATCTCTTCATTATTTTTAATAGCACATTATAATGCCATAATCCTTCATCCAATTTATGTGTATCCCCCCTCAAATCCAATCTTTTCCATATCAGAAATAATATTTTTTCTACATCATCAGTTAGAATTTATTTTTTAAGGATTAATTCTTCCCTAAATCTATCCTTGTTGATTAATTTTTCTTCCCTTCTCTCCTTTTTCTCCTAGTTTCCCTGTTAATTAAAGATATTTTTAGTGCCCATCTCCTCATATTTTTCTCTCCTTTGACTAATTCAGATAAGAATTCAAATTTCAAGCTATTCAAATTTGAATCAAAGATTCAAATTTCAGCTATTCCAATCACACACCCTTCTGTGTATGCATTAAAACTTAACTCTTGTTTCTTCTCATTCAGGAATTCTAGATTAATTGGTGTACACAATGTATGTGTATTTGTTTGTTTGGTTTTTAAAGACTTTTCTGTAAATGTTTTGGACTTACTTTCTTCAGATTTTAACCCTTAATTTTTCCCTGGCAATAAAATATCTTTTGATTGTGGGATTCTTATTTGGTTTTTGGTTTGTTTATTTTTCCCAAACACATTTTTTCTATCCTACTCTCTGATTTCAGACTTGACTTTAAAACCTTGTTCTGCACACTTTTGGAGGAAGGCCTGAGATTGATGGGATAACTAAGATAACTAGGTGGGCCATAGATAGGGGCAGTTGACAGAGCAAAGGAAAAGGGAAGGCTTTTGTTGAATTTAAGTGGAATTTAAGTGACACTTTGTTGTCATAGTCCCTAGTTGAATTCTCATAGTTATCTCTTGGAAGCAAGCAGGGAGGAATACTGATAGGAATATTTGTCCTTAAATGGGTCTTTGTTCTTAATTTTTGTTATCCTAAGTAGGTCTTTATTACAGTATGTTCAGTCAAATTGCAATGACAAAATTATCATGATTCCACAGTTACTATATCCAGTCAGGTCAATAGTAATACCTGCTGTATCCAGACACTCACTGGGAAGCTCTTTTAATTCAAAATGACAGAATTGCAGATTCCATTTGTGTCTGAGATTCTAGCCCTGGTTATTCCTCTACAGACTTCAATCTGGGGTAGAAGTTGGAAGCCTAAGCAGAAAATTACATTTTAAAACTAGCCATATCATTAGGTGAGGGATTCATGTTACAAATGCATGAATTACATAAATGTAAATATATTCAAATATATATACATGTATATGTATACATATATGTATGTGTATATAGGTGTGTGTTTGTGTGTGTGTGTGTGTGTGTGTGTGTGTGTATACACACACACAGGTATTCTGTTCTATATCAATGGATAACAATTATCCAAAAAATTTGTAACCATAAACACAAATCACTCTAGTTTTCATAGAAAAACCAATAATAAGGTCTATCCTAAGCCTTTGCTCCTCAGTGTTTTGGTTTTGATGACTTAAAGTAAATTCAAATGCCAGTGGTTTTAAACTGTCCATAAACTTTGAGGAGTCTTCCCTTAGCAGACTGATACTTTTGCATTGGTAAACAAGGCCATTTTTTGTCTCAATTGTTATCTAATTCTCACTTATTAAAGGGGAAGTGCTTCAGACAAACTAAGACATGGGAAAGACCTTAACTTTAAAAAGTCAAGGTCATCTACTTCATTCTGGGCCATCACTAATCATCTAGACTCTTGTTTTGCCAACGGACTCCTTGGACTCTGAAGAAGAAAGTTAGCCTGATAATTTTTCACCACTCTGCCTTGTTTAAAATCAGTTTACTAGCAAGTCAAGATATCATCCTCATGATATTCATCCTCTTCCAGATCAAAGGATGAACAACAAACAACAAATAGTATCTTCTTTCTCATGTGCACAGATATTAGAGATATTACATGTTGAAGTAGAGTCAAATATATGTTGAAATACCTCAAGCATATGTTAGAAAGATAAATTTTGAAAAAAAACCCAAACTTTTTTTTAAATTAATAAGATTATCAGATGAGGGATTCATAAATTAATAATAAAATTATTTATATGTAATTAAACATTATACATAAATTATAAACATATAACAAAATCACATTATATAAATTAAACTCTTTTGACTTCTCTGCACCTTATTTTTTTGCAAATTGTTTATGTAAATGCCTATATATAGACACATACAAATTTGTATAAATAAATATTTGAGGCTTAGATAACTTAAAATATCAGAGGTATTGATAGATGGACAGGAGGATGGATAGATAGATAGATAGATGGATAGATAGATAGATAGATAGATAGATAGATAGATAGATAGATAGAAAGAAAGAAAGAAAGAAAAATAGATAGATAGATAGATAGATAGATAGATAGATAGATAGATAGATAGATAGATATTGCATTTGTGGATATTAAGGCACAGAGAAGTTAAAGACTTTGTCCAACAGTGATACTTCAGTTATTGAGACAGAATTCCACCCTAGGTTTCTTTTAATGTCAAATTCAGTGTATTCTGCACCATTTCAATTGACATAGATAAGACTCAAATATAATGATAGTTATAGAACATGAAATGTATAGATATAAGTGGAAGAGGATGATTGTCAGCAAAAACAAAACAGAATATTTTATGTAGGGTGCAACTTTGACTTTAGTCTTAACACTATCCATTCTTTCAATTCAATGAATTGCAATGCAATGCAATGAATGCAAAAAAAGATATTTTTGTTGTTTACAGAAAAATAGAGGACTTATGATCACAGGATCATAGATTCTGAATTAGAAAAAATCTTGGGAACAATTAGGTCTATACTTACCCATTTCCAAGATGAAGAAACTGATCTCTAAAAACTGAGGATTTAAGTGATATGTTCATGGTTACTCAAATATTCAGTTTATGATACAGTGGAATGTATACCTAGGTCTTTTGTACTAAAAGTCCATCTTCTAGTATTACTTCATATTGCAAAATAAATAAATAAATAAATAAATGAATAAGCAAATAAATAAATAAATAAAATATTTGCTATCCAAAGAAATTTGCCTCTTTTAAATGTGTATTAAATTTTTTAAAAGAGACTATATAACTTCCTCTTTGAGATCTATTTTCAGTACAAAAACACAGTTTAGTGAAAGTAGAGATTGTTGTCATTAGAGTTTTTAGTTCTCAGAGACAAGTTGTCTATTCTACTGATGCTGCTGATTCCCAGATAGTTATTAATAGGTAGCACTTACGCTGTACTCTGAAGTTTGCTAGTGCTTCACGTTTGCTTTCACACTTGATTTTTATAACAATCCAGAGAGATAGGTAATTTATTACCCCTATTTTGCAGATAGGGAAACCGAGGCAGACAGTGGTCATTTATCCAAGGTCACAGAATTAGAAAGTATCTGATGCTACTTTTGTTCTCAGGTTTTCTTAACACCAAATCCATACTATCCAGAGATCATCAAACAGCCAAGAATCAATGCCTTAAAAAAAAATTAAAGCCATTCTTACCTCACTGGCAGTAGAAAAACAGATAAGCAAACTGGATTTGCCTCACTGACCATAATTTATGAATCTTTGCTGGCAAGCTGTGCTATCTAGCTGCCCATCTAAAAAAAGAAGTTAATGTCTCTATATGGTAGCAAATGGTTCATTTTTTTTTCTTTTATGAACTATTTTTTTGTAAGTTATGGCAGTAATAATCAATTCATTTATTAACAACTACACTACTTGTTAATTTTCTATGTCTCTTTGTGTCTGTCTTTATCTGAAAAAAAATTCTGTCATATTGCTCTTTTGCCTTATTATTCACTTTATAATACAGTTCTCTTACTATAATTAAAGAGATATTGTATCTTTATTCTGCTAAAGGGAGTTGAACCAATTATTAATTAACAGTAATGCCAAATCATTTTGAGGACTCTTTCTCCCATCAAACCCACCAGAATTACATTATCAGAACTAGAAACCATACAATAGGCCTTTTCCAATAGAACAGTACTTGGGTGCTGTGAGCTGTGAATAATGAAACATTTCTGAGGTCACTGTTCATGAACATCAAGCTACAAAGCATATTTCATTTGATTTCAAGAGAAGACAATTTGGTAGATAGTGATCACAAGATTGTTGAGTTCGGGATTCTAAAGGAGATGATGAAGTAAAGCAGTAAAATAAGAAAATTGTCTTGAAAATTAATGTTTTAGCTAGCTTAGAAAACTGATAGGAACTGAAGCCTGCGTTTCCACAGGAAGCAGTGAAGCATCCTAGACATTGTGTTTCTGAAATAAATACAAATGAAAGTTACTTAGTAATCCAAAAATGTTCAAGAAAATGTCATTTTTTTGCTTTTTCCTGGACCTGAAGATGCCCCCAAAGAATTCTAGAGTTTCTGGAAAATCTGTATTGCCTTTGGAACAAAGGAAAACCTAAAACTATTGTGCTTTTTAAGGAAGCAATTGAATTTAAGTTTTATTTTTATTATATTTTTATTAGTTTAACTGTGTTATATGTGTGCATGATATTTATTTATTTAAAACTAAATATGAAATAAGAAAAAACAAAATAGAAAAATGGAAAATAAAAAAAACAAAACATTGTCATGTACCCAGCAGAACATCAGGGAGAATTTAAGATTTGTAACAATCAATTTCCACTTTGAAAAAGCATATGTAATAAAATAAAAAAAAGATTATATATTCAGGACTGTCCATATTTTCTTTGGTTCCTTGTATATTATTCTTTTGTGCTCTGCTGTACATTTTGCACTTTATTCTTTTCCCCCCTTCATCCCCCTTAAGCTCCCCTTTTGCCTCTCCCAAACAGCAAGCTACAGTGAAGTGCAAGCATATGCACACATTTTTTAGTTAAACTTTATTTCTAGGGAACAGAGATTATCCCAAGTTTCTTTTTCAGTAAGATGGAGGTCTCATCACTGGTTTTCCTTGCTGTGTCAGAGGTGTTCACTCTACTGGTTGAGCTGCCTTATTCATGCCTATTGTATCAGGGTTTGAGGGTTCACAGTTTGCCTTCTATGTTGGGTCTTTAGGCCTCACAATTAGCTTGCTTAGCCACTGGCTCACTGAACCAGGAATGAAGGGTTTCCACTGTTGATCTGTGCTTTGGCTAAGAGGCTCCAGTATGATTCCCCACACTGAGCCAGAGCTTGGCCATGTTTCCCTTTCATCCAAGTGAGACATATCTTTTCTGAACTTCTAAGATAGCTTAAGCTGAACAATTATTCACTCTAACTTTATGTGGGTTCTGTCACTCCAGAATCCATTTAAAGGATTGATTTAGTATTGCTTCTGAGGAAAACTTGGAAGAGTTCAGGTAATTTCTGAACTTCTTGCCAATCATCTTGCCTCCCCCCTATCTAGTGTGTCTCCCATCATTAACACCTCAAATACGTTTCCACATGTGCATGAAAACATCTACAAAGATCTCTTCTATCAACTTTCAACATTTCCCACTGATATTCTCCAGAAACCAGAAATAGAACAAACAATGCCAAATGATACTCCTATACTTAACAACTGGGATAAAGTGGAAGACCAGTTTGTTCAAGAATAACAAAGTAGCATTTTTTGCTGTTCATTTTATTTTGATTCTCTATACTATAGGATAATGGAGTGAAGTGAATGATATGCTATGTTTATGTCCCTTGTTTTAATGAGACTTGGAATGGCTGGTGTAGAATTTGGACCTATTTCTTTCTTTTTTTTTTTTTTTTTTCTTTTTCTTTTAAAAAATCATTGGACTTTTATTTTTATATAATTCCGATTTTCAAATGTGTTCCTTTTCTTTTTTTGTTTTTTTTTTCATTTTATTTATACATTTTTGACAGTATATATGCATGAGTAATTTTTTTTAATAACATTATCCCTTGTTTTCATTTTTCCAAATTATCCCCTCCCTCCCTCTACTCCCTCCCCTAGATGACAGGCAATCCCATACATTTTACTTGTGTTACAATATAACCTAGATACAATATATGTGTGTAAATCCAATTTTCTTATTGCACATTAAGTATTAGATACCGAAGTTTTAAGTAACCTGGGTAGATAGATCGTAGTGCTAACAATTTACATTCACTTCCCAGTGTTCCTTCTCTGGGTGTAGTTGTTTCTGAATTTGGACCTATTTCTTTTTTTTTTTTTTTTTTTTTTTTTTTATTCATTTTTCCAAATTACCCCCCCCCCTCTATTCCCTCCCACCGATGACAGGCAATCCCATACATTTTACATGTGTTACAATATAGTCTAGGTACAATACATATGTGCCAATATCATTTTCTTGTTGCACAATAAACATTAGAATCCGAAGGTACATGCAACCTGGGCAGACAGATATTAGTGCTAACAATTTACATTCACTTCCCAGTGTTTCTTCTCTGGGTGTACCTACCTCTGTCCATCATTGATCAGCTGGAAGTGAGTTGGATCTTCTTTATGTTGAAGATTTCCACTTCCATCAGAATACATCCTCATACAGTATTGTTGTTGAAGTGTACAGTGATCTTCTGGTTCTGCTCATTTCACTCAGCATTAGTTGATTTAAGTCTCTCCAGGCCTCTCTGTATTCCTCCTGCTGGTCATTTCTTACAGAGCAATAATATTCCATAACCTTCATATACCACAATTTACCCAACCATTCTCCAACTGATGGACATCCATTCATCTTCCAGTTTCTAGCTACAACAAAAAGAGCTGCCACAAACATTTTGGCACATATATGTCTCTTTCTGCTCTTTAGTATTTCCTTGGGATATAAGCCCAGTAGTAGCGCTGCTGGGTCAAAGGGTATGCACAGTTTGATAACTTTTTGGGCATAATTCCAGATTGCTCTCCAGAATGGCTGGATTCTTTCACAACTCCACCAGCAATGTATTAGTGTCCCAATTTCCCCACATCCCCTCCAACATTTATCATTATTTGTTCCTGTCATCTTAGCCAATCTGACAGGTGTGTAGTGGTATCTCAGAGTGGTCTTAATTTGCATTTCTCTGATCAGTAGTGATTTGGAACACTCTTTCATGTGAGTGGATATAGTTTCAATTTCTCCCTCTGAGAATTGTCTGTTCATATCCTTTGACCATTTATCAATTGGAGAATGGTTCGGTTTCTTATAAATTATGGTCAGTTCTATATATATTTTGGAAATGAGACCTTTGTCAGAACCTTTGTTTTTAAAAATATTTTCCCAATTTGTTACTTCCCTTCTAATCTTGTTTGCATTAGTATTATTTGTACAGAAACTTTTTAGTTTGATGTAATCAAAATCTTCTATTTTGTGATCAATAATGATCTCTAGTTCTCCTCTGGTCATAAATTCCTTCCTCCTCCACAAGTCTGAGAGGTAGATTATCCTCTGTTCCTCTAATCTATTTATTATCTCCCTCTTTATGCCTAAATCATGGATCCATTTTGATCTTATCTTGGTATATGGTGTTAAGTGTGGATCCATATCTAATTTCTGCCATACTAATTTCCAGTTTTCCCAACATTTTTTTTCCGAATAATGAATTTTTATCCCTAATGTTGGAATCTTTGGGTTTGTCAAAGATTAGATTGCTATAGATGTACCCTTTTTTGTCCTTTGTATCTAATCTGTTCCACTGATCTACCGGTCTATTTCTTAGCCAATACCAAATGGTTTTGGTGACTGCTGCTATATAATATAGCTTTAGATCAGGTACACTTAGACCACCTTCCTCTGAGTTTTTTTTTTCATTAGTTCCCTTGCAATTCTCGACCTTTTATTCTTCCATATGAATTTTGTTGTTATTTTTTCTAGGTCATTGAAATAGTTTCTTGGGAGTCTGATTGGTATAGCACTAAATAAATAGATTAGTTTGGGGAGTATTGTCATCTTTATTATATTCGCTCGGCCTATCCAAGAGCACTGAATGTCTTTCCAATTATTTAAATCTGATTTTATTTTTGTGGCAAGTGTTTTGTAATTTTTCTCATATAATTCCTGACTTTTCTTTGGTAGATGGATTCCCAAATATTTTATACTCTCAACATTTGTTTGGAATGGAATTTCTCTTTGTATCTCTTGCTGTTGCATTTTGTTAGTGATATATAAAAATGCCGAGGATTTATGTGGATTTATTTTGTATCCTGCCACTTTGCTGAAATTTTGAATTATTTCTAGTAGCTTTTTAGCAGAGTCTTTGGGGTTCTCTAAGTATACCATCATGTCATCTGCAAAAAGTGATAGTTTAATTTCCTCATTTCCTACTCTAATTCCTTGAATCTCTTTCTCGGCTCTTATTGCCGAGGCTAGCGTTTCTAGTACTATATTGAATAGTAATGGTGATAGTGGGCAAGCTTGTTTCACTCCTGATCTTACTGGGAAAGGTTGCAGTTTATTTCTATTGCATATTATGCTTACTGAAGGTCTTAAATATATGCTCCTGATTATTCTAAGGAATAGTCCATTTATTCCTATACTCTCAAGAGTTTTTAGTAGGAATGGATGTTGGATTTTGTCAAATGCTTTTTCTGCATCTATTGAGATGATCATATGGTTCTTATTAATTTGATTATTAATATGGTCAATTATACTAATAGTTTTCCTAATATTAAACCAGCCCTGCATTCCTGGAATAAATCCTACTTGATCATAGTGTATTATCTTGGAGATGATTTTCTGAAGTCTTTTTGCTAATATCTTATTTAAGATTTTAGCATCAATATTCATTAAGGAGATTGGTCTATAATTTTCTTTCTCAGTTTTCGATCTACCTGGTTTAGGTATCAGTACCATGTCTGTGTCATAAAAGGAGTTTGGTAGGACTCCTTCATCCCCTATTTTTTCAAATAATTTATATAACATTGGGGCTAATTGTTCTTTAAATGTTTGGTAGAATTCACATGTGAATCCGTCTGGCCCTGGGGATTTTTTCCTGGGGAGTTGATTAATAGCTTGTTCTATTTCTTTTTCTGAAATGGGACTATTTAAGCAATTTAGCTCCTCCTCTGTTAATCTAGGGAGCCTATATTTTTGGAGGAAGTCATCCATTTCACTTAAGTTATCAAATTTATTGGCATAAAGTTGGGCAAAGTAACTCCTTATTATTTCTCTAATTTCCTCTTCATTGGTGGAAAGATCCCCCTTTTCATTTGTAAGACTATCAATTTGATTTTCCTCTTTCTTTTTTTTGATCAAATTTACCAAAGGTTTATCTATTTTATTGGCTTTTTCATAAAACCAACTCTTGGTTTTATTTATTAATTCAATAGTTTTTTTACTTTCAATTTTATTGATTTCTCTTTTTAATTTTTGTATTTCGAGTTTAATTTTTGGTTGGGGGTTTATAATTTGGTCTTTTTCTAGCCTTTTAAGTTGTAAGCCCAATTCGTTAATCTTCTCTTTCTCAATTTTCTTCAAGTAAGCCTCTAAAGATATAAAATTTCCCCTTATTACTGCTTTAGCTGCATCCCAAAGATTTTGATATGATGTCTCATCATTGTCATTATCTTGGGTGAAATTGTTAATTGTTTCTATAATTTACTCTTTCACCCAGTCATTCTTTAAGATGAGATTATTCAGTTTCCAATTACTTTTTGGTCTATTTACCCCTAACTTTTTACTGAATGTAGCTTTTATTGCATTGTGATCTGAGAAGAAGGCATTTATTATTTCTGCCTTCCTACATTTAATTTTGAGATCTTTATGTCCTAATATATGGTCAATTTTTGTATAGGATCCATGAACTTCTGAGAAGAAAGTATATTCCTTTCTATTGCCATTCAGTTTTCTCCAAAGGTCTATCATACCTAGTTTTTCTAATATTCTATTTACTTTTTTAATTTCTTTCTTGTTTGTTTTGTGGTTTGATTTGTCTAAATCTGAGAGTGCAAGGTTGAGATCTCCCACTATTATAGTTTTACTGTCTATTTCTTCTTGCAGTTCTCTTAACTTTTCCTTTAGAAAGTTAGATGCTATACCACTTGGTGCATATATGTTTAGTATTGATATGGCTTCATTATTTATGCTACCTTTCAGCAGGATATAGTTTCCTTCCTTATCTTTTTTAACGAGATCTACTTCTGCTTTTGCTTGATCTGAGATAAGGATAGCTACCCCTGCTTTTTTGGTTTTACCTGAAGCATAATAGGCTCTGTTCCAACCTTTTACCTTTACTCTCTATGTATCTCCCTGCTTTAAGTGTGTTTCCTGTAGGCAACATATTGTAGGGTTCTGCTTTTTGATCCAATCTGCTATCCATCTCCGTTTGATGGGATCGTTCATCCCATTTACATTTACAGTTAAAATTACTAATTCTGTATTTCCTGCCATCGTATTATCCCCAGGTTATGCTTTTTTCCCTTGACCCCCCTGATCCCCCTCCCCGATATTTAATTTACAGACCCCCCTTGTGACGCGCAACCCTCCCTCTTTTGTTTTTTTTTTAGGATCCCTCCCCCCTCCCTCCAAGACCCTTCACTTATTCTCCTTTTTCTTTTCCCTTTTCCTCTCCCCCCTTTTAATGAGGTGAGAGAAAATTCTCTGAAAAACAAATATGTTAATTATTTACTCTTTGAGCCTCTCCTGATGAGAGTAAGATTCACACAATGATTCTCCCCCTCACTAAGTTCCCTCAGATATGGTGTATTATCTATGCCTCTTCCTGGGATGTAGTTTCCCTCTTTTTATCACTCCTTCCCCTTTTTCTGAACCGACCTCCTTCCCTTTACTACACCCCCCTTTTTTTCTTTTATATCAGTAAAATCAAATTAAACTTGAGTATTTTTTTATATACCCACAACAGAGTTACAGTTCTCAAGGGTTCTGTGTACCTTTTTATGTTTCTCTTCAGTCTTGTGGATGTAGATCAAATTTTTTGTTTAAGTCTGGTTTTTTTCTTAGAAACATATAGAATTCCTCTGTTTCATTGAATGACCATCTTTTTCCATGGAAAAAGATGCTACACTTAGCTGGGTAGTTCATTCTTGGTTGCAGTCCTTGATCTTTTGCCTTATGGAATATCAGGTTCCAGGCCCTTCTATCTTTTAATGTGGAGGCAGCCAGATCTTGGGTGACCCTTATTGTGGCACCTTGGTATTTAAATTGTTTTTTTCTAGCTGCTTGCAGGATTTTCTCCTTTGTGTGGTAATTCTGCAGCTTAGCCACTATATTCCGTGGTGTTCTTTTTTTAGGGTCTATTTCAGAAGGAGTTCGATGAATTCTTTCCACAACTACTTTCCCTTCTGTTTCTATTATCTCTGGACAGTTCTCCTTGATAATTTCCTGTAAAATAGAATCTAGGCTCTTTTTTTGGTCATAGTTTTCTGGAAGTCCAATAATCCGCAGATTATCTCTCCTAGATCTATTTTCCAGGTCTATAGATTTTCCCAGTAAGTATTTGACGTTGTTCTCCAGCTTCTCATTTTTTTTGTTTTGTTTGACTGATTCTTGGGTTCTCTGTGAATCATTCATTTCTATTTGTTCCATCCTGACTTTTAAGGAGTTATTTTCTTCTTTCACAGTTTTTAGTTCTTTTTGTAAATGCCCAATTTCGTTTTTAAATGAATTATTTTGCTCTATTGAATTTTTTTCCATTTCCCTAATTTTTTTTTTTTGAGAATTATTTTCTTTTTCCAATTCAGAAATTCTATTTTCTTGAGACTTTTTTATCTTTTCCAATTCAGAAATCCTACTTTCCTGTGTTTTTTTAACCTTTTCTAATTCATAAATTTTGTTTCCCTGCATCTCCTGTGAATTCTTTATTTTTTCCAACTCCAATTTCAGGACGTTGTTATTCTCTATCATAGCTTCCCTTTCCTTTCCCCATTTTTCTTCAATCTCCCTCAATTTTTTAAGAGCTTCTTCTAGGAGAGAGTTATGTGATGGGGGGCAGGAATCGTTCCCCTTTGGGTTATTATCTGCTGTCTCTCTGCTGTTAACTTCCTCGGGGTTGGATACCCGCTCTTTCTCTGTATAGAAGGAATCTATAGTTTTTCTAGCTTTTTTGCTCATACTTAAAAAATCTTTTGGGGTCTGTCCCTGGGGTAGGAAATTATTTATTTACTTCTTTACCAGCTTCCTCCCAGACCGGATGGATGCAGCGGCCCCTGCGCCTGAGCTAAGATAGAGCTTTGGGAGAGAGTTCCCCACCCCCTCCCTGGAAGTGCCTCTGAGGTGATTAGCACTACTGTGCTTCGAGGGGGTAGAATAGTAAAGACAGCACAAAGCCCAGCCTATGTGTCCGGGTGGGGCGTGGATGTCTGCAGCAGGTGACGTGAGAAGCCCCTGCGCTCAAACTGGAAGTGTCTGCCAGAAACCGCGGTCCCTAGTTCAAAGGTTCTGCTTCTCTGGGACTTCCTGGAGCTAAGTTCCACTCCCTCCAGCTAAACTACGCAGTGTGTGTTGCCTTGGGCCGTATCCACCCACTTGTCAATCTCTTAACTATTCTCAGGTGGTAACTGTGGCCACACCCCCTGGTGCCGAGTCTCTGCTGAGTCACCCCCAGGGTGGGGGGGGGGGAAATCTAATCTGAGTTTTAAAATATTTTGGCTTTCTCTTCTGAACTGCTAAATAATTAGCAGAGAAGAGCTAACAGCCTGTGCCAGATTCCTTTACCTCAGTGGCTTCTCTGATCCCAGAGCCCTTCCCAGCGCAATGGGCGCAGTGTGCCCCTACCCCACCGTCTGTGCTGGTCTCTCTTCTTCCTCCCCTGAGAACTGACCTTTCCTGTTGAAACTCCAGATTCTCTTCAGCTGGTAAGTCGTGCTTCCAGTCCTTGTGGTATCTATCAGTCCTGAGCTAATTTTGAGACTTAATTTATCTAATTGGTTGTGAGGGAGTGAGGACGTTCACTGAGTGGTGTGTTTCTTCTCCGCCATCTTGGCTCCGCCCCCTCTTGGCTCCGCCCCCCGGACCTATTTCAATAATCTCTTATATAGTTAATTAAACCCAAAGCCTTTGCAGCAACAGTCAATACCTTCCTTTGATTATTTGGCTTATATAATAATCCTAACACAAATTTTGTCCTCTTCTTTAATCCCCTAACTCCTAGTATTAATGTTTTTCCCACAAAAGAATAGAGATGTTTCATTTTATATAATAATACCAGTATTTCCATTCCTTCTTGTACTTGACTGACCTCAGAACTAGAATGGGATTTTTCTCCTTGAAATCAGCCCTGCCACGTGTCCCTAATGATAGCATTGTGGTAGCACTAGTAATTGCAAAAAAGTTCTATTTTTGCATGACTTTTGAAGGTGAGATAGAAAATTAGGGTAGGTCTAAACTTAGGTGTGATTTGAATGAAAAAAGAGCACCTTTCATAAAATATAGAAAATGTAATAATTGGAATGAATCATAAAATCTGGAGGTTAGGGCAAGGAATCATTACTAATAGATCCAAATCTTCAATAAGAACTGTGAGACACCACTTTATTGTAAAATTTAAAGAAAAAAAAAAACAACACTTCCATATTATTTCTAGTTCTCACAAAGTCATTCTTGAATCTTCTTCACCCACTCAATGAATAAAATATTATCTTTTATCTCATCTGAAATGCATGAATCATGTTTTATAAAAATATTATTTTCTATGATCTCAAGGTAAGTTCATTTTCCTGCACTCAACTAATAACTTAGTAAATTCTGAGCTGTTTTCAATAGGTTTTGATTGTGTTTTACAACCAAGTTGCTCAAGGAGACTTCCATCTATAATGCTACCTTTTTAGGCCTGAACTCCTTGAGGAAACTGAGATAATCTCTGCTGATGTCACAAGTTTACATTTCTTTTACTTATGCATATGTGTTTTACAATTTTTCCTGAAGCTGATTTTATTCCAATTTGTATCTTTTGGGAATTTTTCATTTCCAGAGCTCTCATTGACTTCATAAAGAAAAGCTACATACTGTGAATTCATGGAAGAAACTGTCCTTAAAATACTTAATTTGCCAAAGGTTTATTACATGCCTGCTGTGTACTAGGCACAGATTATTAAGATCCACTTTTAAGATCATCAGATTATTAAGATCCAGTTTCTGCTAAACAGATCACTCAGCCTTTATCTCACTGCCCTCAGCTGGCAGTGATTCTAGTAAATCAGCCCATGGTCGGATTGGGCTGAAAGGCTAAATGATCCAAAACACTCTTTTTTAAGCTCTGACTTCTGTGGTTCCTTCCTGCAATAAATCTATTATTCTAAATTTCTTCTTCTCATTCCCCTCCCCAACTCATCTTCTGGGGCTCACTGAAATATAGTTTGCTCAGAAAGATACCATATTTTTTGGAAACCCCACTAAAGCATGCTGCTCCTTCATTTAAATGCTTAAATATAAAAAAAAAAAAAATGGGAAGGTGTATGTATACTTCTTGCTCTTAGCAATACATTTCAGAATTCTGCCCCAGTCACACTACACATTGCTGTCAGCTAAAAATTATATCTTTCCTTTAAAGTTCACTGCTTCTTGTCCAAATCCAAATCCTTGTCCTGATGAGGCATAGATCTACAAGCTTGTCATTACCTTACCCACCCTAATCCTTCCCCCTTGTATACTTGCACTACAAACTCCCTAACCTTTTAAGTTCCACTTACTTCTACCTCAGTTTGAACTAGATATAGCAATTGTTAAACCTTATTTACCAACTATCTCAATTATATTTTAAGTTGTGCCATAATTCCTAGGGATATTTTCTGCTTATATTCTTCCATTTGTATAAAATGTCATAGAGAAGGGAGCACATATAAGGGATGTTTTGAAAGTAAAATCATCACAACTTGGCAATATATTGTATCTTGGGCACTTGAAAAACAGTAAGAGACATGATGACATCTAGGTTTCAAATCTGGATGTCTAGGGGAATGTTGTGACACTCAATTATAATAGGGAAATTGGAAGAGTTTTAGAGGAAAGATATCAAGTTTAATTTTGGACACACTGAGTTCAATATGTCTATAAGAAATCTAATTTTAGATGCTACCTAGACCATTAGAGGTACAAAAATGGAAGTCAAGGTATTCATGCTAGAAATAGACATAATTAAACCAGCTAAACTGATTTGGAAATTCGAATATGCTGGAAGGATGGTTATCAGGAAGTATGAAGTTCAAATAACAGTATATTTTTGATACATTTTGTGAGCCCATGTGTTTGTGATGTAATCTCTGAATTGGTGTATAGCGTAATGTTTTTCAGACTGAGTAGGGATTTAATATACACCTTCTTAAAATAAATAATTTGAAAGTACTGAGAAGAATCTCTGAGGCCATTTATTTCAATCTATATTTTAAAATATAATTTTCAGTATACTATTAATTCATCACGAAGATTTTCTTTGAAAAATCAAGTGATAAGGAATACACTATCATTTAAAGTTTTGCATCAACAACTAGACAACTTTAATTGTCAGACTTTTTTCTTCCTCATCATTAACCTTTCTGGAATTATCCCTAAGTTTATTTGAATCTCTTCACCCTTTGTTTTAGATAAATTCTTCTGATCATAATATATAAAATTCCATTCATTCCACTTTTCCAAATAAGCAAGAAACGCTTTTTTTTTCTTTTTTCTTTTTTTTTTCCTTGTGTGTGTGTGTGTGTGTGTGTGTGTGTGTGTGTGTGTGTTTTTCCTTCCCTTCTCTTTAGAGGGGGGAACAGAGAAGTGGAAAATTTAGTCATAATTTTATTATAACATTAAATTTTAATTGTTTCATTATTACTTGCATTTATATAATGTTCATGGTATATATTTTATTCCTAGTTTTGCTTACTTTATTTACTTCATACTTCTATGCATTTCTTTTTTAATTATTTATTTCCTAGAGAATAGTAATATTCTCTTATATTTATATATTTTTAATTTGTTTAATCATTTCTAAATCTCTGGACATTTTCTTTGAGGCTAGTTCTTTTATTCCAAAAAATACTAGTGTTAATACTTTGAAGTTTACAAGTATTTTTGTTTATATACTCTGTGTGTGTGTGTGTGTATGTGTGTGTGTGTTTGAGAATGTTTGGACATATTCACAACTTTACAGTGTCTTGGACTATCTGTCTTTACATACAACTTCTAACACCAATATTCCTTTTTGTAAATTTTGGCCAATATTTGCCAATATTTACCACTTAGTTTGATGTAAGTGAAACATCCAGATTGTTTTGGTTTTGATTTCTTTTATTAAAAAAGGATTTTGAATAATTTTTATATCATCAGCAATAATTTATAATTATTTTCTTGAGCCCTATTTATTCACATCCCTTCTCACTTTTATAATATATATATATATATATATTTTATTTTTCTAAATACAAGAAAGATAGTTATCAAAATTTACCTTTGTAAAACCTTTTGTTACAAATTTTTCTCCTTCCCTCCCCCTACTTCCCTATATGCTAAGATAGTAGGCAATCCACTACAGGATGAACATGTGCTATTCTTCTAAATATATTTCCACATTCACCATCCTGTGCAAGAAAAATCAGATCAAAAGAGGCAAAAAGACAAGGAAAAAAAAAAGAAAAACAAACAAAGATAAAAATACTTAGTCTCTATAGTTCTCTCTCTGGAAGTAGATGGCTCTTTCCATGACAAGTATTGGAATTTCCTTGTATCACCTCATATAAAAAGAGCCAAAGTCATGATAGTTATCATCACATGATCTTACTGCTGCTATATACAATGTTCTCTTGGTTCTACTTACTTTACTCAACATCAGTTAATATAAGTGTTACCAGTCTGTTCTGAAATCAGCATGCTCCATAATTTCTTATAAAACAATAATATTACATTGCATTTATAACCATAATTTATTCAATATCATAACAATTGATCTGCATTAACTCAATTTCCAGTTCCTTGCCACTACAAAAAGGGCTACTACAAACATTTTTGCACATATGGATCCTTTTCCCGTTTTTATGATCTCTTTAGGATACAGACTCAGTGGAGACACTGCTAGATAAAAAGATGTGCATGATTTTATAGCTCTTTGGTCACAGTTCCAAACTGCTCTTCAAAATGGTTGTATCATTTACATTTCCAACAATGCTTTAGTATTCCAGTTTTCCCACATCCCTTTCAACATTGATTATTATCTTGTTCTGGCATCTTAGCCAATCTGACAGATATGAAGTGGTACCTTAGAGTTGCATTAATTTGCATTTCTTTAATCACTGGTGAATTACAGCATTGTTTTATATGACTAAAAGTGGTCTTAATTTCTTAATTTTCATCTGAAAATTGTTTATTAATGTCCTTTGACAATTTATCAGTTGGGAAATGGCATGAATTCTTATAAATTTGATTCAATTGTTTATATATTTTAGAAATGAGGTCTTTATCCAAAACACTGGATGTAAAATTTCCCCCAGCTTTCTGCTCCCCTTCTAATCTTGGCTACATTAGCTTTGTTTGTAGAAAACCTTTTTAATGTAATAGAATCAAAATCATCCATTTTGCATCCACAGATCCAAAAAGTAGACTATCTGTTATTCTTCTAATTTGCTTATAAGTATCACTCTATATGTCAAAATCATGAACCTATTTTGATATTATCTTGGTATAAGGTGTTAGGTGTTGGTCAATGCCTACTTTCTGCCATACTGTTTTCCAGTTTTCTCTAGCAATTTTTGTTACATAATGTTTCATGAACTTAATCTATTCTAGTTATTCAGTACTCTATTCCTTAGCCAGTACCAAATGATCTTGATGATTGCTGCTTTATAATATAAATATAAATATAAATATGGTTTCATATCAATATCTACATTCATTCCCCAAATGGTGGGCTTTCACTTAAATTTCCAGCTCTTTGCCACCTCAAAAAGGCCTGCTACAAACAATTCTGCATTTCTAGGTCTTTTTCACTTTTTTATGATTTCTTTAGCATACAGACTCAGTAGGCCACCTTCATTTGCATTTTTCTTTCATTAATTAATCTTGAAATTCCTGACCTTTTGTTCTTCCAAATGAATTTTTTTTTTAATTTTCCTAGTTCTATAAAGTAATTTTTTGGCAGTTTTATTTTTGTAGAAATGAATAAGTACATTAAATTAGATAAAATTGACATTTTTATTATACTAGTTCAGCCTACCCATGAACACTTAATGTTCTTCCAGTTGATTAGCTCTAACTTTTTTGTATGGAAAGTGTTTTGTAAATTAACAGTTTCTGGCTTTGTCTTGGCAGACAGACTCCAAAATATTTTATATCATCTACATTTATTTTAAATAGAATTTCTATCTCTTACTTCTAGGCTTTGTTGATAATATTTTTAAAATGCCAATGATTTATGTGGGTTGATTTTATTTCCTGCAATTTTCCTAAAATTGTTAACTATCTCAAGTAGTTTTTTTAGTTGAATCTCTAGGATTCTCTAAGTGTAGTATCATATCAGTGGCAAAGAGTGATAATTTTGTTTCCTCGTTACCTACTCCAATTCCTTCATTTTTTAAAAATTTTATTTTATTTTATTTTATTTTATTTTACTGTTAAAGCTAATATTTTTAGTACAATATTGAATAGTAATGATAATGTGACTTGTTCCACCCCTGATTTAATTTGGAGTGCTTCTAGTTTATCCCTATTAGATACATTGCTAATGGTTTTAAATACATGTGACATCATTTTAAAGAAAACTTAATTATTCATATCATCACTAGTGTTTTATTAGGAATGGGTGCTGTATTTTGTCAAATGCTTTTTATGCATCTATTGAGATAATCATATGATTTCTGATAGTTTGGTTGCTTGTACAGTCAATGTTGCTGATAGTTTCCCTAAGATTGAACCATCTCTTCATTCCTGGTATAAATCCAACTTGGTCATAGTGTATTATCCTGGTGATAACTTCATGTAAAATCTGCTAATAATGTATTTAAGATTTTTGCATCAATATTCATTAGTGAAATTGGTTCATAAATTTCTTTTTCTGTTTTGAATCTTCCTGTTTTAGATATCAGCACTGTATCTTTGTCACAAAAGGCATTTGTAGCACTATTCATTATTCATGGATTCATTACTCCCTCTCCTACAAACATGCATGTGAAAGTTATATAATACATTTCCCTTCGTGTATTTTTATCGTATGATCTTCAATATTTAATTAACATGTCACTTTTGGATTTAATCCTGTTGTCAAAAGATAATTTCTTCTTTTTGATTTTCTAATAATTGTTATCAATTCAGAAGTTTGTTTGTTTGTTTTTTTCCCCCAATGAATTTTTATTTTTAGTTTTATAAAAAAAAGTAGCCTATATAGTTCTATTATTTCTGAATTTTCTTCATTTAATCTATTCCACAAACATGCTTTTCTAGGTTAGCCAATATTAAATACTTTATAATATAGTTGGAGTTTTTCAAGTTTTATTCTCCCACTATTTTGCTTTTTTTGCCCCTTTTTCTCTTGAGATTCTTGCATTATGTTACTCACATAGAACTGCATTATTATTTTACCTTGCTTTATAAAGTATCCCTTTGTTAGTTTTTGAATGCTATAGCCACAGGTCAATGAGATAATTTTGGTTGCATTATATATATATTTTTTTGTTTTATTTTATGAGGATGGCCCAGCCATCAATGTGATAAAATTAAGTTCCGTAAATTGCTTTTCATTTATTTAAATTGTTTTGTTCTTACTATAATCATAGTTATTGAGTGTGCTTTTGCTAGATTGACTCCCAGATATTTTATGTATTCTTAGTAATTTTTGAATAGGGAAATCATTTAAAACCTACAATAATATTGTCATTATATTAAAATGTTGTTGTTTTGTATTATTATTTTGTTTACTGAAATTTTATTCTAGCTACAAATTGTCTTAATCAATTTCTTTGTGAATGATCTAGAATATCCTAGGTAAGGCATAATTTGTTGTGAATTAAAAAGTTATGCCTCTTCTTTGTGTTTATAGTTTTCATTTGTTAATATTTGATACTCTCTTCATTATCATTTATCCAAATTTACTTTTTAAAAAAAGAAATATTTATTCATAAATATGTACACCTTTTACCTAAAACCAAGGACATATTCTTTCTTCTATAACTTATTGTTTTGGGTAGAATGGGCTCAATCTTAAATTGTAGTGATGTACTTTCTCCCTGATGACATTCAGTTTACTTTCAAGTAAACTTTCAAGTCAATAGACTAATAGTTTTCTTGCTTGTAGGACACAATTCAACTTCAGGTCCAGCTCTAGTTGGGCTTAATTAAACAGGCCACTTCTCAAGGGTTACTCCTTTCCAAACTTGGGTATCAGCAAACATAGCTCCTCAATTTTTGGTTGTAATCCCGACTTTTCAAGCATGTAACAATTAGTGGTTATATTAGTGGTTATAATCTTTCACATGTTTAGCTTTAGTCAACCCTATTTTTCTCATGCATAAATTTGGAAGGGCCTAGTAAATGTACTATGTAATAATTGATATTTATAAAGGGCTTTAAAGTTTTAAGTATATTTGAGTTTCAACATCCTAATGGGGCAAATGTTAGAGCAAATTATTCTCTATATATAGAAGATAAGATATGTAAGACTCAGAGATATTAATTGGCTTGCCAGGAAAATTACAGCTTTACTTGTATGAAAGGAGATTTGATCTCAAGACTTCTTAAAATAGTTCAGGAAACTAACCATCCCAAGATTCTGTCTCTCAATTTTGCTGTAAGGATGGAATGAGATAATGTTTACAAAAAGCTTTAGTAAGCCTTAAATTTATTTTAAAAATTCAGATATTCTTGTTATTAATGTTGTTAGAAGGGTTAATACTTTTATAAAGTTGAAATACAAAATAATCGAAGAAAAATGTGCATCTTAAAAATAGATTCTTTGGTAATAGCGAGTGATAAAAATTGGCAGTGTGAAATGTGAGATTTCCCTAAGTTCTCCAACTTTTCTTCTGAATTCATTCCACCTCCTCACATTAAATGAAATCTGGCTTCCTACACATCCCTCCTAACATCCTGCTGTGTGAATTATTTCAAGAAATTTACTGGGCAAGTTAATAAGGTCAGGGTAAGTCTTGTTTTCAGACCTTTGCCCTCTCATGAAGTACCTTCATTCATATTAGAGTTATTCATATTTTAAGGGCAATAAATTCAGGGACTATCTCTTAATTTTAAAAAATGTCATTCTTATAGTGCTATGCTCATAGTAAACACATTAAATAAATATATGCTAAGTCTAACTATATCTGAGTTCTTGCTGTTAAAAAAAAACTGATATTGTTGAATTAAAGAAAACAATATTGCCCCAAAGAAACTTTCACAACTTTTCACACTTCTCCAGCTCCTAAAAAATCCATATGCAGTTATTATGACAGTTAGTGTCTTTGTTTTTTTTGTCTGTCTGTTTGTTTGTTTGTTTTAATTTATCATCCATCTAAGAGTGATAAGGGCAGTTAGGTTGCTCAGTGTAAAGAACACCACATCTAGATTCAGGAAAACTAATTTCTGATCAAATCTGGATTCTTGTTAGTTGTGTGACCCTGGGCAAGTCATTTAATGTGGATTCAGTAGCCAATGCCTCAATTGCCTCATCTATAAAATGAAATAGGTAAAAAAGTGGTATAAACCACTCTAGCTTTTTTTGCCAAAAATCCCAAAATCTAGTCAAGAAGAGTCAGACCCAATTGAAACAACTCAGCAATGAGAAAAACTAATAAAAAGCTCTGGACTTGGAATTAGAAGGCCAGGTTCAAATTCAAGCTCTGCTAATCACCAGTTGTATGATCTTGAACCAATTGTAAGTTTGCTGGGGCTCGCAATTTCCTTATCAATAAAGACATTAAGGTTAAATAAGATGATTCATAGAATCTTTCTTAATTCTATGACTCTATAATCTGTTATATAGTTGATATTTTTGAAATTCTGCCTTATTAGGGGGATAAGACTGATACCAATGGTTAGAAATAATCCTCCCAAAAACTCATACATCTACTTCTTCCAGGGAAATGGTTGTTTGTTTGATTAGCTGTTGTCCTTCATTCTCAAAGAGGACCAATACAACATTATTATTTTAAAATCAACTTAGAGTATGTCTGACTGTGTCTGAACAGATCCATTCAAACTTGAAATGGTATACCATGTGTTAGGCACAAATAGTCCATGTGAATATTTGAGGTCTATTCTTTATATTTGCATATCACACATTTTTTTAGAGCTACTTCAATTCTGGTTTTATGCAGGCACACTATGCTAGTTGTTCTTTTGACAGTGTCTCTCTTGTCATACAATCATATCTAAAGTTCTTTAAAGAGAGTGGCCTTTTATCCCATATTGCCATCACCATAAAACAGTCTTTTAGTCATGTATAGGTTTAGCATTTGAACAACATGACCACTCTTTCAGAGTTGTACTCTCTCCAGTAGTGTTTGAATGCTTGGCAGTTCAGTACAAGAAAAGACCTCAGTGTTGGGTACCTCATCATGCCTGGTGATTTTCATACCTTCCTAAGAATTCAAATGGAAGTGACTAAGTTTTCTGTTATAGCTTTTATACACTGTTTATATTTCACAAGCATACAGCAATGAGATCAGCACAATGGTTCTGTAGTGTGATGACCACGTTAGCACCCTGGATAACTTAGAATCAGCTAGAGTCAGGATAAGCAAAAGTCTTTATTCTTGGTCTTTAGGGATAGAAGTCAAGGGAAAGGACGAGTAGGATCTCTGCAACTGCACCTCTTTGTCTCCCACCTAAAAGTAACTCTGGCTAGTTTTACTTAACCGCCTAGTCCCTCCCACTGTTCTCTGTATACACAAAAGTTTGGGTCAGCACAGGATAGGGGAAAGGGCCATTTTCAAAGCATATACTTATAGAGTATTATCCAATTGGTAACTAGCCTCAAGTGCTTGATTGTCTGACCTCAGTGCATTAACTCAAGCTTTTCAACCCTTGACATTCCCTGCTTTCTTTTGTTTTAGAACACAGGTGGTCACTCCATCCCTGACTTCTCAGGAAGATGAGAACTCCAAAAAGGAGGTGAGCACACCCTCCCTGACTTCTCAGAAAGGAAGGTGAAAGCTTTAAAAAGGAGATGATCACACCCTCCCTGACATTTCAGGAAGGGAGATGAAAAGCACCAAAGGGAAGTGGGGAGGGCTAGTGGGTTTCTGGGCTGAAGGGTCTTATTAGGAACATGTATGCCTAAATCCATCAGCATGGGAGGTATTACACAAACACAGAGCAATAAAACACAGGCTATTAGTGATGACTCTTCCCATAGACAGTGTAGGCTCAATGTGGTGCAACAAACATGAATTGTACATGCAAGCAGTGATATAACAAACAATATAAATCAACATGGTGTTGTAAAAGATTTCCAGAAGTCCTAGAAGAAACGTACATAAAAAACAGTCACACAAATGCCTTCTTCAGCAGCCAAGAGATAGTCCAAAACCAATCTATTGTCCATTGCTCCACATGTCAGGGAATCCAATAATACCCACAAGTTTTTGAAGTCCTGCAACAGTCTTTTTATATGTTAGGGAATCCAATGATTCCTGCAGATTTTGAAATCCTGCAACAGTTTTATCATTTCTCAGAAAATCTATTGATTCATGAGGGGTATCAAGTCCTACAATAGTCAATATCATGTCACAGAGAATCCAATGATTCCTGAAGGTTTTGAAGTCCAACAACAATCTTTTCATGTCTCAGGGATTCCAATGATTCCTGAGAATTATGAAGTCCAACAATTTTTGATGTCCATGAGTCAAACACCATAACTGTCATGCTCTTTCAGTGGTGGGCACAGTTAGCAACTAAACTACCCGATGTTTCTTGGGTCTTCTCTTTCATTTCAAGGTTCTGCTCAATCTCTCTCTAATGGAAAGGATAATACAGCTTGTTGGCAGCCATCTGATTCTTTCTCCAACTGTAGAGACACAAACAAACCCTCTCCCCAAGCGGTTAACCTATCTGCTCTTTTCCATTCACCACTTTCTGGATCTCTCCACATCATCTGACAATTATCTAAAGATAGTGGAGCTACTCGCACTGGACACTACCCTTCTGGTGGGTTATAAAACCTGTATGCCAGAGCCAGAGCATCTTTATCAAAAATCAAGAAATTAATAGTATAAAGGCTAGACTTAAAAGTTCTCTAGGGTTACTTATGGCTCCCCCTTTCTTTTGTTTTTGGAGGAGAGCCTTAATGTCTCTGTTTCTCCTCTCTACTATTGCCTGTCCTTGAGGACTAAAAGGTATGCCAGTGGTGTGTAAAATCTTATACTGTACATAAAAGTGTGAAAAATATTTAGAAGTATATGCAAGTCCATTGTCTGCTTTTATTGCTTGTGGCACACCAAAAATTGAAAATGATTGTATAAGGAATTGAGTGATCACTTGGACTATCTCTTTTGCTGCTGGTGTTGCAAAAGTGAATTCTGAAAAAGTGTCTACCACAACATGGATAAAAGACATATGACCAAAAGATTTATAATGGGTCACATACATTTGCCAAATTTCATTAGATCTCAAATCACAAGGGATCTTCCCTGGAGGGAGTGTAGGAGCAAGGAAAGGAAGGCAAGCTGTACACCCTTTTACTATGCTCCTAGCTTCCTCTCTTGTTATTCCAAATTGTAAATGTAAAGCTTGAGCAGCCTGATGATATTTAAAATTATATTATTGAGCTTCTTGAAAAAAAAAAGGAGTATTGGCCAACAGGGTTAGAAGGCTCTCTGTCTTTGAATTACTAACAAAAATAGGACCTGGAAGTCCACTATGAGAGTGGACATGCAAAATATAAATCTCACCTGGATGCTTTCTCACTTGCTCTTGAAATTCCTTAAAGAGCTGATATATATTAGAGGCTACAAATTTTATTTGGGCTGTGGCAATTCTTTGTACCACACCTACTAAATAGGCTGAATCAGACATTATATTTATGTCTCCTGGATAATAAGCAAGAGCTTCAATGATTGCATACAATTCATTCTGCTGAGTGGACTGAAAAGGAGTTCTGATTACTTTTTTATAGTTAAGTCACGAGAGTATACAGCACAAATATTATGTTTGGATGCATCTATAAAGATAGTTTGTCCTTTAAGAGGAACTTTAGAAACCTTTTCTTCAAGAATCCATCACCAATTATGTAATAGTCTGGTTATCGTTAATGGAGACCTTTGTGTAAAATTTGGAGCCATGGCTAATAAAATTTGCCACTCTGGGATGGTTTCACAGCATACATTAATTTGTCATTAGTATAAAAGTGTATATCTTGTCAGGTCTTATCCCAGATAATTGTACTGCCTGCTTAATGGCCTTTAGTAAAATTTTAGCCATAAGCACTGGGTAAGGAGTAAGCCTTTGTTCTGGCTGTGCTGGGAGATTTCTCACTCTACCACACTGTCTCTTTGATTAAGGACTGCTGTGGGTGCCTCTTGTGTAGCAAGAACTGATTTTTCCAAGGTTTTTTGAGTGATTCTTTCAACCACATTGGATAAAGTCAATTCAACTTCTTTCAAAGCCTCTTCATCTGTTTTTGTAAGCTGCTGTGGTGAATTTAAAGCACTGTCTCCTCTTAAAATGTCATATACTGGTTGCAATTGATAGGTAATTAAGCCTAACACTGATGCATCCATTGGATATCTCCTATAAATTTCCGAAAGTAATTTAAGGTGTTTAGCTTCTCTGTTCTTAAGGAACATTTTTGTAATGTTAGCAACATAGGGTATACTTCATATCCTAAATACTGAAAAGGAGCATGTCTTCTTTCAATTTTTTTTGGAGCTCTGTGCAATTTGTAATTCCTTTGTCTTTTGTAGAGGTACTTCTAACATTTGTCCCTCAGGTACAAATTCTAATATATCATCCATGTAATGTAATAACATTATTTTCAGAAATGCTTTTCTTAGTGGAGTAAGAGTAGCAGCAATATATATTTAACACATACTAGGGCTGTTTTTCATTCCCTGGGGGAAAACTGTCCATTCATATCTTTTATAAGGCTCAGCTAAGTTAATGTTGGGCATTGAAAAGGCAAATCTTTTCATATCCTTATCTAGAGGGATACAATAGAAACAATCCTTAACGTCTATAACCGAAAGAGGCCATTCTCCAGGCAATTGAGTAGGAGATGGAAGTCCAGGCTGAACAGTTCCCATAGTTTCCATCTGTTCATTTGCCTTTCTTAAATAAGTCAATATCCTCCATTTAACAGATTTTTTTCTCACAACAAATACTGGGGAATACCAAGGACTTAGAGAAGGTTGTAAGTTTCCTTGGTCAAGTTGCTCCTATACTATATCTAATAATGCCTGAATTTTATCTCTATCTAAGGACCACTGCTCTATCCACACTGGTGTATCAGTTTTCTATTGGATAGGAACAGGTGAAAGTTTAACAACTTCAATAGCAGCCCTGCCTAAAAAACCTGAGTTTTCATTTGTAATCCTAATTGTTGTAAAATGCTCTTCCCCACAGATTGATGGGGATTTTTCAACTATAAAAGGAGTAAAAAGTCCTGTGTCACCTTCAAATATCCATCTCAAAAGAGTAGCATTTATTTTAGCTGCTATTGATCCTCCTACCCCAGAGATGTAGGTTTCTGCCTTAATCTTTGGCCAGTAGGCACCTCTAATGACTGTATGATCTGCACCTGTGTCTACCAATCCTTCTAATGATATGCCATTTATATAGATAGTGAGCCTAGGTGGGTCAGCTTTCACAGCTGCTGTCCAGTATATTCCTGGATTTTGTTGCTTGGAGTCAGAATCTGGGCAACTATCACCACGTTACTTATTAGGGGTCTGTATCAATAAACCTGATGCTACTACTTCTCCTGGTTGATAAGTAATACATTGTCTACCTGTATTAGTGACTGGGATATTATCTACACATTCCCCACTTTCCCACATCAGTGTATGGATGGACACTGATTTGTAAGTACTCTCATGATGTGAAATGGTCAAACCTTGCCTGGAGGCAAGGGAATCATAGGAAAGGAACAGATTTCACCTCACAAGGGGGGTATTCCAGTTGTCCCAGTTGCAAAGAACTCTGTTCTCCCCAATTGTAATCCCTTTCTTCCATCAGGTTGCTTCCTGGCTGATTGGTCATATCTGATTACTGAAGTTCTAGGTACTCTCTGGGTGTAGCATCAGCTGCCATCATGCCCCAAATATTTTTTGTATTGGCCCCTGGAGATGGGCCCCTCATCATGTTTTCCCGAATCAGTCTACAGTCTGAAGCCCAATAGAAGCTTCTGTTGCATTTTCAACATGGGATACTGGTCTTGCTCTCCTATCCTGTTTTTACACTCTGTCTCTATGCCAACACTGAGCTTTCAGATGCCCTACTTTACTACATTGAAAACATTGACGAGTCTCTCTGGAAGTCGCTTGCCAAAAGGGACCCTGTATTCCCATGTTAGGATCTTGGAAAGTCTGCATCATAGCCTGGTTATAAAAGGTATTTGTGCCCATTGTGGCACAGTGTCTTATAATCTCCCCTAAAGGATCATCATTGTGTAGTCCTAATACAAACCTCATTAGTATTTTCTTTAGCAAGTTGCCTTATCATAATGTCTGTTACTGCTTTTCACCATTAGTTCATATGACGCTGTCTGCAAATGTCCCACAAAATCAGCAAAGGCATCATTTGGCCCTTGTGCAATTTTTGTGAAGGCCTCTCCCTTGTCGTTTTTACTGGGGAGAAAAGCCCATGCTTTGATAGCAGCAACAGCAATTTGCTCATATGTTGCTAAGGGGTGATTAATCTGAAATGTCTACATAAGAACCTACACATGTTAGCTGGTCACAGGTGATTGGAGGATTAACTCCACTGTGACTATTTTGTTGGATTTGTATCCTATAGAGCTCAGAAAGCCACAACACATTTTGTCCAGGTTCTAAGCATACCCCTGCTATAGATTTCCAATTCCTAGGGTTTAAGTCTTCCTTAGCTAAATTCTGTAATAACACCTTAACCTAAGCTGATGTAGCCCCATAAAGAGTACAAACCTTTTTCAGGTCTTTGAGGATTTCTATATCAAAAGGAATGGATACATATTAATTTTCAAATCAGCTAAATCCTGCCCTTCTTTTGTGGCTTTAAGTAATGCCTTTTGCAATCTAGTCATAGGAGGGGATTATTGCTTGGGGGGAGGTGCTGGTGATATCACTGCCCTTCCCACTACTCCTCCCTCCATCCCAGAAGGTGAAGTTGATGGGGGCATGTCAAGAACCAATTCCGATTTAGGCAGGGTTGAGGCTGCCTGATCAGAGTGAGAATGAACACGCCCTTCATCCTCACTTAACTTCATATGCCCTCTAGTGATATTGCTATTAATATGTCCTTTGTCTTCCTCTTTTTCCTCACACTTCCTCATCTGGCTGTTCTTAAAATTTTTCCTTTTTTCTATAACGTGCAGGATTCTTTAAGGCCAATTGTATTATGTTGTATGTATAGAATGTTTCTTTGGAAATTGAATGAGGATCTTTATCATTGTAGTATTCACAAAGTTGATCTCCTATCAGCTTCCAATCATCTGTCCCTATTGCTTTGTCCTTTAAGAACTAAGGGGATATGCATTCTAATGTACCCAAGAGTCTAGTGATCTGCAACCAAGTTGCAATTAAGCCTTGGCCCTTTATCAAATTAAGCACCCTTTCTATAGCACCCCCTTGGGGTAGGGTGGGGCTGGGCTCAGGGAGAATCTTTTCCTAATATTTTCCCCATTTCAGCTAGAAAAGGTTACTAGTTTAGCCTTTAACAAAGTAAGTTCCCTGTTTGTCTATTAAAATACTCACCCTATTTCCTGGTCACCAAGGACTTCTTCAGTGAAATTCGAGTCCTTAGACCCTCGTTGGGTGCCAAATGTGTTGATTGGTTTAGCGCCCTGGATACCTTAGAATCAGCCAGAGTCAAGATAAGCAAAAGTCCTTAGTGTTTATTCTTGGTCTTTAACAGTAGAAGTCAAGGGAATGGATGTGTAGGATCTCCATAATCTCACCTCTTCTTCTGCCCAGAAGTAACCCTGGCTAGTCTCACTGCACCTCCTAGTCCCTCCCACAATTCTCTGTATATACCAAACTATTGGACCAACACAGGATAGTGGAAGGGACATTTTCCAAGCATATTCTTATAGAGTACTGTCCAATTGATAATTAGCCTCAAGAGCCTGATTGTCCAACCTCAGTGCATTAACTCAAGAGTTTCAGCCCGTTTACACTGTAGATCTTCAGCTTGGTAAGTATCCTATTACCTTTCTTTTACAACATCCTTCAGAGTTTTTGAAACACTGCTATATTTTTGGTCAAATGGATACATTTGTCAACTTCATTATCAATGTGTATACTGCCAAGATAAATGAACTTATCCACATTATTCAAAACATCTGATTTTGTTATTAAAAATAGTTTTATATATGACAGGTGTGGTGATGTCTTATGGAAAACCTTTATTTTCTTGATGTTAATTATTAGGCCAAATTAAAACAAGAAGCAGAAAATTGATCCATACTTTCTTACATTTCAGAGGCTGCCCTGACAAATGCAAATAAAAAATCATGCACAAACTCCTCGCTATCCACTTTAAGCCTTTCCAAGTTAAGTAATTTTCTAGTTTCTGGTGCAATATGGCAGAGTGAGAAAGGCTTTTGATGAAGCCCTCATGAATTTCCTTCCAAACAATATGAAGATCTCCTCAGAGTCAGAAAGCAGCTTATCACCAAAGAAGAAAAAGTCTATCTCCCTGAGAAAGGAGCTATTCTCACATCAATAACCCTGCAACAAGACTCTAAGCCTGGGACAATACACCAGGGTACTCCTACCCTCCAACAAGTCAAGAACTCCCTAGGCCACCCAGTGCTGTGTGCAACACAGCAAGGCCCCCACATCAGTGGTCCTGCCCACAGCACATGCCATCAGCTAGGTTGGAAGCAATCAGTGACCAGTAGTGAGGTACTTTCCCATGATAGGTAACAACTAAGACCCATCCCAGTTTGTCAGCAGCAAAACTATGACCTAGGAGCCTTTAGGCAAAGAGCTCCTGTTTCCATAGAAACCCAGCAAAAGGACACTAATCTTGGGGCAGGCCAAGAAAAAAATTTCCTTCTCAGAGCCAGCTAACAAAAGACTTTCTTTTTTTTTTTTTTTCTTTTCTTTCTTTCTTTCTTTCTTTCTTTCTTTCTTTCTTTCTTTCTTTCTTTCTTTCTTTCTTTCTTTCTTTCTTTCTTTCTTTCTTTCTTTCTTTCTTTCTTTTTTTTTTTAGTGTTTTGTTAGTATATTAAGGCTTTTGCTCCCATATTTTATTGAAGTTTCCCTTGAAGTGAATATTGGGTAATGATCACAAATTGGTGGGATAGATGTTTAAAAGTTTATTATTTGGGGGTTGTCTATTGTTCTCCCTCTTTTCTCTCTTTTTTATTAATTTTATAATTATAAAATTTTTGACAGTATATATGCATGAGTAATTTCTTTTATAACATTATCCCTTGTATTCATTTTTCCAAATTTTCCCCTCCCTCCCTCTACTCCCTCTCCTAGATGACAAACAATCCCATACATTTTACATGTGTTACAGTATAACCGAGATACAATATATGTGTGTAAATCCAATTTTCTAGTTGTATGTTAAGTATTGGATTCCGAAGGTGTAACCTGGGTAGATAGACAGTAGTGCTAATATTTTATATTCAATTCCCAGTGTTCCTTCTCTGGGTGTAGTAGTTTCTGTCCATCATTAATCAGCTGGAAGTGAGTTGTATCTTCTTTATGTTGAAGATATGCACTTCTATCAGAATACGTCCTCATACAGTATTGTTGTTGAAGTGTATAGTGATCTTCTGGTTCTGCTCATTTCACTCAGCATCAGTTCATGCAAGTCTCTCCAAGCCTCTCTGAATTCATCCTGCTGGTCATTTCTTACAGAGCAATAATATACCATAGCCTTCATATACCATAATTTACCCAACCATTCTCCAATTGATGGAGATCCATTCATCTTCCAGTTTCTAGCCACTAGAAAAAGAGCTGCCACAAACATTTTGGCACACACAGGTCCCTTTGCCCTCTTTAGTATTTCTTTAGAATATAAGCCCAGTAGTAGCACTGCTGGATCAAAGGGTATGCACAGTTTGATAACTTTTTGGGCATAGTTCCAAATTGCTCTCCAGAATGTACAGATTCTTTCACAATTCCACCAACAATGTATTAGTGTCCCAGTTTTCCCACATCCCCTCCAACATTCATCATTATTTGTTCCTATCATCTTAGCCAATCTGACAGGTGTGTAGTGATATCTCAGAGTTGTCTTAATTTGCATTTCTCTGATCAGTAGTGATTTGGAACACTCTTTCATATGAGTGGATATAGTTTCAATTTCATTATCTGAGAATTAAAAGACTCTGTTTCTATAATAACTGAGCAGGAAGGCTCTACCACTTGAACAGACTAGCATTCCTAGGTAGCCAAAAAGGAAGTCCTCTCCTTCCCCCAAACCAGAAATAAAGTCTACCTCCTAATGCAAGCAAGCAGCTAGGCCCAGAAACCCATTGAAAAATACCTGTAAGACTCTAAACTCCAGCTCTAAAGACTCTAAACTCAAGGAAACCATTAAAAAGTATAAAAAATATAAAGAAGTATAAAAAAAGTATAAAAAAAAAACAATAAAGAAAAAAAAACAAGGGATTCAAGGGGTTAAACTTTTTGTTTTTAACTTTATGTAAGAAGATAATTTTTGTAGCTCTTTAGACATTTAATTGCTATAAGGGAAGTTAAAGGGTCTATAGGAATAAATAGTACAGATATAAAGTGACTTTAATGAAATGATATTAAATTAAATTAAATTAAATAAATAGGGTAAGAAAGAAGATTGAAAAAAGAAAGAAGGTGATATAATGGGGTAAATTATCCCATATAAGAGAAGCATAAAATAACTATTATAAGGGAGGGGAACATGGTGGTGGGGTTGGTTCAAAACTTAAATTTTAGTTACATTGGAATTGTCTCAAATAAAGAATAACATGTACATTCAGTTAAATATAGAAACTTATCTTACAATTTAAGGAAGTATAAAGGGACAAGTACAAAAGAAGGAGGTGGAAACTAATGAAAAAGTATGGATTGGAAAAGACTGTGATCAGAAGTAAAACAATTAAGAGGAGGTAAAGGGTTGGAAATCAACAAGGGAAAGATAGCAAGGAGAGAAACATATAGTTATAACTATAAATGTGAATGGGATTATTTAAACCCCATAAAACAGAAGTGGATAAAATAATGAATTAAACACCAAAATCTTACAATATATTGTTTGCAACAAATACATTTGAAGAACAGAAAGCCTCACAGAGTAAAGTAAGGAGCTGGAGAAAAATCTGTTTAAGATGAAGCAAAGAAACCAGGGATACCAATCAGGATTTCAAACAAATCGAAAACAACAATAGATCTAATTTAAAAAGATAAGAAAGGAAATCATTAATGAACTGAAACAAAGCCTGCTCCCAAGACCTCCAGAGACCCCCAGAAAACCAAACAAAGAACATTACATCCTGCAACTTTGCTAAAGTTGTAGATTACTTTTTTAAATTTTATTTAGAATTTTTTTCCACAATATATATTCATGAGTAATTTTTTATAATATTATCCCTTGTATTCATTTTTCCAAATTATCTCCCCCTCCCTTCACTCCCTCCCCCCAATGACAGGCAATCCCATACATTTTACATATGTTACAATATAACCCAGATACAACTTGTGTGTGTAAATACCATTTTCTTCTTGCACATTAAGTATTAGATTCTGAAGGTATAAGTAACCCAGTGTTCCTTCTCTGGGTGTAGTTATTTCTGTCCATCATTGATCAACTGGAAGTGAGTTGGATCTTCTTAATGTTGAAGATATCCACTTCCATCAGAATACATCTTCATACAACATTGAAGTGTACAGAGATCTTCTGGTTCTATTCATTTCACTTAGCATCAGTTGATGTAAGTCTCTCCAAGTCTCTCTGTATTCCTCCTGCTGGTCATTTCTTACAGAGCAATAATATTCCATAACCTTCATATACTATAATTTACCCAACCATTCTCCAATTGATGGACATCCATTCATCTTCCAGTTTCTAGCTACTACAAAAAGAGCTGCCAGTTGTGGATTACTTCTAATAGTTTTTTAGTTGATTCTCTAGGTTGCTCTAAGTATACCATCATATCATTTGTAAAGAGTGATAATTTGATTTCCTCAGTAACTACTCTACTTCCTTTAATCCCTTTTTTCTGCTCCTATTGCCAAAGTTAGCATTTCTAATACAATACTGAATATTGAATACAATAATGGTAATAATGGGCAACTTTGTTTCACCCATGATCTTATTGGGAATGGTTCCAGTTTTTCCCCATTACATATGACCCTTACTGATGGTTTTAAGTAGATGCTACTGACTATTTTAAGGAAAATTCCATTTATTTCTGTACTCACTAGTGTTTTTAATAGGAATAGGTGTTGGATTTTGACAAATGCTTTCTATGCATCTATTGAGATAATTTATGGCTTTTGTTAATTTGATTATTGATATGGTCAATTATGCTAACAGGTTTCCTAATATTGAACCAACTTGCATTCCTGGTATAAGTCCTACTTGGACATGGTGTATTATCCTGGGTATGAGTTTCTATAATCTTTTTGCTAATATATTTTTTAAGATTTTTGCATCAATGTTCCTTAGGGAGATTAGTCTATAATTTTCTTTTTCTATTTTGTCTTAGCTGGTTTAGGTATCAGTACCATTTCTATGTCATAAAAGGAATATGGTAGGACTCCTTCAATCCCTATTTTTTCAAATAACTTATATAAAATTGGAGTTAATTGTTTTTTAAATGTTTGGTAGAATTCACCTGTAAATCCATCTGGCCTTGGGGATTCTATATATTTATATGTACAGAGATATCTATAATCATATGCAAACATATTCAAATACATTTATGTAAGGCCATACATACAGAGAAATATGTTGTTTCTCTGGATAACATTATCTTCAAAAATACAAGACTCCATTTTTCTAAATCTTTCAACTCATCATTTCCAGGACTACAGCAATACTGCTCCATATTTAACCTCCTATTTATGATTGTGTAAATACATGATTAACCCATGAAAAAGGTTTATCTTGCTCTGTGAACTTGAGATACTTGTCAGAATTTCATGGGAAATTAGTCTAATGATGATTCCTTCAAATTTAAGGAGTTTCAGAAAAAATTAATTGAGATGGCAGAACCTTTGTACATTTACTAACAAATATCAAGACATGAGGAGAAATAGGGAGGACCCAGAGAGTATTATACTCTTTCCCAGAGCCATGAACTCATTCTTTGACCATGCAATGAGAAGGACTGGACCAGTAGAAGAAAACAGTCTCCTATTAGAAAGAGACATCATGAACTAGATGGGAACATGATAAAGACAATGTTGAAAAAATATAGTCTCATAAAAGTGCTAAAATGGTTAGTTGTTAAGAAAAAAGCTATTTCAAAACATGTGATATGTTGAAGAAAACAATACTGTTTATGAACTCAAGAAAGGAATTGCAATAAACTACTATGTATAGGTTGATCCTTTAACCACACAGGTCCCTCAATTCTACCACACTAAATTTAAAGCAAATATTTCCTTGAACTTTGTGTTTCTTTATAAAATAACATGTCCTAGGCTATTTGGGAGGGGAGCAGAATAGGTTGGGGGAAGATATTTTGTACTGATTATTCTTTTTCTATCACCTTGCTTAAAATCTTTGATCTAAGTTAATTAAGGTAGTTGCTGGCTAATAATAGGAAACATTCTGATTGGGGCTTATGAGTCACATTATTAGCAATAATCTTCAAGGTTGACTTTATAAATCAGAAGAGAGAAATAATTTGCTATTCTCTAGAAAGAAAATTTAGTAATATGAGCAAGTGAGTCCTGAGAAAATTTTATAGTACTAACATTGAACATTGCATGTTTCTAGTGTATCATTGTTTCTCAATATTGAAATAATTTGTAATGTTCTAGTTGTATTTATTAGCCTACATAAGATTTTTTTTCCTTCTGCAACATATTATAAAATTTTCTCATGCTTTTCTAAATAGTTGCTACCCATTTTTACTTAGAGTAAGGAAATAATCATATTATCAACAATGTATCATTTCATTTATATACCTTAGCTTAACCATTTTCCAATCACTGGGCATGCATTTTTTTTCCAGACTTTTGTTCTCAGAAATAATATTGCTAGAAATATTTTATAAATATGTTTTTTCCCAGTCAATAACTGCTTTGGTAAATTCCAGTATTGTCTACTGTCTACTTCATCTTCCTAATCTTATCTTTCATTGGCCTTCAACATAAATGATCTATTCAAACCAAACTGAATTCTCTAAAGTTTTTCCTGGACATTCTGCTCCATGCATTTTTCCTGTAATTCTGTTTTACTGTGTGAAATGCCTCGTCTCCCATTTCTGCTTATTAAAATTCTGTACATTTTTCCTTATCAAGCTTAAATGTTACCTTCTTCCAAATTTTTCTGATCTTCACCTATAATGAATACTCTTCTGAAATCCAATACAAACTCTTCCCCCATAGATAGTACTAAATCTCATCTTATCTTATACAATAATGGCTTATAGAGTTGTTTTATTTTCCATATAGTCAGAAATGTCAGTGTATCTGTATCCTTCTAATTTATTTTTTATAGGAAGCCTTAAAATAGTGTTATTGCTCTTGTTGGGTTTCTTTTCCCTCTTTTTATCCATCCAGACAAAACTTCTACTCCAAAAGTAGAAAAGAAGTGAAAACTTTCTACACCATTTATTTAAAAAAAATAAAGCTTTTCATTATATAAGGACCATGGTTTTGATGATGAGCTTTTCTGTATTTAGCTACACTGATATTTAAAAAACAGGTATAAACTGGGTCAAGGACTTAATTTTAAATCTTTGCATAGAAACGTGTTCTTTTCTCTTTGAATAGTTTCCCCAAACACACAATCACTTCCACATTATAAAGAATTATTGAAGACAAAACAGATTGAAAATTTCTTCAAGACAAGAACATTTGTGTCACCTTAAGAGTCTAATACCTCAGACATGATTTTATATATATATATATATATATATATATATATAGATAGATAGATAGATAGATAGATAGATAGATAGATATATTTGTTCCATTACTTCAGCCATGTTCAAATATTTCTGAATCCATTTTGATGGTTTTTGTTTTTGTTTTTGTTTTGTTTTTGGGTTTTTTTTGGTTTGTTTTGTTTTGTTGTTTTGTTTTGTTGTTATTATTGTTGTTGTTAAAGAAAATAGGGTGGTTTGTCATTTCTTTCTCCAATCATTTTGCAGTTGAGGAACTAAGATTAAATTATTTGTCTAAGGCCATACAGTCATACAGCTAATAAGTGTCTAAGGCCATATTTCAATTCTATTCACTTGCCACCTGGCTGCCTGGTGATTAAGGGTTAAATTAAATTAAAATGAATTTTAATACACTGGTTTTTAATAATATATTTAATTGAAATCTTTAGGAAAGAATGAACTTATAACTGGGAAACAAATTAAGTCACCTGTTTCTTCTTACTTGGAAAAGTTACTCTATTTTCTTACCTTGACCATATTACTTATTCATAATAATGATGTTTCAGTACTTGGAAGTCTTTTTTTCCCCTAGTTACCTTTTTCAATATCCCTGGAATGCCCAAGTCTAGATCAATATATTCATAACACTGTCTCAGAGTTGTTTTATAATATCATAAATGACAAGATAAACCAATAGATTAAAAAAATTGATTTTTAAAAGTTAGATTTAGACCTTCATTTTTCTCATTATTTGTTTGAATTGGAAAAGTCAGAAATGGCACCAAAAATCATTCAAAGATTCCTTAATTGTTTTCTTTCACAGACCCCTGGGGCTAGATTTTAAACTAGCAGATACTTATCTTGAGCAACTCTTCGAGCTACCTTATTATCCCATTCTCCCATTACCATACCTACCCCACAGCATGCTTTTTTATATGTCCCTTCCTAGGCTATTACCTCAGGACTTAGACAAGTTTCTTCAGTTTTATCAACATTTTATCAAAGCTTACTTGTTATTCCTTTCACAGATCATTAAGTAAATGACAACTAAACTGAAAAGCAATTTATGAATATTAGATATGAGCTTAGTGTGGTTTTTCTGCCAATTAATATATTTCCATTTTAATAGGGGTCTTTAACAGTTCTTTTGACACTTCGAAAAGGAAGATATATTTTTTTTTCAAATAGGATTTCTAGTCCTGTGGCAGAACTTGTGACAGAGATATTTTTGGGTTCTGTTTATCTTCTGGTGATCTCAAAACCACACCATTCATTTATCAATCCACTTTAGCAACCTAAGTCCTATATCTCTAAAACGGAAATGGGGTTAATTTCATTTCTGAGCATTCAGATTTTGTTTGCTCTCTACACATTCAATAAAAAAAATAAGCAATTTAAATGTGAGTAATGCAATGTTCTTTAACTTTTTAAAGCTTCTCCAAGCCCAAATACTTAAAAAAAGGATTTCATATTACATATATGAAATAATTATCACTAAATATACAATATAAGAAAACAGAATCCCCTCAAAAACATCTAAATTAAGACCAGAGGAGATTAGTTTTAGAACATATTTTTAGCATGCTTTTCTTCTATGAATTCCACATTCTCATTAGACTGAATACAACAGAATCCTAAGGGTCTTTATCTGAAGTCTAGGTAGAAGAATATTCCAAGAAAATAATTCTACTTCGATCCCCTAAAATTGCAAGTAGTGGCAAATCCTGATTATACTCATCTATACAATAGAATGAAGGAGGCACATAGAAGATTTGGACAGGGTAGAAGACATGTATAGTACAAGACAGAGAATTATAGTCTGGAGGGAAACATAGAATCAGACATGCATTAATAATATTCAAGGTAAAAATGGAAATTGTACTGGGGTTAGTACTCCCCTCCTATAGGCATTTTAGGTGAGAAAGTTAATCCTACCTAAACTTAACATCTTAGATTTAGAGGCAGAAAATACTCAAAAACTAAGTCTCAAGGATATTTGCATTATTGGAAAGAGGAGCATACAAAAAGTGAATAAAATTCTCTAAGGTGATTATCAGAGAAATAACAAACAATAATAACAACAACAACAAAGAAAAAAACCTGAAAGACCAAGAAAGCATGAGAGTGACATCAAGTCAACTAATAGTAAGCATCCATTATGTGTCGAGCACTGTGATAATTTCTTGAGATACAAAAAAATCAAAACATAACAAAAAGGATCTAGCTCTTACAGAATCTCACAACCTAATCCAATAGAGAAAAACATAAATACAGAGTGAAGAATCATCTAATCATATAAAATATTATAAACTACATAAGAAGCAATATGAGCCAAGATAAGCTAATTAAAGAGACTACATTGGACTCCACAAGGATTGTAAATCAACAGAAAATGACTCCAGAATCATTCAAAAGAGATATATAACTGTTGAATAAAATTGGAATGAAATTTAGGAGATAATTTAGATTCCCAACACAGAAAACTGTTGAATAAAATAAGGATGAATTTCAGAAGACTCTTTAGTGTTCTCAATACAAATTTAAAATCACAGCTAGCTGTAGAAAAAAAATTAAATTCATGGTGAGGAATTTCTCCAAAGAAATAAATTTGGGACACAAAAATACTAATTTGGAGAAAATGTGGCAGGAGAGAAATAAAAGCCAACATTAAAATAACTTGTGAATTTAGCACAAACTAAAGTGACTGACTTTGAACACTGAGTATCTGTAGTATTAAAAAATAGCATGATTTATGAACAAATCACAATGTTACATTATATGAAATCTTACAAAGGAAATTTCCAAAATTTCTGATACAGACAAAAATGATTTACCAAGTGAGAGCACACGAAACTAGCAAGAACAGAATAAAACCCTTTTTTAAACACCAAGGAATACAGTGGTTAAATGACAATTACAAACAATCCATTTTTTTTTTACAAATACTCTAGGGGAAATCTCCAGATATAAATAAAAAGGAATTTAAATAACACACAATTATTACATAATCATAGAATGCAGTATAGAACACAGTCATAGATTCTAAGAAACAGAAAAACAATAAGGTACAACCCAGAATATCATATACTATAAAGGAAATTGCTTTACAAAAGTAAATGTGTGTGTGTGTGTGTGTGTGTGTGTGTGTGTGTGTGTGTGTGTATGCAAGTCCATCAACAGAGAATGGGTGAAATAACAAAGCTAAGAACAAAATAATAATATAAAAGACAGCATAAGGATAAGAAACGATCTCAAAATTTCTTGAAGATAACTAAAGAAGACTTCAGAGAAGCTGTGTAAACACACCCAGAGTCTGACATAGACACATATTTGAATATACATATATACAATATATAAATATAAATTAACCTAACTAAATAATAAATTTGAAGATAGCCTAATAGAGGAATTCTTGAAAATTATAAGATAAATAAACAAAATAGAAGAAAAACAATAGAATTGCATTCAAAAATATAGAAAATTGAAGGCAAGTTCCTTGAGAATACTAGTAATACAGAAAATTAACTTAATTTAACTTAATTTAAAATTGAGGAAGGAAATTTAAATTAATGAAATAAAAAGAACCAGGCAAAGTTATAAGAGCCTATTATAGAAATTATGTCAAAATTATGATTATAAAAGACATAGGAAGTTATCTACAGGGACAGAAAATACTAAATTAGCAGTATGCTAAATAAAGAATTTAAATATGAAATAAAAAGAAAGGAATCATTAGATAACTGTGTGTATTGTGTTTGTATATTTATATATATATATATATATATATATATATATATATAGTCACACAAATCTTAGGTATTTGTGCCTAATATGTTCTATATTTGACTACCAGCTCTGAGGAAAATCATTATACAACATATATAAAATTCTTTGCTTAGTATTCTAAAATGATAAAATCTTCCACAGCTTAAACAAGATAAATACTTATAGACAACAGACTTTGTCTATCTGTCTGTCTGTCTGTCTCTGTCTCTCTCTCTCTCTCTCTCTCTCTCTCTCTCTCTCTCTCTCTCTCTCTTTCACACACACACACACACACTCACACACACACACACACACACACACACACACACACACACACACACAGATATGTACACACTCAACAGGCTGTCATCAAACAATACTGAATTGACCTTATGCCTCAGGTCATCTTTCAAATAAAGAAGAGGTTTTAAATGTCATTAGCCTGCTCTTATGTGGCAAAGCACCTGCTGCCAGTTCTATTACAGCTGAGATTTACACAGCAGAGCACGCTGATCATACAAAAAACTGACTGAATTCTTCCAAGTTATTTGGCAAGAGGAGGTTATCTACCCAAAGAGATCAAGGATGTTTCCATTGTTCATGTCTATAAAGGAAAGGAAATTGCTTGTCCTGTGAAAATCAAAGGGGGTTCTCTCTTAGTTACTGCTGGTGAGATTTTTGTCAGAGTCCTTCTTAACTGACCCTTCACCTAGAAAATGGTTATCAATAGTAGAGATAGTGTGACTTCAGAAAGGATCAAACATATGTTTGATATGGTATTTGCTGCCCAATAACTCCATGGGAAATGCCAGTAGCCAAAAAGAGGTCTGTACATAATATTTTTCAATCTTGCCAGGATTTTGATATTGTCAATCATGAGGGATTATGAAAGATCATGGACAAATTTGGTTGTACAGAAAAAAGATCATCAGTATTGTGTACCAGTTTCATGATGACACTTTTGTGAGGATTCTGGATAATGAACTGATGCTCTAATAGTTTTCCAGGCACCAATGAAGAAACAACCTTATGAGCTTCCTCCTATGTTTTTAGCATGATGTTTTCAACAATGTTGTCATATATCTTCAAAAAGGACAACAAAAATATCAGGGTGAACTACCACACTGACAGTAAATTGTTTAATTTCAAAAGTCTACAAGCCAAGATTAAACTAGGTAGGGAATTGGTGCATTATTTCTTGTTTGTAGATAATTATATACTCAGTGCAGCCACTGAAGCTGATATGCAAAAGAATATGGAAAGTTTATTTGCTGTGTTCATTTTGATCTGATAATTCACACCGAGAAAACAGAGGCTGTGCACCAGCAAGCACCATATCAAAACATATCATACATATATGGAACCATGGCTTACAGCAAATAGGGAGATTTTGAATAAGTTGATAAGTTCACTTACCTTGGCAGAACACTTTCTTGAGATGTATACATTAATAAAGAGGTTGACACACATATTGACAAAGGTAATTCAATCTTTGGGGGTTTCAAAGGAAAATATGGGAAATAAGATGTATTGGGTGGCCTATCAAAATTAAGATCTGCAGAGACAATGTGCAGACCTCTTGGCTATATGTCTGTGAAACATGAACAGTATACCACCTCCATTTTACTTGCCTATGGAATATTATGTATTGTGTTAGGAATATCATAAGATTACTGGGCAAAATAAAGTACCAGATGCTGAAGTCAAGCTGAATTGACAAGTGTATCTACTTTGGACAGGGCAAGTCCGATGGGTTGACCATGCTTTTTGAATGTCAGAAGTATGTTTGTCTAAAAGACTATTATATAGAAAACTCACAAAGCAAAAGCTCACATGGAGTTCCGAAGAATTGATACAAGGGCATTCAATGTCTCTCTCAAGAATTTTGGAATCTGCTGTGCCTGCATCAAATTCAGTGTCAAAATCTATGAGCAAAAATTAATAACAGCTCAAGTGACACATGAGATGTGCACATCTAGAAAAATCTCCATTCCAAATTTTTATATGAACTATTTAGCAATGACACATTAGAGAACTTTCTGAGTTTTTATTGGTTTTATTAGCCACAATCAAGCACACAGACATAATGATTTTTTTATGATCCTATTACATTACAAAGGACAATAACTAACGAAATATATACATGCTTGCATGTGTATATATACATAAGTGCATACACAGACATACATGTATATGCATACTCACATGTGTCTTTCATTATGCTTATTTATATAGATGCTATTTTGTTTATTTGCATCATGTATTTAAAGTGACGTTATAAATTACAAATGAAGTGTATTATGATGAAGTTAAATTTTCAATCTCCTTCCACATGTCTGCTATTATGAAGATAGAATTAGAAACAAACTACAAAGACATTTAAAATCACATGTCAATCATAACCACTTCTTCGCAAGGGTGAGTAACATTGTGTATTAATTTAGATAACAAATGGAAACTTAAAGGAATGTTTGCTGAATCTTCATAATTATTTCTCTGGACTTTTCCTTATTCATTTTCAAACATTTGAATATAGTTGAATATAGTTTATATTTTGTTTCTCACACACAGGAAACATATTTACAGTGAAAAAATTGATCTGTAATGACAACATTTTTATGTACACAGCAGGAAAAAAAAGATAATACATGAACTGTGACTCTATTTCACAATATTTACTCTTAAAATAGTATATAATAAATATAACATGCTATTTGCAAAACTATCTTATCTTTTTCTTTTACTGAACTTCCTTATGTTTTCTCCTCTTCTTTCTTCATTCCTTTTAATCTCTTCTTCAGGTAGAAGGAAAATGTTTTATTGTTTGCAAATAATGCCTCCTTGCTATTATTATCTCTATATATCTTTTTTCTCTCCTTAACTATTTTTCTTTTGAGTCTGGTATATTTCCACATCACACAACAAATATTGTGTTTGTATCTCTGTGTACATGTTTATGTCTAAGTTATGCTTCTTTCTTTATATTTGTATCTATGTGTTTAATTTGCCTTTGGTTCATGCACAAATGAGGTCCACTTGTTCGCTCTCCTTCCTACCCTTTTCTACATTTTTACTCTTCTTATGTAGTACAGTTTTAAGAAAAAGCAAATTCTACCTCACTTCTTCCTTCTTTCTACATTATTTTTATAATCTCTTCAAACTGCCTTTTTTTCCTCTTTCTGAAAATAAAATAATCCCCAGTACATTTTTTTTTCTTTTTTTCTTCAATATCCTGTGATAGGATATCCTTTTAAAGGATACTTGAACCTTCTCTCCTTTCTATTATAATAACATTGCATGATCATTCATCCCTTCAAAATGAATCAATTATATTTGTTTGTATAGACACACAAATGTATGTATAATATATATGCAGAATATATACATATATAAGAATATGTGTATAGCTATAAATACAGATATAGATAACCATCGAGTTGTTTCCCTTAACTCTTACATTTGCTTTTCTAAATTCCTGTTCAATTCTAATACTTTTCATCATGATGATTTTGTAAAATCTTGTATTCCATAAAGTGCCCCCAGATACAGAAAAGTACATGCATGAGCTAAGTTGAACTTTTATTGCATTCCCGTTCTGAAAAGTTTTTAAAAATCAAAAATTAAATTTTTAAGAGGAAGAGAAAATATCAAAGTGAGGCATTTTTTTCTTCCAGCCTAGCCCTGAATTCATGGAGTAGTAGGCAGTACCAAGATTAGTAGCAGGCCTTGAAGGTGTTGAGATACAGAGAAGAACTACTTCAGGTACTACTGTGCTTGAAGAACAGTTGACCTCACACAGATGCAGGAAGAAAAAGAATGACAACTCTTGAGGATACAGTAGAAAAGAGATCCTTCTTGGGTAAAGATAGGAGCATGGGAGAGTAGTGACTCAAATTGTATTATCTTGAAAGCAGCACAAAACTTGTGGATTCCTAAAAACAGGAGTGCAAGAAAATTCTGAATTTTGAACCATTTCTTCCCAATCTTAGGTAAAGAGAACAAAAATAATATAAAGTTCAAAGTCAAGGTATAGGCTGGACAAATGAGTAAATGACAACAAAAATGAACCTGACCCTAAAAAAGCTTCATATGGTAGCAGGAAAAAATGAAGATATAAACACAAAAGACAACAATGTGAAAATAAATATAAATAAAGTCTTAAAAGAAATTGAAAATGAAACCAAGAAAACCAAGAATAATGGATGAGTTAAAGAGATGATTGGTAAAATAAAAAATGAGAAAAATGAAAATTATGCAAGAAAATATGAAGGAAAAAATCAAGTTTGTTTTTTAAAGCACAAAAATACTGAAGAAAATAATACTTTAAAGACAGAATTAGTCTAATAATAAAAGAGATACAAAATTTCACAGAAAAAAATAACTCCTTAAAAGCCAAAAAGGTCAAATGGAAAAGGAGGTACCAAAATTCGCTGATTGAAAAAAAAATCCTTCAAAAGTAGAATTGGCCAAATCAGGACACTCACAAAATCTCACTGAAAAAAAAAATCCTTAAGAATTATAATTGGCCAAGTGGAAGCTAATGATTTGATGATATCAAAATTTAATAAAAGTCAAAAGAATGACAAAATGAAAAATATTGTGAATTAACTCATAAGAAAAACAGACTCAGAAAATTGGTAATATAAAACCTGTTGATGTGAAATTATTTAAGAATTATTGGTATACCTGAAAGCCATTATCAAAATAAATCATCATAGTTCAAGAAATTATCAAATTATATAAATTCACACATATATCTATCTTAGAACTAGAAGGTAAAATAGAAATTAAAATAATCTACTGATGATTTTCTGAAAGAAATCCCCAAATGAAAATCTCTAGGAATGTGATAGTAAATTATCAAAGTTTCCAGGTCTAGGAGAAAATATTGAAAGGAGCTAGAAAAATATTCAACTCTTGTGGACCCACAGTTAGGAAAACAAAAGCTTTAGAAGCTTTCAACTTAAAGGAGTGGCAGGCTTGAAATATTCTGGAAAACTAAGGAGCTAAGATTATAACCAAGGATCACCTACACAGTAAAACTGAGTATAAATCTTCAAGGAAAAAATGGATATTTAAAGAACTCAAGGGCTTCCAAGTATTCCTGAAGAAATGATCAGAGCTGAATAGAAAATCTGACATTCAAATATAAGTCTCAAAAGAATCATAAAAAAAAAAAAACTCTACATGAAAGAATAATCATAAGGGAATCAATCAATAAAGTTAAAAGAAATTGCATTTCTATATGGAGCATACATGTAATTCCAACAATTCTATTCTCGCTGGTCATTTAAATGGAATCTACATAGACGGATGCCATGATTTTGAATTGAAAATGCTGGGAAGATTTGATAAAAATTATGGATGAGAAAGAAATTAACTAGGGAAAGGGGGAAGGTGGAGGTATAATGAAGAAATACCTTCAATGTCCAGCAGTGAACTGGTGGATTCTGATTACTTTTTGATATATATTTTTCATGCTTCCCCCCACTTTATTTTTGGTTATACAATTAATGTGTAAGTAGTCATATGGCTTGCCTTTGATGAGGTCCTGAGTGGCTGGGTGAACATTGTTAGAGATATCCTGAAGTACAGAAAATATTATAATGCTCTCTGAGACAAGTAAGGAAGGTTACTAATAGTACCGTCTCAGCCTTACAGTCCCACACCTGGTGGACGTCTTTGGGGGCCCCTGTTACCATATCTAAATAGAAAATTGAGTTGTGAAGGAATATCCCAGAGGTTAAATTTCCCCTATTAGTCTGCTTATGGCCTATGCTAGCTTTGATGAATTTTGTGTGTGTGTGTGTGTGTGTGTGTGTGTGTGTGTGTGTATGCTTGTGTTAGTCCTTCATGGCATCCTGCCTTGTGGTATCTTTGTTCTCACCCTCTCCTACCATGCTTTCTCATGTCTTTTTCCTTGTTGTATCTAATTAATTATTTCAGAATTTTAAATCCCTTTCAAAATGTATCCTGCTAGTCAATGGCATACTCCTACTCATGGCATATTTCTTTTCTCCCTATTAATAGCAAATTCCATTGGAGAACTTGTTAAAAACCCCTTTCTTTACTAACTATATACTCTTCTTAATCTATTTCATATTTACCACTCTTAGTATTTATTTTACCTCTTCATTTTGTCTGTAACCTCTTCTAATAAATAAACGTATCTTTTGGCAAAGAGAATGCCATGTGAATTCTTTACATTTACCTTGAACCTTGAACTTTGTATTTCAAAATAGCATTTGCTACGCTAAACTCACAACCTTCACAATTGTTAGAGGAGGATTTTGGATGGAGGAATAACATTTGGAACTTAATTTTTTAAGTTAAAAGTAAATATTAAATTTTGGGGAAAAAATTAAAAGAGGATCCTCTGTTCCTTAAAAGTCCATTTCCTATGAAAGCTTTTCCACCTAATTCATATATATATATATATATATATATATATATATATATATATATATATATATATATATATATATATATAAAACCTTTGTACAACTGTATTTTCAAAAAAAATTATTAGGTTTTAGTGGTCCCGATTCTGGTTTCTTGGTAATTTTATGCCTTCATTCTGGCTATTTGCTGAATAGTATAGTTTTCTTTTCTTTTCTTTGATTTAGATTTTGGCTAAGATATTTCTTGGACTTTTCCTTTAATGATTTCTCTCAATAGCTAATTAGTGTATTCTCTCTCTCTCTCTCTCTCTCTCTCTCTCTCTCTCTCTCTCTCTCTCTCTCTCTCTCTCTCTTCTTTCCCAAAAAACTCCATCATCCCTCTAGTTGCTGCAGACATCATTTCCTACATTCTCATATGCATGTCTTTTGTCAAGAGGAAATCTAATAAATTATGTATTAATATTGTAGAAAAAAGTAAGAAGAAATCACTTCCTTCAAAATATGTGGTAATCTTTAGTATTGAATTGGATTAAGTACATGACTAACTCAAATAACTTCAGATAATGAACACAGAAAAATTTGACCTAAAAAGCAGTTAGTTTATGAGTATATAGATAAGTAACTTTTGTTAAGCATACGTTGAAGACAATGAACTTCCAGGTCTGTTTCAAATAGGCATCATTGAAAATACTGAACCTTATTAAGTTTTTAGATTCTAAAAATCTATCTTAGAAATCCTAATATCACTTATTTCTGTGTGGAATAAAATATATTGACAATTCTTTTTATCAATTAATTTTCAAAATATATACTGAGTATCTACTAATGTCAAAGTCTCAAGCTATAAATGGTAGAGGATAGAAAAGTGAAAATGCAGCCCTATTTATGAATTTTAAAATTCAGGAAGCAGGATGAGAGAGATAGAGCAATTGTTTGAGGCAGAATATGTGTCCAAATTGAAGTTTGGAGGGTATAGAGATCATATTCAAATATGTAGACAGAATTCATTGAATAAATAAAATTTGAAATGTACTGTGAAAGATGATAAGGACTCTGACATGTTGAAATGAAGGAGGAAGTCTTTTTGAATGGGGCAAAATAATGACAAAAGTTATAGAAGCAGGAGATAATGACATGGTATTTCAGTAATAATGACTACTCTAGTGTTAAAGAGGGAAAGGGTGCATAATTATCATTAAAGATGTAGAAATAAGACTAAAACCTTAAGTTGGGTCATTATCTTGAATGGTAGGTTAAAGAAATTAGTTTTAAATCAGTAGGTAATGGTAAGATCTACAAGGTGCTTGAGCAATTAATTAATATGGAAGAAAAATTTGCTTTAGAAAGATTAAACTTACCATGGTATTTATGAAAGATTAGAAGGAGGAAGATACATTTGTCTACTGTAATGGTAGTATAAATAGAGAGGAAGACAAACATAGAAGAGAAATAATGGTAGAACTAGAAGGATTTGCCAGTTAATGATAAGGAGAGGGAAGGGAGAGGGAAAAATCAAAAATTATATCTACTCTTGCTAGTCTACCAAAATGAGAAAATAGCTTTCCTCTAGCCAAGAAAGGAAGACATAGACAATCTTAAAAGTTTATGATAAATAATTTTGTTTAAAATATTGTCATTTAGGGGTAATTTGTTGCAAAAAAGCCCATAAGTGAAGACATTTAAAGTGAATGAAAATGGGAATCTAAAGAATGTAAAAAGAGAAAGAGAAAAAGACCCAATTATATAAGCTCGAGAACAGCATAAACCTAAGATTTGAGGATAGAGAAAATTAGACTCATATGACAAGTCACATGATCACCAAAATCCTAATAGTTGTGTTCAATATAAATCTTCTACTTCAACAAACTCAAAAAACAAAGTAATATATAAAAATATTAAATTTAATAAAATGCACCAACAAGAAGACAAAGATTTCTTCTACTCAAGGTAAAGTTCTCTAGTATAACAACAGTAATCCAAACTAGCTAAAACTCCATTTGCTATAAAATCCCTTTGGTTACATATAGGACATAAAGCCAGTTAGGCTTATTTCAGATAGGGGCCCATGATGGCTACTATCTCATTGCCACATAACATTGACTGATTTGAAACTTGCGTATTGACATTATAAAGTGGCAGAACATATTTATTCTGCCCAGCTATATAGTTTGGGAATATCAAGTGGTATAAACCATCACAGCTTCCTCTCCTGAGACTTAGGCCTATGGAAATCAAGCTCTGGCTAATATTCCCCCAATCAAGTTTGAATAAGACAAGGAAGTTATGGCCCTGAAATCCCCAATTTGTGGATACCAAATCTTTGATCCACAAGGGTATATACTTGATACATTTTCTTGCCAATAAGAGAAGGAAGAAGAAAGAGGGATGTAGAAAAAGTCAGAAAAAGGTAATATACAATTCTAATATTAAAATAAAAACAAAATAAAAAACAATGAGGTAGAATACAAAAAAGAAATTTTTAAAAAACTAAAACAATGACTAGATTCTAAGAAAAAGATAACCAAAGAATCCCAATGAATCAACTATTGCAAAATAAGAAATTCTGCCATGGTTCAAAAATAATACTTTTTTTAAAAGATATTAGAATGGGAATCAAGATGTCTAAATGAAAAGATAAATAAAATGAGTGATTGAACTAATATTTAAGAATATATTCATATTAATAATAAATCAAAAATATGTAAGGAAAATATATTGCAGAAGGCAGGTAAATATAGTAACTTCTAAAGAACACAATTTATATACAAAATAAAGCAAAATGTTTTGAAAATATAATGCATAGAAATAATTTAAGACTCATTGTTATCTCAAAAAAGATAAATTAAAAGCCTGAATATTATGCTTCACAAAAAATTATTTTAAAATTACTTAGAAATTTAGAAAAGAGAAGACAGAATATTTATTTGCAATCTACAGAGCATCAAAACACTAACAAAGAAAGTATTCATCTTTAAAATTGTAAAGCATATAGTGATCAATTTTCAGTTTTCCAAATGACATTCTGTAAGCAGCCAGGATAAAAAAAATCATAACATGTGAAGATATGTACATTTAAATAGCTCAGACTTACTTCATATTTGTAAGACATCAGAAGTGAGAATGGACTACAATATTCTAAAATTAAATGGAATATGTCCTATAAAAAGCTGAGTCTTATTATCAATTAATGATACAAGATAAATAATAAATAATTAATTAGGATATGTGGTAGAATCAAAAGGGGGTGGAAAAGGTTTACATTAATGGAATGAATTTTAGTTAGGCCTTAAAGGAAGCAAGGGAGGCCAATAAATGGAAGAGAAGAGTGGATACCCTAGATATGGAGACAGAGAAAATGACTTAAGCAAAGAGAGAGTCTTGTTTATAGAACAGCTAGGAAGTCAATGTCACTGGATTGAAAAGTATGTATTGGACAGTGAGGTATAATAAGCCTGCAAAGGTAGGAGGGGACTAAGTCATTAAGTTATTAAGGGCTTAGAAAGCCAAATAGAGCATTTTTGATCTTGAAGTCAATAAGGAGACAAAGGAGAACTGGAAGAGTGTGTATCCCAGAAACCTAGAGAAAAGACAACCTCAGAGAGGACAGTTATCAACAGTATCAAAGGCTGAAGTCAGGTCAAGGAAAAAGAGGATTGAGAAAATACCATTGAATCTGGCAACCATGCCATCATTAGTAACTTTGAAGAGGGCAATTTTGGTGGAATGGTAAGGTAAGTAAGAAGCTAGTTTATAAGGAGTTAAAAAGAGAGTGGCAGCAGAAACAGTGGAAGCCCCTATTGTTTACAATTTTTTTAGGCGTTTAGCTATAACAGGCAAAAGAGAGAGATAATGATTAATGTTGATGAAAGAACAAATTACTTCGTTTTCAAGATAAGGAAAACATGGATGTGTCTTTTGGCAGTAGAGAATTAACTAATAGAAAGAAAGATTGAAAATAAACAAAAGAGTAAAGTTGACAAAGGGGCCAATCTTTAGAAGGAAACTGCCTTCCCTAGTTTCCTTTGATTTTTAGCTTGAATTTCACCTTTTTCAAAAGTTCTTAATCCTTTTCTCCATGCAAACTTCTAGTTCCTTCCATCTAATATTATATTTCCATATAAATTTCTAATCTTTATAAATTTTATACTGTTAACACTCTTTTATAATAATTTGTTAACAATATCCAAGTAGATCACTCCTTATCTTAACAATATTTTTTATGAGCTCCAAGTTTTGACATTTATTTCTATCTTTATTATTAATTTCTATCTCCTGAACTTTTTGTGATTGAGGTAAAATTCAATGTACTGGAAATACTGGATAATGAAAGACAGTATTTGTCTGTAGAAATTACAGAGGAAGAGAGGCTGGGAACATAGTTTAATTTTTGAGAGTTCTCCTGGTGACTCTTCTGCTTTCAGATGGCTATAGAGCTGATTGCCTTTTTTGACATCTTCTTAGTGGTAGTAAAATATGGGTTAACTCCAAAAGTAAGTTGTAAAACCATGCATTCCACTATCTGAAATCCATGTCCCTCCTCAACTGGATTGATTATTTAATGATAATACCTGAACTGGTGACCAACTATTTTTGTCTGTTGGAAATGAACTCCAATTTTGAACCATTTCATTTCATCCAATAGCTTTCAAAGATTTTTCACACTTAGTATATAAGATCAGACAGAGGAATGTGAAGTATCATTAACAAAAAAATTACAATAGTTACTGAACTTTATATCTAATTTTTCATATATATAATTTTAAAAATAATTTATTTTATGAAAAAAATTACATTTTGTAAGTTAATTTATTGTTAATTTTAAGTTCTGAACTATTATCCTCCCTTCCTCCCCACTCAACTCTAGAGAAGGCCACCATTTCACACACACACACACACACATTTACATACACATGCTCACATAAGCACATATGTAAGTCTACCGATATATGATAACATATTATACATATTTAAATTTAACTTATTTTCTCTGGAGGCAAATATCAATCTTCTTTAATAGATCCTTTGTAACTGATTTAAGTATTTATAATATGGAAAGTAGCTTAGTCATTCAAAGTTGCTTTCTAAAAATATTATTACTATATATAGCATTCTTTTTATTCTGCTCATTTTACTGTTCACTATTTCATGCAAATTTTTCCAGGTTTTTCTCCCTAAAATTAATCTGCACATTATTTTTTTTTATGGGATAGTGGTTTTATATCATGATTATATGCCACAACTTGTTTGGCCATTCCCTAAGTGATTATTCTCCCTCAATTTCCTATTGCCACTCAAAACAAAACTGCTTTAAATATTTTAACAACTGGGGGATATTCCCCACCACCACCACCCTTTTTTTCCTCTGTTGTCTTGGGAAACAGATCTATGGGTAGTAGTCTTTGGTCACAGAGTATATTCAGGTTTATAACTTTTGGGGAATAATTCCAGATTTTTCTTCAAAATAGTTGGGTCACCCCACAGTTCAACCAACAATACATTAGTATCCCAATATTTCCCTATCCCCTCTAACATTTGACACTTTCCCTTTCAATAGTTTTAATTGTGAGATATCTCAAAGTTATTGTAATTTGAATTTCTCTAATCAGAAATGATTCTGATAATGTATGGATTTGTTTTCTTCATTCAAAAATAGATTGTTATATATTTTAGCCATTTATCATTGGAAATAATTCAAATTCTTATAAAATTGACTATTGTGAGTCCTTTGGAGTTGTCTTGGATCATTGTGATAGTGAGAAGAGCTGAGTCATTCATAGTTGATCATAAAACAGTGTTGCTGTACTATGAACAATATTTTCCTAGTTCTGATCATTTCCATTTGCATCAATTCATAAAAATATTTCAAAAATTTTTTTTTTCTGAAACTAGCCAGTTCATGATTTCTTATTATACAACAGTATTCCATTACATTAATATGCCAGATCTTGTTCAGCCATTCTACAATTTATGGGCGTCCCTTCAATTTCTAATATTTTTGTACCACAAAAAGGCCTGTGATAAATAATTTTGTACATGTAAGTCCTATTCCCTTTTTATGATCTCTTGGGCATACCAACCTATTAGTGCTATTATCGCATCAAAGAGTAGGCACAGTTTGATTGGGCATAACTTTAAATCATTCTCCAGAATGATTGGATCAGTTCTTAATTCTACCACCATTGAATCAGTGCCTCCATTTTCTCACATCCTTTCCAGAATTTATACTTTCCTTTTTTTTTGGTAATATTTTTCAATCTAATGGGTATGAGGTGATATTAAGACTTCTTTTAAATTTCAATTCTCTGATTAAATGTAATTTAAAGTACTTCTTCATATGCCTATAAATAATTTGGATTTCCTCATCTGAAAACTGTTCGTCCATATCTGTTGGTTATTTATCAATTGGGGAATAGCCCATATACTTAAAAATTCAGTTATTTATATATTTGAAATATTAGATCCTTATCAAAGACACACTGTAAAGACTTTTCCCAGATTTCTGTTTTCCTTCTAATCTTGCATTGCTTTCATTTCTGGAAAAAAGATTTTTAATTTAATGTAATCAAAATTATCTGTTTTGCATTTCATAATGCTCTAATCTTCTGTTTGGTCATTCACCTGTAACTCACTTACCTTTTCCATCAAGAATTTGGATGCTATACACTTGGTGCATATATGTTTATTATTGATACTACTTCATTATCTATGGCACCTTTAAGAAGATACAGTTTTCTTTCTTAGATCTTTTAATTAGGTCTATTTTTAACTTTTGCTTTGTTTTCCCCTGCTTTTTAAACTTCAAGTGAAACATAAAAGTTTGCTCCAGTACCTTACTTTTTTTTTTTTCCACTGGGTGTCTTTCTGCCTCAAGTCTGTTTCTTATAAACAATATATTGTAGGATTCTGTTATTTAGTCAATTCTGCTATCTGCTTCTGCTTTTATGGGAGAATCTATCCCATTCATGTTCACAAGTACTGATTACTAAATATGTATTTCATTCTATTTTTTTTTCCTTTTAGCTGTCCTATCTCTCCTCTTACCCTTTCCCTCCTCACCAGTGTTTAGTTTGTGTCTGCTTCTTCCCCTGATATGCCCTCCCTTTGGTCAAATCTCCTCACCCTCATTTACTTAATGTCTAATTTTTTTCCCTGTTGGGTAAAATAGATTTCTATATTCAAGTGATTGTGTATATTATTACCTCCTTGAGCTTGTACCGACGAGAGCAAAGTGTAAGCAATGCTTATTGCCTACTGTCCTGTCTTTTCCTTCTCTGTAACAGATTTTTCAGATCTCTTCATGTGAAACAATTTAGCACATTCTACCTTTCTGTTCTGCCTGCACCTGGTATATTCCTCTTTCTCTTCCCTTAGTTATTTTTATGCCATCTCTTCCAATTCACCATATACTTATGCCCTCTGTCTATGCATTTAATATCTACTTATAGTATCAGTGGTACATTTTTTGAAAAATACAAGCATTTTCTTCCTGTATAGGCATGCAAAACAGTTCAATTCCATTAAATTCCTTATGTTTTATTTTCCCTTTTTATCTTTTTTTTTTTTTATTTATTTTTTTTTTTTAGCTACTCTTGGGTCTTAATATTGGAGATCTTTTGTTGTTCAATTCTGCTTTCCTCCTTATGAAAGCTTGAAATCCCTCTATTTTCCTTGAATGAAGGGTTTTTTTTTGTTTGTTTGTTTTGTTTTGTTTTGTTTTGTTTTTCCATTTTGGTGAATAGATGATTTTTTATTGTAGCCCTAACTCCTTTGCCTGTCAGAATATCTGTTCCATGACTTTCCATTCTTTAATGTAGCAACTACTAAATCCTATGCAATCTTAATTGTGGCTCCCAGATATTTAAATTGTTTCTTTCTAGCTACTTTGCAGTATTTGTTCCTTGAAGTGATAGTTCAGAGATTTGATTATAATGTTCCTTGGAGTTTGTATTTGGGAATCTCTTTCCTGAGATGATCAGAGGATTCTTTCCTAAATTTTTATTTGATTTTAAAGTCCTTTTAAAGTTTTTGTAAGTACTCTTTTTAGCCTTGTGACAACTTTATATTGTTCTTTAAAATGTTTGAAGTAAAAAAGTATTTTGATTTCACTGCCTTCTGAGTTTCAACTTTAATCTTTTCTATCACATAGTAATTATCTGTGTTTGTATGCTTTCTCTTTTACTATTCTTTCAGTGGCTTATTTTGACTGTTTATTTCATGTTAGAGTAGGTTCAAGTACTGAGGCATAAGGGTTAATATTTCAAACTTCAGGTTCTGCATACTTTTGTTTTCTGAATTTTATCTTGGAGTCTGATCTTAGATTCTCCTCTCCATCTCTGAGCCACAACCAGGTCTTTCACTCCAAATGGTCTTATTCCTTATAGTTTTTTCATCATCTATAAAATTCAGCTCACTGGTTTGCCCTGCAGCCAAGATCAAGAGCCATACTCTCCTGTGAAGGGTCACAGCCACTAGGTCTCTACCCTTCATAGATCATACTCATCAGTATATGTGCTCACTCTTCATTAACCACAGCCATGATATTTGTGACCATGTTCTGAACCACTATCTTCCCCATATATTTGAATTGGTACTTTTTTTTTTTTTAGGGTGAAGATTCTTGAAGCTAAGTCTGCCACCTATGTAGCTGTCCCCAGGACTTTTGTTTGTTGATTTGTTTGCTCAGAAACATCTGTATTTTCACCAAGTCAGACAACTATGCTGGGAGGTCAGATCTTTCTTACTGACTTTCCAAAATGTCTTAGGTGGGACAACTGCTTTACTCTGACTTTTAAAAAATATATATTTTTAACATTACAAATGTACAATGATGTAAAAATTACCATATTGTCACTTTTTTGCAAGAAACTTCAAAACAAAAATAAAAAATGAAAGAAAGTGAAAAATAATATGTTTCAGTCTGTATTCAGATAACATCAGTTCTTTTCTGGAAGTGGATAATATTTTTCAAGATTCCTTTGGGATTGTCTTAAATCATTGTGTTAACTGATTATATATTTTATTCACAGTTGTTCATCATCCAGTATTGCTGTTCCTGGATACAATTATGTCCTGCTTCTGCTCATGATATTGTGCATCAATTCATGTAAGTTTTTCTAGCTGCTGTTTTTTTTTTCCCTGAAATCATTCTGCTTATAATTTCTTTTAGCACAAAATAAAAAAAAATCACACGTCATAACTAATTCAGTTATTCCCCAAGTAATGAGCATTCCCTTTATTTTCAAATCTTTATCCTGATTGTAATGATTTATTTTGTTCTAAAGTTCACTTTGAAAAATCATTTTAAATTATTGGGGGAGGATGAGATTTGTGAGTAAAATAATTTCTTGCCTTATTTTGTCATCTTCCCTAAATCCTCTCACCAATAAAAATATCTATCTCTATAAAAATGTGATAACCATTTTATACTGGCATATTGGTAGAATCTTTAGTAATTATATAGTAATTAATTTTCTACCATAAATTACATCTTTAGCATTACAAAATATATTGATATAAGTAGCAAGTATAAAATCTTAATATTTGTTTTTGGTTATGATTTAAAATTTTAAAAAATCCATTAGGTTTCCTAATCTGGAGATTGTGAACATTCGTTGATATATATGTATTTTATTTTGTGTATTTTAGTATATTCTTTATTTCATATGTATTTCAACATTATTCTGACAAAGAATCCTTAGGCTTCACTAGCTTATTAAAGTATTTATTGAAAAAAAAAGTTAGCATCCCATTGCATTACCTGCATTAAAATGAATTGTAACCCTAATCAATTTCATATGTTTCTGTTTAAGATCATTATAAATAAATGGGAATTTTTTTTAATAGTAGTGAGGCAGTGATTAAATGTGCTACACTTCCTCAGAATTAACTCTTAGTTACTATATCAATGATGGTTAGAACATTTATTCATTAAACAATAATTACTTAAACTGACCATTACAATTAAAAGGTTGATTATTTCCATGATCAATATTTTGTAAGGTCAAATTAGATTACTCTTATGTCATATAAACTAAACAGTAATTATAATGCACATGAAATACTGGATTAGCAATGGCTTTAATAAATATTTGGTGAACAATTGCTTCATTGATTAAATATAACAAACAAAAAGGATAGCCATCTTGAAATAATCCAATTGGTTAAACATATTTTTATCATCAGTTTGGATAAGTTCACTTTTTTGCCCATGTGCTCAGACTAAAATTTGTAAAGAAACTACATACACTTTCTATTCCTGACATATTGTGGATTCCTTCAAAGCAGTAAATAAAATAAACTTTTTCTTTGCATGATCTTTAATCATATTGTTTAACATGTTTTATCAAAGCACAAAGTTTTCATTGGCTGAAATCAGAGCTTTTCTTTGTATGAATCATCCTGGAGGTAATAATTAGGACTTTAAATGCTTATTTTTATATGGCATGAGGCTCCAAAAATGTGCCTTTGCCTCAGAGAACCATTTCCTAAGGGTTACCATATGATCAGAGTGTGTAGCAGATGTTCTCAAACAGGATATGTCAACCTTTTTAAGCCTGAAGAGACCTGTGGTAGCTGTGGCAGATAAACCCTATTGGATTTCTAGATTAAGCAGTTGGATATAGGAACCTGCTTTCTGTTAAGTGGTCCACAAGGCTTTGAATTAGGTGTGCTTTTGCTCTCCCAGATTACTGGCCCTGAAAGCGAAGCAACACACAGATCCTGATTCAGGTAAGAAGTCCTAGGAGTGATACTTTTACAATTTAAAGGAAACAATTAGAGACAAGGCTGTAGATTATATTGGAACTCAATCTTTTTTTTTTTTATTTTAATGTAAAGTATGCACAATGCATAATAGACAAAACAGTGTAAAAATATCCCTTCTTCACAGAGAACACTGTGCTTGGGGAAAATCACGTGACATTTCAGTATCCATGAAATTACACTGTGAGTTGCCTGTCTTGCTAAAAGTGGGGCAGGAGGTGCTGAGAAGACAAGTCCTTTGAAACATGTATAAAACAGAAATCATTAGGCTAACAGTGAACTGAAATCCTTCCTGATGGAATGCTGGCATGTGCACTCATTGAAGGTGTCTGTTTATATGTTTCATTAACAGCTCCTATAGGAAGTAAAAGCAAGCCTATGTTTCAAAGAAAAAAACTGTAAAGTTCTGACCATGAGGTTACTTTGTAGATTTCAGCATATCAGTCATCTCAGTATTGTAATGGTGGTAGGGGAAGAAGAGGAAGAAAAAAATCTGATTTAATATGAAAATATACTTACTTGAAAATCAAATTGAAACCTATAATTTGTAAGAAAGTGATTAAATTCTAGATTTGGAAGAGACTTTCTAGGTCAAATAGTCAAGCCTAGCTGTTTACAAATGACTCAGAGAAGTTAAATCCTTTGACTAAAACTATATATTAATTTTTGACAGAGCAATCTGAATCCAGGTACTTTGACTCCAAAGCCAGCATTCTTCCCACTGTGACATGCATGCTAACTCCTCAGTTGTTTGTATCTTTGTTGTTTTGTTTTGTTTTGTTTTTGTTTTAAGCTCTAGTATCTCTTGCTTGTTGAAGATGTCCACATCTATCAGAATTGATCATCATATAGTGTTGTTGTTGAAGTATACAACAATTTCCTGGTCCTGCTTATTTCACTCAGCATCAGTTCATGTGTCTCTCCAGGCCTTTCTGAAATCATCCTGTTGGTCATTTCTTACAGAATAATAGTATTCCATAATATTCACATACCACAGTTTATTCAGCCATTCTCCAATTGATGGGCATCCACGTAGTTCCAGTTTCTGGTCACTAAAAAGAGGGCTGCCGCAAATATTCTTGCACATACAGGCCCCATTCCCTTCTTTAAGATCTCTTTGGGATATAAGCCCAGTAGTAGCATTGCTGGGTCAAAGGGTATGCACAGTTTGATAACTTTTTAAGCATAGTTCCAAATTGCTCTCCAGAATGGCTGGTTGTATTCACAATTCCACCAACAATGTATCAGTGTTCCTGTTTTCCACATCCCCTCCAACATTCTACATTATCTTTCCCTGTCATTCTAGCCAATCTGACAGGTGTGTAGTGTTATCTCAGAGTGGTCTTAATTTGCATTTCTCTGATTAATAATGACTTGGAGCATCTTTTCATATGGCTAGAAATAGTTTCAATTTCTTAGTCTAAGAAAGTCTACTCTCCTTATTAGGCAGTCATTGTCTTGGACATTTCTCTACAATCACCTCAAGTCACTTATTCTCCCAATCTTAGCTTTCTGCATAGATAAAAGATGAAAATAGTTTTTGGTGTGATTGTAAATAACACTTTCTTAACATATGGTAGGAGATAACTGAGACTTGACTGTTCTCACAAAACTATATTAATTTGTTTTATGTTTTGGATAGCAAAGGCAATTGAGTTTTTTATGATAGATTTTAAAACTTTCCTTACTCCAAATTCTCTGCTTTAACAACTTTCTTTATTCTTTGGAGCATAAAATCCTTATCCAAAATGTTAACTGTGGCCTAAAGTGAAGGTGGGGAACCTCCTCAAGCCCCATAAGGCCTGGGAAATAACAAACCACAGGTGATAATGAGCTGAAAGCAAGGTAAAATAACCCCTCCACTGTGTGATTTTGATAAACTGATAATTTTGCATGGCCCACAAATGATGCAATAAATATCCACTTGTCCCTGGGAAGAAAAAGAGTCCCTACCTCTGGCCTAAGGTAAATTTAGAAGCTAAGTGACACAATGGATAGATATTCCATCTAGTATCAAACATTTACTAAGTGAACCCTGGACAAATCAGGTAACTCTGATTTTTACCTTAGTTTCCTAATCAGGAAAATGGCCAGAGGAGAAAAAATAAGGACAAACAACTCCAATGTCTTGGCAAGAAAATTCCCAAAAATGGTCATGGAGACACAGATATTATTGAACAACAATAAATAATAACTTTCCATGCTTAAGCTTCTTCCTTTCCTTCCTCCAGTTTCACTTGCTCTATCTCTGTTATTTGTAAGTTATATGCTTATGGTTCAATCCTCTTTGCTTTTCCCTCCCACAATAAAACCTGCTCACTAAAAGAATCATTTTTTTTATCTATTTCAAGGTTGCCTACTTTTTAAACTTTATTTATACATATGTAACAATAAGCTTTGTCCCCTTTTAAAATCATTTTAGCCTCCAGGATACAGGAGAAAAAGATACAAGGAATTAAATAATCCAAAGTTTTCATTTTCCTATTTTAATAAGAGAGAAACATTTTTCTAGTTCTGTTGCTCCTCCTTACCACATAATCAGGTACAAAGCAAGTATCTGGATAACAAGAAAGAGAGACAGAAACAGAGAGAGATAGAAAAAGAGAGGACTTCCAGAGAAGTGGTGAACTATCTGGGGTGCCATAAAACTAGTTAGTAGAGGCACAGTAATTAAAATAAATGAATTCTTTATCAGACTGTGTATACCCTTTGACCCAGCAGTGTTCCTACTGGGCTTATATCCCAAAGAGATCTTAAAGAAGGGAAAGGGACCTGTATGTGCAAAAATGTTTGTGACAGCCCTCTTTGTAGCCAGAAACTGGAAACTGAGTGGATGCCCATCAATTGGAGAATGGATGAATAAATTGTGGTATATGAATGTTATGGAATATTATTGTTCTGTAAGAAATGACCAGCAGGATGAATTCAGAAAGGCCTGGAAAGACTTACATGAACTGATGCTGAGTGAAATGAGCAGGACCAGATCGTTGCATACTTCAACAACAATACTATATGATGATCAATTCTGATATATGTGGCCATTTTCAACAATGAGATGAACCAAATCATTTCCAATAGAGCAATAATGAACTGAACCAGCTACACCCAGAGAATGAAGTCTGGGAGATAAGTATGAACCACTACATAGAATTCCCAATCCCTCTATTTTTTGTCCATCTTCATTTTGAATTTCCTTCACAGGCTAATTGTACACTATTTCAAACTCCGATTCTTTTTGTACAGCAAAACAACTGTTTGGAAATATATACATATATTGTATTTAATTTAACATATTTAACATGTATTGGTCAACCTGCCATCTAGGGAGGGAGAAGGAGGAGAAAAATTAGACTAAAGATTTGGCAATGGTCAGTGTTGTAAAATTACCCATGCATATATCTGTTAAATAAAAACTATTACAAATAAAATAAAATAAATGACTTCTGACTCTAAGTGACAAGATCATTTTTACCAAGGTTATGTAGTTTATTCCCCTTTATTGTGCACATTGTCCACACTAAGGTCCAAAGACGTGAAATAAATTGTGTCCAGTTCCCAGTAGGTTGTAGTTCAAGGATGTGAACCCACATATATTAAGGACCACGCTTAAGTGCAAAACCCAGAAAGCCTGCAAAGGCTTAAAGGGGACTGTACCATTTATGAGTAGTCAGTTCTCTGCAAGCCGCTACAGCTGTGAATTATAACACACTTGAAGGAATTGCAAATCAACTTTTACTGAGGCAGATGTTGCTGGTGAATTGAGAATGAATTAAATCAGAGGCAAGAGAGAAGAGGAGAGAGGTCAGAGAATGCAACTGCCTCTTAGTCTCCTTGTATTGCTGTCATTCTCTCACATGAGGGGATCTATACTGCTTGGTTAGAATTAGATCCTCAGCAGCCATCAGCAGGTTGCTCCTGTAACACACATCCTTTGATTCAGAATTCATTGCTTTTACACATTTTATTACATAATATTTTATTGGCTTATACATTATTCTCTCAATTAAAAAGGATATATATTTCCCCCTGAATATTAAGCATAAAATCAAGAGAATATTAAACTTGTATTATCACCACTTTCACTGCTATAAATACTTTAAGGAGTTTGTTAGTTCGGGTATATCCTCTACCATGAAAGATGGCCCATTATAGGTGAATAGAATATCTTAAGCATTGAAAATTCACCCCTCCATGATCTACCTGGTAAAGAACATCTTCTACTTTGGAAAGTCTATTCCTAGGATAGCAGGTACAGTTTGTCAGTGGTCCATACTCAAAGCTTTTAAATTGGATAAAACAAACCTGCGGCTGTCATCTATTGGCTTTGTTTTTGATAACTTAGGACCACTGTCTCACTTGCCTAAGTCAGTAGAAGAGAATATTAATGGAGGATCACTATTAGTAACAATAATATATTTTTTTTCACAAAAAGGCATGGAGGGTAAATAGAGGGTTTTATGCTCATGAGATCAAAGAATCATTAAGGTACTAATGCAGATATTTTGTTACAATAATAATAGATAGCACTTTTATAGTATTTTCAAAGCATATTATCATATTAGATTACATTTACTCCTTACAAAAATCCTATAAACTAAGTATTATTATTATTACACTCATTTTATAGATGAAATGTTAAGTGAACAGGGCCACACAACTAATAAGTTGCTCAGGCAGATTTTAACTAAGATTTTCTTGATCTCAAATCCATTACTGTGTCACCTCACTATCTCATTATGTTATATTATGTTTATATTATAATATTTGATCACTAGAGCAATCTTATGAATGTAATTATCTGTAATTATTAAATAATGCATACATATAGACAAATAAATGCACTTGAAAAATAACTTCTAATAAATTTTTAACAAATTCATGAATGAGAGAGTGAGGGCAAATATAACCATCCTAATCCTGGGGTCACTCCAGTTGGTAGGTAAAACAGTTTCTCAATGGTTTTCCACTGAATCAATTGCTGCAAAAGGCTATTAGAATACCTGAAGAACAGGAAGGAGATAAAAGTAACTGTCCTCTTACATTTCCTGTACTGATCCATTTGTTGCACTCTTTTGTACACAGAGGAATTGTGAAGCTTATTTAGACAAGGTCTATAAAATACTGAAAGCTCCCAAGAGAAAAGCATTCAATAGGAACAAGTTTTATTAATTGCAAGGTTTATTAAACATGATTAATTTCTCTCTGTTTCTACATATTATTTCCCCATACACAGCCTTACTCATATAGATATTCTATGGTCAAAATAAGGGAAAAGACTTATTTTTGTACTTTTAATAATTAAATATTTGATTCCTAAAATGTCATGCTATTGATCAGTCAGGATCTTTATTGTTCCTGATAGGGTTTTTGTTATTTGTTTAGTTTCATTGGTGGTTTTTTTTTTTTTTTTTATTTGTTTGTTTGTTTTGTTTTCTGTTTGTTTGTTCGGTTAGTTGGTTTTCTTCTTTCTACTCAGAAGCCTCAGGGCAATAAGATCTTTTATGAATCTAACATTTTCAGAAGCTAAATATTTCAGACTAGAAAATCACCTTCTGAGCATGTTGTAAAAAAGAGAGAGAGAAAACAGCTGAATCTGTTTATTTGTCAGTGACATAACCAAGGAACTGTTATAGAAATTGTTTTGAAAGTGAAGTCAGGAACACTGAAGACTTTTCATTGCCATTTTGACACTTGTTGAAACAGCTTTCTTAAGACTTAGGTATTTTGAAAGATGCTATATTGCTTAGAAGACAAGCAATGAGATAGGTTGTAGCAGGCAGCTGTGATAGCCTGGAAAATATACTTTTGCTTAAAATGGGTGTTTAAAAAGAGAGCTCAGTAAAAAGTAGAATGGTTATATCCAGAAAAAGGGAGTAAAAGGAAATGAGAGTGTGCATAACCAGTTAAATACTTTCCAGAAATGGTGATTTTCCTACTTCCCAATTTCTTATCTCTTTTTATCTGATTTTTTTCTCTATATAAAATATTTCAGATAACTTCTCTTTTTAATGGAATGCTATTAAATGTTAACTTTTTATTAGAAACAATGAAATGGAATTGAAGCACACAAATGTGTGTTTTCTTCAACTTCTGTTGGATGGAATTTAAATAGAAAATACAATTTCTTATAAATAGATGAAATACAAGATAAGTGTTATCTAAATTGGCCTTTTGCTTTAAAAATATTCTCTTTTGTTTAGTTTATACGTTAGACTTTATACTTTTGGTTTAAAAAGTGAAATTAATTTATTCATAAACCATATGTCAGGAGACTGAAAAGAAATGTGGATAATACCAAACTATTGAATTTTTAAAATCAAACTTTCCTTTATCTCTTTAATGATCTCCAATACCTAAAGCGTTTTAAAATTCTATTTTCTTTTTTTTTCCTCAAATGAATTTCCTATTTCATTATGAATTAAAGGAATTAAATGGGTTCAGTTCTATTTGTCCATGCAAGTTTCCAAGAAAATAAAAATCTGATATAAAAGAGTAACTAAGAGTATAAATTATCATATTTTATAACAGGAAACTTTTTAATTAACTAATTTCCTATATGATTCATCTGAATGGAGTCTCTCACCCCACTATTCTAGACTATATGCTATTATTAGATTTAAACTTTCAAAAATACAATTTATATTACTGTCCTATAGAAAAATTTCAATGGCTTCCTACCATCTACTATATATCTACTATAGTTCCTCGGTCTGAATTTCAAATCCCCAATATTATGGTAGCACCTTTCCTAATTGACTTCCAATTTTTACTATTAATCAACATTTCTCTCAAATATATAATGTTCATTCCTTGTTGTATTTTGTCTTCTTCACTGCTTCTCTTGATATCAATTAAGTTTGATTTTTTGGGGAAGAACCAGCATTTAATGCTGAAAGATTTGGGTTTGAACTAGAGTTTCAACTCTACTTAGGACTGAAACTTTGGGCTTATTTGAATACTCTGAGCCTCAATTCTCATAAGGATATTATAAAGAAAATATTAAAGTTGGGAACCTTAAAATGCTAGTGAAAATAACTTAATATCATTAATAAAATTATTCATTTATTAAGTATTTATGATAGTTTTGGAATGCTTTACTACGTCCCTTCACATTTCTTTATATTCTACTAAGTTTTTAAGGTCCATCTCAAGCCATAAGTTTTTCTCTTATCCCTTCCTGTGATTGTTCTTTCCTTTTTTGAAATGACTTTTAAACTTATAACCAACACTATATAGCTTAATATTTAATTTTGGTCTAATTGTTTAATGTATATCGGTCTTATTTCCCCAAATCGACATTAAAATCATAAAGGGTAAATAATTTGATATATATGTTTTGTGTGCTTCCAAATGGATTATATCAGTGCTGGGAAAATAATAACAATAATAATTATTATTAATTTTAAGAAGAATTAATTTATTGGTTACATTATCAAATTTGAACACAACATTTAATCAATGGATGTTTTTTATTATTATATATTTTTATAATATTATCCCTTGTATTCATTTTTCCAAATTATCCCCCCCTCCCTTCACTCCCTCCCCCTGATGACAGGCAATCCCATACATTTTACATGTGTTAAAATATAACCTAGATACAATACACGTGTGTAAACACCATTTTCTTGTTGCACAATAAGCATTAGATTCCAAAGGAACACGTAACCTGGGCAGACAGATATTAGTGCTAACAATTTACATTCACTTCCCAGTGTTTCTTCTCTGGGTGTAGCTACCTCTGTCCATCATTGATCAACTGGAAGTGAGTTGGCTCTTCTTTATGTTGAAGATTTCCACTTCCATCAGAATACATCCTCATACAGTATTGTTGTTGAAGTGTACATTGATCTTCTGGTTCTGCTCATTTCACTCAGCATCAGTTCATGCAAGTCTCTCCAAGCCTCTCTGTATTCCTCCTGCTGGTCATTTCTTACAGAGCAATAATATTCCATAACCTTCATATACTATAATTTACCCAACCATTCTCCAACTGATGGACATCCATTCATCTTCCAGTTTCTAGCTACAACAAAAAGAGCTGCCACAAACATTTTGGCACATATAGGTCTCTTTCCACTCTTTAGTATTTCTTTGGGATATAAGCCCAGTAGTAGTACTGCTGGGTCAAAGGGTATGCACAGTTTGATAACTTTTTGGGCATAGTTCCAAATTGCTCTCCAGAATGGCTGGATTCTTTCACAATTCCACCAACAATGTATTAGTGTCCCAGTTTTCCCACATCCTCTCCAACATTCATCATTATTTGTTCCTGCCATCTTAGCCAATCTGACAGGTGTGTAGTGGTATCTCAGAGTTGTCTTAATTTGCATTTCTCTGATCAGTAGTGATTTGGAACAATCTTTCATATGAGTGGATATAGTTTCAATTTCTTCATCTGAGAATTGTCTGTTCATATCCTTTGACCATTTATCAATTGGAGAATGGTTCGGTTTCTTATAAATTAGGGTCAGTTCTCTATATATTTTAGAAATGAGACCTTTGTCAGACCTTTGCTTTTAAAAATATTTTCCCAATTTGTTACTTCCCTTCTAATCTTGTTTGCATTAGTATTGTTTGTACAGAAACTTTTTAGTTTGATGTAATCAAAATCTTCTATTTTGTGATCAATAATGATCTCTAGTTCTCCTCTGGTCATAAATTCCTTTCTCCTCCACAAGTCTGAGAGGTAGACTATCCTCTGTTCCTCTAATAATCAATGGATGTTTGATAATTCTTTTTTTTTCTCACTGACAATAAGGCAGAAAAATAATAGTAGGTTCCAGTGATCATCTTTATCAGTCCTAAGAGGATACTTCCATACTTTTATGTGTTCTCAGTGTCTGTAAGAGAACATTGGTTTAAACCAAGTTAGGAAATTTTGCTCTGTTTCAAAGTATTCCAGGGTCATTCCCCTCTTCCCCAAAATAATATTATAGTTGCTTTCATGTGCTTATATAAGTCTAAGCCTGAATATAAGTGTATTTTAATGCTTTTTTATTCTAATTCATCATGTGAGTTCTACATCTTTTAACTCTTGCCCTTGCTTTATAACTGGTCCACATGAATTTTTTCCTAGGTATACATTGTTTAAATGATACATTTTAAAATACTTCTGTAATGTCTGCAGTCATATTCTATGGCAGCAAACAGTCTCATCATTGTTTTTTTTTAATTATTCTGCAGTCTCTATTAATACTTATCATTATCAGATAAAGTGTTCCATTTCCATTCTTAAAGACTGAGCATAAACTCTGGACAGACACTGGGAAACATATTAGAAATATAACTAAAATGAGACTACTTTTTTCACCGAAGCATTAATTAAAGAACAAAAAGTATTCTGGATAATAACGTAGGAGTAATATTTGACAAAATCTGTCTGCTCAGGTACTGAACTTTCCTGCCTTCCAGCCCTTTTCAGCTCCAGAACACAAAGCAAAAGAATAAATGTGGGATCAGATGTTTAAAATTGTATAGTTCAAGGGAAGAGGTTGAAAAGCAATAATAAAGTATTCCTCCATCCAACTCAAAACATTCATTATCTTCATCACTTTTCCCCTTTTTTCCTTTGATGCACAGACAGCTGCCATTTATCTCTGATGAAGATTCTATGAGCACATCCAGGTTAGTACAACTTTTAATGGCATACATAGACATATATATGTAGGTCATTAAGGATATTTTGCAAGTACTGATTTATTAAAATTGACCTTATTGTTTATACACACAAAAATGTGTGTGTGTGTTTGTGTGTATGTGTGTATGTATTTCATTTTCACCTTATATGGCTTAAGCCATGTTTCCTGTAAGTCCTCTGCAAGCAGTCCAGGCATTGACTGGAAGATTAATTTTAAATCTCTTGACATTGTGATAGTACTAGTCTATCACAGTTTATTCATTGGCAATAATTACCTCTTACCATACAATTGGACCACTTTTTTTTTCTGACACATTTTTTTTTACTATGATATGAATCTCTTTATTATCTTTTGCAGGGAACTTCTTTCAACTGAAATTCTTTGAAGACTGAGGTGTTCTTTGAATCATAAACAGCATTAACAGAAGAATTAATGTTAAAGGTTTATAGATATTTGTATCTATCTATCTCTTGGTTTCAAAATAAAACTTTGGGTCACACAAAGCATACATGGTTTGTCAAATGCAATTCAGCTCATTCTTAACTAATGAAAATTGAAGTTAAAATCTTTTAATTAATAAATCAAATTTAATATAGAAAAATAAGAACCTTGAGGGCACAGTTTAATAGAGAACTTAAAACTAGTTGTAAAATTTCCCTACTGACACTTTGAAGGAAATTTTAACTACAATCTAGAGAAATACTTTCTTCCTAAAATTTATATAATTCTATACTATTTTATTTTATTTTTATAAATTACTTGTAAAAACAATTTTGAACATTTATTATACTTTTTGAGTTCTAATTTTCCTCTCTCTCTGCCCTCCCTCCCTCCATGAAAAGGTAAACATTTTGATAAAGATCATACATGTAAACCATATTTCTATGTTATCTAAGTATCAAAAGGGAACAGAGAACCCCCAAAAAAGGGGTGTAACAAGAAACTTAAAGACAATTAGTTTTTGTTGTTGTTGTTGTTGTTGTTATTGTTGTTGCTGCTTTGTTTTGTTTTAAGTATATTGTGATCCATATTCAACTCCATCAGTTCTTTCTCTGGAGGTAGACAGCAATTTTAATCCCAAGTCCTCAAGAGTTGTCTTGTATCATGTTGCTGAGAATAACTAAAATATTCACAGTTGATCATCATACAATACTGCTGTTACTGTTTACAAGGACATCCTAACTCTGCTCACTTCACTCTGCTATCACTTCATGTAAGTTTCTTCACATTTTTCTGGAAAGATCCTGCTTGTCATTTCTTCTAGCACAATGGTATTCTATCACAAACACATACCACAGCTGATTTAGCCATTCCCCAATTGACAGGAATCCTTCAATTTCCAATTATTTGTCATTATAAAACAAACAAAACAAAACAAAACAAAAACCTTTTAGTCCATTTAGAACTTTCCATATTTAAGATAATAATTAAATAAAACTATACATTTCCAAAATGTGGATGATTAAATTACTCAATCACATTTCCTAGCTTTATTTCAAATATTTCTCTTTTTTCCCAACTATTCTGTGTTAGAGTGAATATGAGGATAAAATTAAATTTTCATGATCTCCAGAGACATATCTAATTAAATAATCATGACATATAGCAACTCAAAAAGGGAAATTCAATTTATAATTTTTCTTAGTATTTGAGGTTAGATTAAAAATAATTCTATTATATTCATGGACAAGTCGTGGAGTATAGAAGATAATATTCTAGCATTGGCTTCAAGAAACCTAAGACAAACAAAAAATTAGGGAAGACAATTAGTTCCATTATTTATATAGAACTAAAGCTCATTGGAGGACATTCAAGAGAGAATTTCTAACAGGTGACTGTAGAAAATTTGTCAGTATATAAGTTAGGACTGAAAAATTATAGTTTGGGAAGTTATTCACATAGAGTTAGAAGCTGAAACCATAGCATCAGATGTTTAATATAAGATTTTACCAATTCGAACATTAAACTATATTTTGCCAGAGAAGGAGCCAACTTCGGAGGTGATTCAAAAACTCTTATTTTCTCTGTTTTTGAAAGCTTGGCACAAAATCCTGTATACACCGATGCATTCATAGAAAATATATTTGTGGTTACATAATGTATATACATCATGTTGCACACATTATACTATATATTATTTGCAGATTTTATGCACTCATTGGTAGTCTTTGAAGTTGAGTTGCAACTAAGTATGGGTTCCTTATTCTTACCTTTTAAATTCCCTGGCTTCCTTCAAGTCACAAATAAAATCTCATCTCCTTATTTTAAATATTTTATTTTCTCAAGTTACATGTAAAACATTTTTTATATTTTTAAAATAATTTTAAGTTCCAGATTCTTCCCCTTCTCTCCACAACTCCTTATTGTAAAGGCCTAAATGAAGTTGTACACAACATTTCCATAAAAGTCATATTGCAAAAAAAAAAATCCATAGATCTCCACCCCCCACAAAAGGGAAAAAAAAACCTAAGGAAAAAAAAAGTTTAAAAAACAAGTATGCTTCACCCTGTCTATAATCAGTTCGTTCTCTGGGTATGGATAGCACTTTTCATCAAAAACCCTCCAGAGTAGTCTTGAATCACTGTATTGCTAAAAATAGAAAAGTCTTTCTCATAGGTGATCATCATATAACTTTGTTATTACTATGAACATAGAACATTTCACTTTTCTTGAGCTCATGGAGAACTTTCCAGGTTTTTCTAATAGCATCCTACTCATCATTTCTTATAGAACAATGATACTGTTTTATAATTCTATACCATAATTTATTTAGCCATTCCCCAATTAATGGACATCCCCTCAGTTTCTTTTTTTTTTCTTTCTTTTTTTTTCCTGAGGCAATTGATTTGAACTCAGGTTCTCCTGACTTCAGGGCTAGTGCTCTATCCACCGCACCTCCTCGCTGCCCCATCATCTCCTCAGTTTCTAAATCTTTGTCTTCAAAAAAGAGCTGTTCTAAATATTTTTATACATGTAGGTTCTTTTCCTTTAAAAAATTTTGGGGTTCATGTCTAGTAGTTGTATTGTTAGATCAAAAGATATGTATGATTTTATAATTTCAGCCACAAATCATATATTTTGATCATTTACCAATTGGGGAATGACTAATTTTTTATATTAGACTTCATTCTCTAAACATTTGAGAAACTAGGATTTTATCAAAGAAGCTTACTTCAAAATGCTTTTCATAATTATTATTGTTAATCATATTCCCCCCTTCATTCTATTCTTTCTTTTTATATCTTGACCCTCCTCAAAAGTGTTTCATTTCTTATCTATGCCTCATCTACTTGCCATCTTTTCTATCACCCTCACCTCTTCTCATATTCCCTTCCCCTTTCACTTTCTTGCAGGATGAGATAAGATTCCCACACTCATATTTGAGTGTGTATCTTATTTTTTCTTTGAGGCAATTCTAATGAGAGTAAGGTTCCCTCATCCCCCATGCCTTACCCTCCATTGGAAAACATTTTTGTTGTCTCTTTTGTGAGAGATAATTTATACCATTCCATCTCTCCCAGTATATTCCTCTCTTCCCTTGATTTGATTTGATTTTTAGACATTGTTTCTTCTTATGTAACTCACGGCTGTGAACTCTGTCTACATATGTTCCTTCTAACTACCATCATAATGAGAGTTCTTATGAATGACATGTGTCATCTTCCCGTGTAGGAATGAAAGAGATAAACTTAAGTTGCTTATGATTTCCCTTTCTTTTTATTACCTCCTTTTTCTTTTCTTAAGTCTTGTATTTGAAAACCAAATTTTCTGTTCAGATTCTCTATTTCATTGAATATCCACTTTTCCCCCTGCAGGATTATATTCAGTTTGTTGGGTAAGTTATTCCTGGTTATATTTCTTGTTCTATTGCTTCCTAGTATATCATATTCTATGTTTTTCAATTTTTTTTATTGTTGAAGCTACTAAATCTCGTGTTATAAATGCTGACACTTTACTTGAATTATTTCTTTCTGGATACTTGCAATATTTTGTCCTTACCCTGGGAGTTCTGGAATTTGTCTATCATATTCCTGGAAATTTTCATTTTGGGATCTCTTTTATGAGGTGATAAGTATATTTCTACAATTTCTATTTTATCATTTGGTTCTAGAATATCAGGATAGTTTTCTTTGATAATTTCTTGAAATATTATGTCCAGCATTTTTTTTTTATCCTGGCTTTTAGGTAGACCAATAATTTTTTTCATTTTTATATTATCTCTTTTTCAATGATATGATTCATATTTTATCCTTTTTCCCCCATTTTGGATGTGTTTTATTTTATCTTTATGTCTCAAAATAATTCACATGTTTGTGGCATTCCTTTCCTCGTTAGCTTTTTCTATTTCCTTTTGTATCACTGTTATTTCTATTCCCATTTTTTCTCTACCTCTTTTACTCAATTTTCAAAATTATTTTGAGCTCTTTCATGGCCTGAGACTAATTTTTAGTTTTCTTGGAAGTTTTGGATAGAGGAGCTTTAGCTTTGTAACCATCTTTTGAGTGTGTATTCTGATCTTATCATCATAGCAAGTTTCTATGGTCAGGATCTTTTTCCCTTGTTTACTCAATGTTCCAGTCTATTACTTGGCTTTTAACTGTTTGTTAAAGTAGCACTTTGTTTCTAGGGTGGAGATTTTGTGCAGCTTTTTTAAGAGATCCTTCTGGGGACCTGTACCATGAACCAGCATTACCTATATCTGAGTATCAAAGCAACAGAGTACCTCTACAATGCTAGCAAAGAGGGGTCTGCAATATTCCCTCTGGCCATGTGGTCACTCCTCCTCTACTTGTGGGCTGAGAACTTTGGAAGCCACTACTATTGCTTTGAGGTCTGTGATACAGCAGTGCTATTGTACTTGATTCAAGGGCTCCCAAAGCCTGATCCTAAGCTGAAGTTCTCTTCACACCCTAGTGTGCAAAACATTTCTTGCTGAGTTGTCATTGGCTTGTGGGTTCTGAGAGGTTTAAAGATTGCTGTTATTGACACAGATTAAGAGGCCCCACATACTGTCTGTTCTAAGGCCTGGGCTGTACAAGCAAAGCGTGGATTCCAATTATGCTCCAGATCTGTCCCAAAGCAACGGACCCCTCCTGCCAATTTTTCAGTTCACCTTCAGCTGGAAAATTGTTCTACTCCATCTTTTTGTGAAGTTCTGATGTTCTAAAATTTGTTTAGAGTAATTATTTAAAGGTAGATGGAGAGGTTAGGGGGAAAATTCAAGCTTCATTCTACCTTTATCCTTCTATTTTGGCTCCACCCACAATCTCATCTTCTAAAGGTAGCATTCCCCATTCTCTCTCAAATCTAATACCTTACCTTTTTTGATAATCTTCAATTTATCTTTTATAAAGTGTGTTTGTTTTTTGTTTGCTTTTTGCGTGTTGTTTACCCATTTTTATCACAAGTTGCTTGGGAACAAGAACTTTCTTTGTATGTCCACTTCTAATGTGTGAACATATATGTCTTATTTTTTAACTTATTTTAAAACACTTCACAATCATATATTAATCTGATTCAGGCTGAATTCATATAACTACAGATACTAAGTTTGGCACCTCTGTTGTATTAGACAGGAAAAAGAAACAATATAGACCATGAACATCCAAAAAGATATATCTAAATTATTAATTAAATGCCACCTAAAGAAAACTTAAATTCTAGCTACACCATTTGAAGATGCTTAGTGATTAAAACAAAGTGCAAGATTTAAACAGTACAGTTCATTCTTGATAGATAAGTGATTAATTTTCAGATGAAGAAATTAAAGTTATCTATAGTGATAAAAATTCTCTAAATCACTATGAATTGGAGTCATTGTAAATGAAAACTATTCAACTATCACCTCATACCTAAGAGGTTGGATAACATGTCAGAAAATGAAAATTTTAAATGTTGGAGAAGATGCATGGAAAACAGAACAATAATGGTATGAATTGATCTAGTGATTCTGTATAGCAATTTAAAATTATGTTAAAAAGATGATCAAAATATGCATACTTTTTGATCCAACAATATCACTATTAGGTCCATATCCTAAAAAAGATAAAAAAAAGGAAAATGACCTACATGTTATCCAAAAATATTTATAGCAGCTCTCTTTGTAATTATAAAGAAATAAAAATTGAGTTGTCCATTAACTGGGAGAAAGGATGGACATGTGCTTTATGAATGTAATAGAATGCTATTATCTTTTAAGAAGCAGTGAATTGACAGATGAAAAAATATGAAAAGATTTACATGAACTTATACCTTGTGATGGGAGCAGAACCAGGAAAACACTGTATAAAGTAACAGTAACATTATGTGATGATCAAATATGATCGATTTGGCTCTTCCTAAAATAAAATGTTCAAATACAATTCCAAAAGATTCGTGATGGAACAAGCTATCTAAATTCAAAGAAATAACTAAGGAGTCTGAATGCAGATAAATATGCATTATTTTCACTTTTTTGTTTTTGTTTTTCATGGTCCCCTTTCTGTTTCTTCTTTTACAAAATGAGTAAAATGAAAATATGCTTAACATGACTGCACATTCTTAACCTCTATACAACTTCTTGCTATATTGGAGAGGTGAGGGGAGAAGGACAGGAGGGAGAAAAATTCAGATCTTAAAATCTTATAAAAATAAATATTTAAACCTATCTTTACAGGTAATTAGAAAAATAAAACACAACTTAAAATGTAAAACATATACAAGTTGAATTTAATTGAATCATAAAAAAGTCTGGCTGAAAAAATGTCTATCTCCAATAGGATTGAAAAGAGTAAAGAAAAAGAAGGCATAGTATTAGAATTCTACCCCCCCCCCCACAGCAAGAGGTATATAAAAGTGACAAAGAAATATATTGCTAAGAGGAGTAACGGAATCTTATCATTCAGTCATTTAAGAGAGCAATAGATGAAAGGCCAATTAATAAAAAAAAAAAAGATGTGATATTTTTACACTTGTATACAGGAGCTCACACCATGCTGTGTAATAATCAGCTTTTGTCTCATATCAGCTCATTTTGGAAGCACTGAAAGCTTGAAGTTGCACTTAAAAGAAGAAAAAAGAACAAAGAAGGACAAATAGAAGAAGGAGGAGGACAATGATAAGAATTCAGAAATCCTTTTTTTTCTTAAGGATTTTTTTTAATTTTAAAATTTTTAAAAATGGAAATGGAAATAATTTGCAAGTCACCTCTTAAAAGAAACCCCAAAAACAAAATGTCTCAGAAAAACCATAGCTGAAATTGAGCATGTTCAGGTCAAGGAGCACATGAAGCATGTAGCCAGAATTTAAGTATTAAGTTGCTGAATCAGACATGAGACTCAAATATGATAGAGCAGCCCATTACAGAAAGAACTTGGAATACCACAATCCAAAACCTCAAGGATATTGTCATATCCAAGCATAGTTTATCAAGAAAAACTGAATATAATTCTATGAGATAGTTATTAAGTCAAATTTCTGTCTATTCTAGTTGAAAAGATTAAAACTGTGGATGAATTTTCAAGGTAATACACAGGAGTAATGAAAAGAAATATTTATAAAAAGATGAAATAAATGAAAATGATAAAAATATTATATGAGAATAGATTACTAAATTCAAATTCGAGGAAATGATAGATGTGTTCTTTAGGCCTTTCATTATCAAGGATCATAGAGGGATTCTCATTAGAAAAGATCTGGAAGTGATTCTATTATGTCTTAATGATCTTAATTGAAGAATAAAAAGGAATATAGTGAGGGGAAGAGAAGTAAAGGAAGCAAGCAAAATCATCCAATATAATACAGGTGAACAAGATGACAATTGTATAAGCAAAAAGAGACAATTAGGAAGATGGCTGACACTAGAACCTCAAACCCATCAGAACTGATTTCTAAAAAAAAAGAAATAAAGAATATGCACATTTATATTTGAATATGGATACAAATTTCACTTAAAAATGATATAGGAGGGAAAGGGGAAATGCGGAGAGAGAATGTTTTGAATAGCATATATTAAGGAAGGAATTTTTTTCTTTTTTATTTTATTTATGCCATATTGCTTTATGAAAGAGAAAAATCATAACAAAAAGAAAAAAATGGAAGAGAAAAAAAAAGCAGAAAAAGAAGTTATTGTAGCATATGTTGATTTACATTTAATTTTCCATAGTTCTTTTTTTGGATGCAGATGGCATTTTCTATCCAAAGTCTATTTGGATTGCCTTGGATCAATGAGCCACTGAGAAGAACCAAAGTTTTTTTTTTTTTTTATAATTGATCATTGCATATTCATGTTATTATTGTGTACAATGTATTCCTGTTTCTGCTTGTTCATTCAACTTCACTTTGTGTCAGTCTTTCCAGGCCTTACTAAAATTAGCATGTTCATAAATTTTGCAGAACAATAATATCCCATTACCTTCATATACAACAATTTATTCAGCCATTCCCCAATTAATGGGCATCTACTCATTTTCCAGTTCTTTGCTACTACAAAAAATGCTGCTAAAACAATTTTTGAACACATGGGTCCTTTTCCCTTTTTTAATGATTTTCTAGGGATACAGTCTAGTGATACTGCTAGGTTACAGAGTAGGCAGTTTTCTAGCCCTTTGGGTACAGTTCCAAACTGCTCACCAAAATGGTTGGATTATTTCATACCTCCATCAACAATGCATTAGTTTCTCAGTTTTCCCACATCCCCTCCAACATTTATCATTATATTGTCCTGTCATCTTAGCCAATCTGAGAGGTACAAGCTAGTTCCTTAGAGATGTTTTAATTTGCATTTCTCTAATCAATAGTGATTTAAAGTATTTTTTCTTGTGATTATAAATGGTTTTAAACTCATCATCTGAAAATTGTTCATATCTTTTGGCCATTTATCAATTGGGAAATGACTTGCATAGTCCTTAATTTGATACAGTTCTTTATATATTTTAGAAATGAGAAATTTATTAGAAATTTTGATCATAAAATGTTTTTCTATCTTTGTATTTGTCTTTTAATCTTTTTTCTATTGGTTTTGTTTGTTCATAATTTTTAATTTATTGTAATCAAGTTGTCCATTTTGCCTTTCATAATGTTCTCTAGTTCTTCTTGGTCATACATTCCTATTGAGGGATTCATTATAATCAAACAAACTAAAGATATAGAAAATATTTATACCATTTTTGAGGAGGTAAAGAATGAGAACTGAGAAGATTTCTATAAATTGAATATACATGAAGAAGTTTTCCCAATGTGATGGGATATTACTTCATTTCTTTTCTTCATTTTACTTTTATTCTTCATGTCAGCAATCATTCCATCAATCAACAACCTTTTTTATAAGTGCTTAATTATGTACCAGGAACTGTGCTAGTCCCTGGGAATATAAGTCCAAAAAATAAAACACAAGGAAGGAAACTTATAATATGGGAGAAAATAAATATATATATATATATATATCTATAATATAAATATAAAGTGAAGAAAAATGTATATATTTCTCATATTTGCAAAAGAGGGAACTAAGAGTTGAGGGCAGGGTGTAATTAAGAACAACATGGAAAAAGAGATGCTTGAGCTATTTCTGAAGCTGTTAAAAACATATCTATTGAAGACTCAGTAAAGAAAGTTCTTGCCACCAAAATTTTTGACACGTAAAATTGTCAATCATCATAAAGAAATATGCTTTTATTTGTGAGATAGAATTAAAAAATAACCATGAGAATCTTTACTGACATACTTTAAGGACTAACGGATCTGTCTTTATGACTTGTCTTTGAAAGCTTCTATGTACTGTCTCCATTTGAATGTGAGCTCCTTACCTTTCTGTTTCTTTTCCCATAATTTAACACAGTATTTTTCATATAATGTGTTTTACTCATTCATTCATTTGTTCTTTTTAAAATTTTCATTTACTTAATTTATAATTTATGAAATAAAATAATAAATAAATTTCCATAATAAGTTAAAAAGATGGTTATACATGAAACTGCAAGTCTTTCATGTAGGTGCCTTTCCTTTTAAATATAAAATAAAGCTATCATGTAAATTAATTTTTTATTATTTTTAATTCTTTCCTCCCCCAAAGTTACAGATGGCTATCATTAGACACAAATATGTGTATGTATGTATGTGTGTATGTATGTGTATATATATAAATCATTGTATACCTACTTGTGTTTATCAGTTCTTTGTTTGGAAGCAGATAGTGTCTTCCTTCATATTTTTATAGAAGGTTTTTATAATAATTAAAATAACATTTATCCACAGTGTTTCTTTTTTTTTTAATTAAAGCTTTTTTTATTTTTCAAAACATATACATGACATTAATCGTTGACATTAATCCTTGTAAATATTTGTGTTCCAATTTTCCCTCCCTTTCCCCTTTCCCTTCACTAGCTGGCAAATAGTCCAATATTTGTTAAACATGGTAGCAGTATATGTTAAATCCAATATATACATACATATTTATACAATTATCTTGGTGCACAAGAAAAATCAGATCAAACTGGAAAAAATGGGAAAGAAAATAAGTTGCAAGCAAATGACAAAAAAAGCAAAAATGCTATATTGTGAATCACTCAGTTCCCACAGTCTTTTCTCTGGGTATAGTTGGCTTTCTTCATCACAAAACCAATGGAACTTGTCTGAATCATCTCATTGTTGAAGAGAACCCTGCTCATCAGAAATGATCATCATATAATCTTGTTGTTGCCATGTGCAATGATCTCTTGCTTCTGCTCATTTCACTTAGCATCAGTTCATGTAAAGTCTCTCCAGGCCTCTCTGAAATCATCCTGCTTATTGTTTCTTACAGAACAATAATATTCTATAACATTCGCCTGAAGTGCTTCTTAAAAGAATATTGCTGCTACTGTGTACAATGCTCTTTTGGTTATATTCACTCTGCCTTTCATTATTTCATGCAATTCTATCTATGGTTTTTTTTCTAATATCATTGAGCTCATCATTCCTTTTTTTTCCCTTTTCTTTCTTTTTTCTTTCTCTCAATTTTTCTTTTCTTTTTCTCTTTCTTTCCTTTTTGTTCCTCCTTTTTTTTCATTTTCTCCCTTTTTCTTTTTCTTTCCCCTTCTTAATCTTATTCCTTTTCAACATTCAAAAACAATAATCCCCAAAACTAAGAACACTGTGTTTTGATCCACACTCAATCTCCATAATTCTCTTTCTGGATGTGAATGTTCTCTTTCTATCACATATCTATTAGAACTGTTGAAAAGAGCTAAGTCCAATAAAATTTGATCATCATATAATCTTATTTTTGCACATATGGGACTTTTCCCCTCTTTTATTATCTCTTTGTGATATAGACCCAGTAGAAATCAATGTTTATACACAATTTTCCAGCTCTTTGGTCCTAGTTCTAAATTTTAGCTCATCTTTTCTTTTAGCACAGTAATATTCTATCACAATAATATAGCATAACTTCTAATTTCCACAAAGAGAGCTGCATTGAAATTTAGAATATGTAGTTTCTTTTCCTTTTTTTTTTCTAACTCATATTTGGATATATACCTAATACTGGTATTTCTGAGTCAAAGGATATAAACAATTAGATAATTCATTGGGCATTGTTCTACACAATTCTCTAAAATGTGTGGATCAGTTCACAACTCCACTAACACAACTCAGTGTTTCAGTTTTTCTACATTTCCTTCAACATTTGTTACTTTCCTTTTCAAACATTTTAGCCAAAAGTGTAAAATTATATCATTTAAAAATTTAGATGCTATAGTATTTAGTGTGCATAGGTGCAGTTTGATATTTCTTTATAGCACCTTTTATCAAAACCCTATTTATCTCATTTGACTAAAATCTATGTTAGCCATAACTAAATCTAAAATCATAATTGTTCTTATTTTCATATGCTTCTTTCTACTATACCATGATTCCTTATTTCCATGTTAAAGTTGTGAAATCATAATTTCTAGTAATGCTAAATTTTTCTTTCGCAAATTTAAACAAAATTTAACCCAAATAACATTTTGCTTGAAAAATAGCAAAATTTTGCAAATATAAAAAAAAGAAGTTGTGTTTTCCCTTAGGAGAAAAGTCAAGTTGATTTACTTTTCCTAAAACTGAAATTATCATTTTTATGGTGAGAGTAGAGGAAAGATTATTTTTAGTAAGTATGTGCTAAATATTTAAATATATCAAGGAAAAAGATAAATGATCCTGTGTTCAAAAAACAGCAGTATCCCTTTTCTGAAATCATAAATTGCCTACACTAAAATTAATGCTTGAAATTAGGAAACTTTAAACTGAAAACTACAACATATTATGTTAAGAAGAAATTGGAATGGACAGGCAAATACAGATGGTGAATGAAAACTACCTTAATTTTTCTCTCTTCCATAAAAATTAATGATTTGTTTCTATTTTACCTTTGCCATTGTTGATACTTGAATGTGCATTTTTCTATTAAATGGTGTTTTCCTGTGCAACTTTGCTGCTTGCTTTGCCTGGTTCATCCACTCAGCTCTCCATGAGAATTCACCTCCTGCAGTGGTGACTATAAAGAAACACACAAGTATAAAATATTCTTGTTTCTATTTTCATATGGTTGAAGAAATCATATGTCATAATTATAATAGATAAATTAATTTAAAATTAAATTTTGTCAATTCATTTGAATTCAACTGGATGTTGGTTGATAATTTTATAGAAGTTTGTTAAAGATTAAACATATGTATTTAGCACAAGGTAAAATTGAGCTCCTACTATTAGTCATTTCAATTTCTTAAAGACTTATCAAGTCCCTAATATATACAGAGCACTATAGACTATGTCTGGATCAGCTGAGAATCTTGACATATATGTTACTAAGACAATTTAGGGCACTAACTTAAAACTTTCTCTTCTGTTTCACCTGATCTCACATGAGATAGATATCTTCTTCTACTTTCTCTTCCATCACCCCTTTTCATATAATGAAGTGGCCCTTCTCCTTGCCAAGGCCAACCCCTCAGCATGAACATACATTCTTTTCACTCATTTTATACATTCTTTACCCACAGATTTTATATTTTTTAATTCCCACCCTTTCACTTGTCTTCAATAGCAATGAAAATGTCATACTGGCACTCTAACATTGTACTATATTAGAAGCAGAAATGGAATTACATATTATGTTTACAGGAAAAATAGCTTGGGAGACCAAATGTACACAGTGGAAAAAACATACAGCAAAAGCAATGCAGTATTGAAAGAATTGAAGACTCAGTTTTCAAGATATCTGAAATAAAAGAAGATACTAAAGGATTGAATGAAAAAAAAAAAATGATGAATAGCCTTAAATGAAAATGGAAATAAAAATGAGGGTAGTCACCATTTAAATATTCTCCCATATGACTAAAATATTATTGCTCTGGTGTTTTCCATCACAGTTTCCCAACTTATTGCAGCTGCCTTCTCCTTACCTCATATGCTGATTTCCTCCATTAAATTACAAGTTCCTTCAGGTCTGGGAATTTTATTTGATTCTTTGTTTTGCTTTAATGTCCTTAGAACTTAGCACCATACCTGGAACATAGTGCTTTAATAATATTTATTGATTATATATGTTTGGGTATGTGTGTGCATTCAAGATAAAAGTATGAAAATGGAATATGCAGACATTGATAAATGATTTTCTGCAGCAGCTTGACTGTCGCTCAAATGACTAAGAAGCTAAAATACACAATCTTACTTCACTGATCTTGTTGATTATCTATAGTTTTGATTATACATGCACACACATTGCAAGGACATGTTTATTTTTTATGTTTATTGTTTTATTTATACAATATAACATAACAACATAAAATGATATAGCATAACATAGATAACTAATATCACTTAAGAGAAAAGTTTAGATTAATTATATCAATAAATCATACCTATTATATGAAAATATCTCTCCATAGCTTCAGAACCTAACTGTACTATTTTTAAAAAAATAATTTTATAATTATAACATTTTTGACAGTACATATTCATAGGTAATTTTTTTTACAACATTATCCCTTGTACTCCCTTCTGTTCTGAATTTTTCCCCTCCTTCCCTCCACCCCTTCCCCTAGATGGAACGCATTCCCATACATATTAAATATCTTACAGTATATCCTAGGTACAATATATATGTGCAGAACAGAATTTTGTTTGGAAGGTAAAAATAATCTGGGAAGAAAAATTAAAAAAATGCTAACAGTTTACACCCATTTCCCAGTGTTCCTTTTCTGGTTGTAGCTGATTCTATCCATCATTGATCAATTGGAATTGGATTAGCTCTTCTCTATGTTGAGGATATCCACTTCCATCAGAATACATCCTCATACAGTATCATTGTTGAGGTGTATAATGATTTCCTAGTTCTGCTCGTTTCACTCAGCATCAGTTGAGGCTCTCCCCATTCATCCTGTTGGTCATTTCTTACAGAACAATAATATTCCATAACATTCATATACCACAATTAATCCAACCATTCTCCAATTGATGGGCATCCATTCATTTTCCAGTTTCTAGCCACTACAAAAAGGGTTGCCACAAACATTTTGGCACATACAAGTCCCTTTCCCTTCTTTAATATTTCCTTGGGATATAAGCCCAGGAGTAGCACTGCTGGGTCAAAGGGTATGCACATTTTGATAACTTTTTGGGCATAGTTCCAAATTGCTCTCCAGAATGGCTGGATTCTTTCACAACTCCAGCAACAATGCATCAGTGTCCCAGTTTTTCCACATCCCCTCCAACATTCATCATTATTTGTTCCTGTCATCTTAGCCAATCTGACAGGTGTGTAGTGGTATCTCAGAGTTGTCTTAATTTGCATTGCTTTGATCAATAGTGATTTGGAACACCCTTTCATATGAGTGGAAATAGTTTCAATTTCATCATCTGAAAATTGTCTGTTCATATTCTTTGACCATTTATCAATTGGAGAATGGCTTGATTTCTTATAAATTAAAGTCAATTCTTTGTATATTTTGGAGATGAGGCCTTCATCAGAACCTTTAACTGTAAAACAGTGTTTTCACATTTTGTTACTTCTCTTCTACTCTTGTTTGCATTAGTTTTGTTTGTGCAAAAGCTTTTTAATTTGATGTAATCAAAATCTTCTCTTTTGTGATCAATAATGATCTCTAGTTCTATCAAGGACGTGTTTAAAAGCATTTTCCATGAACAAAATTCTATGAGATTTCCTGATATATGCAGTGACAGAGGGTTTGGTTTATGTTTTTAATGAATCCTTGATTAACATATCAAACAAGGGATACAGCAGGGAGGGACAATTGCCAAAGTATTCTCATTGTCATGAAGGAAGTTCTGCACAAATTTCAAACAAGGAAAGGAAATTTTCTTATATATGATATGGCTTTTTAGATGCTCTAATCTTCCATGTGAGACAGGCTGCTATCATGATAGACTATAATGTTATGGAGCTTCTTCAAAAGCTCCTAATGAACTTTCTAAAGAGTATAGCCATGCAATCTATGCTAGAAAAGATAAACATGGACCAATACACATTGTCTAAATGATGGTGTGCTTTTGTGTACCCTTGGCAAGCATAGTAGATGAATAATGAACTGAATCCAAAATTGAACAGAAAGAAGACAATGAGACTAACTTGAATTCTGGAAGTTATGCAATACTTTTAATTATGCAAAGCTACTTTTTGACTCAAGAATCCATGTATTTAATGACAACATTCCCCCTTAAGTTTTATATTGATGTGTTAGTGATCTCACATAAGTATGCTATGACATATGTAACAGCAATTTTTGCATGCAAAATGTAACATAAAATATTCCCAAGAAATGTATGTCATTAATGAAAGTTGGATGCCATATAGTAAGAAAGAGGAATGATAGATGCACAGGCAAAGTGTTGTTTATTCCATGTATGCTTGAATGGTTTTTGAAAAGCAGGTTTAGAAGAATGTCTTAAGGGTGTGGAAGACATTGGCAATGGATGATGCACAGGAGAAAGTGAATAAAAATTGTACAGCATAATAAAGTGGGTGTGGTTTATCTATATGATTGGAAGCAAAAGTCCAAATTGAGATCACCGATGAACTTATGCAGGCACTCTTAATGTGGGGCTAATGGAACCTTAAGGGATATGAGGAGATATTTCTGGAGATTTATTACCTTCTATGAGAAAGAAATTCATGTTAATATTCACTCTGATGGAAATTCATCATTTTCTTCTATTTATAATTCTCTTGGTAAAAGGTCCAAGGATTTTATGTACAGCCAAAGAGATCCATTACACACACACACACACACACACACACACACACACACACACACACACACATGCTAAAAATTGCTACAATGAATTATTGAAAATTATGTAACCCATACTTAGATCTGTCACTCTCACTTGGATTTTGCATCTAACCCAGATCAACTTATAAAAATGATAACTGTTTGAAAGCAACACTTATCTTTTTTTTTTTTTTTTTTTTTTTTTTTTTTTAATCCCTGAGGCTGGAGTTAAGTAATTGCCCACAGTCACACAGCTAAGTGTCAAGTGTCTGAGAGCAGATTTGAACTCGGGTCCTCCTGAATTCAAGGCTGGTGCTCTTTCCACTGCGCCACCTAGCTTCCCCTAAAGCACACTTATCTAAAGAAAAAATATCCTCACTTTGGTTAAAACCATAACTATAGCTAAAAGATCTTTGGTATAGCCATTTAATTGTTAACACAAGAATAAATTTGACAAACAAGTTGAATTCTTTGTCATTGGATGAAACAATGATGTAGTTCTTTTAATGATAACAAAATTTACTCACATTTTTACAAGTTTAACATTTACACAATAATTTCCCAATGATCAACCTATCAGTATTTTAGACAAAGAAACTGAGTGTAGAATGGCTAAATGAGTAGCTAATATTCAAAAATCGAATATGTATCACAGACAAAATGTGAAAGTAGACTCCTTTGCTCCAAATTCAGTTGTCTTTTTTACATCACTGTGGCTATGTAGTTAAGTGATGCTCATCTTTAATAAAGGATGTAGGAAGAACACTAAAGATTTTTTTTTTCTATACTAGGTCATGAAATTTGTCTTTTTATACCTCATATAGTTATATGAGTAGAAAAAAATATTCCCAAAGATAGTGCTTTGGACAGAACATAACTATTTTTTTCAATATTGTACCCAAAGTTGAATGAAATTCTTAGGTTAATTTTTTGAGGGGACGGGGAGAAAAGCAGAGGTCATAATTCTCTGGCCCCTAAAAGATTCTCTGTTTTAAAAAAGTTATAAGCAATAATCCTATATCTATACCATAGACCACTTAAACTATGTCAAAAGCTAAATTCATTCTTTCTTAAAACTCCCCTATTACTGTTAAAGGTACCACAATCCCCTTTGTCACATAGGCTGGAAATTTAAATGGCATTATTGACTCTGAACTCTCTCTCTCTTTTCATCGTATCCAATCTGATGTCTAGTTCTGCCAATTCTATTTTTGTAACATTTCATATCTTCCTTCTTCTGACCCCATTCTCATCCATATGAAGGTGTCCATGATTTCATACCTACACTAATTCAATAGCCTATTGATTGGCACTCCTGACACAAGTCCCTCTTTCTCTCTCTCCAATCCATCCTTCACTTTGATCTTAAATTGATATTATTTCCCTATTCAGTAAACTAAAAAAATTCTCTCATGTGTCTAGGATACAATATAAAATGTTCTTCTTGATTTTCAAAGTTTTTTAGTACTGTGATCCCTTCCTACATTTCTATTTTCTTTAAGATTACTCCCTTCCACATATTATATGATCCAGTGACACAAGCTGCCCAATATTATTTATTCTTTATAAACAACATTTCATCTTTTGACTCCAATAATTCTTACTGGCTGTTCATGACGCCTAGAGTGCTCTTTTACTTTGTCTTTTCCTTTAAGACTTCTTTCAAGACTCAGCTAACTCTGCTCTTGGTTCAAGGATTTGTAATGTTTGTAATTGTTTTGTAATATTCCCCCATTTTCCCTAAGTTCCCTTTCAATTTATCTCATACATCTTTTGTGTATCTACATGTTTGCATGTTGTTTCCCTTATGAAACTAGGATCATTTTTAAAAATCTAAAGTGTTTTTTTTTTTTTTTAATTGTACTGCCAGTGATTAGTACAGTACCTGGCATATAGTAAGTGCTTAATACTAGTGGATTGATTAACATTTGATATACTATATCAATGGGAGTTGTATTAGAAAAAAAAGGAAAAAAATGTTATTTCCATAGCTGGTAATAACATTTTAATTATTTCTTTTTTTATTTCTTTTCTTTCTTTATTATTTTAATAGTTTTTATTTACCTGATATATGCATGGGTAATTTTATAACATTGACAATTGCCAAACCTTTTGTTCTAATTTTCCCCTCCCCCCCAGATGGCAGGTTGACCAATACATGTTAAATATGTTAAAGTATAAATTAAATACAATATTAGTGTACATGTCCAAACAGTTGTTTTGCTGTACAAAAAGAATCGGACTTTGAAATAGTGTACCATTAGCCTGTTAAGGAAATGCAAAATGCAGCAGAAAAAATAGAGGGATTTGGAATTTTATGTAGTGGTTCATAGTCATCTCCCAGAGTTCTTTCGCTGGGTGTAGCTGGTTCAGTTCATTACTGCTCTATTGGAACTGATTTGGTTCATCTCATTGTTGAAAATGGCCATGCCCATCAGAATTGATCATCATATTGTTGAAGTATACAACGATCATGTTGTTGAAGTATACAATGATCTCCTGGTCCTGGTCATTTCACTCAACATCAGTTCATGTAAGTCTCTTCAGGCCTTTCTGAAATCATCCAGTTGGTCATTTCTTACAGAACAATAATATTCTATAACATTCATATACCACAATTTATTCAACCATTCTCCAATTGATGGGCATCCACATAGTTTCCAGTTTCTGGCCACCACAAAAAGGGCTGCCACAAACACTTTGGCACATACATGTCCCTTTCCCTTCCTTATTATTTCTTTGGGATATAATCCCAATAACAGCAATGCTGGATCAAAGGGTATGCACAGTTTGATAACTTTTTGAGCATAGTTCCAAATTGTTCTCCAGAATGGCTAGATGTATTCACAATTAATTATTTCTACACATACCCCCCATGTCCTTATATAAGATTACTTTAAATGAAGCAGATGGACAGTTTGTTATAACTCCTCCCTAGGTAAGAGATGCATATTATTAGGTCATACATGTTATAAATTCATCATAAGGGGAAAAGTTGGAGTCAAGAGTAAAGGCAGGAACTTAACTGAGCTCTCCCCCAAACTCCACTTGATTCTTTAAAATGATGACTCTAAATAAATTTAGAGCATCAAAAACCACAAAAATATGGAGTGAAATATTTTTCCAGCCAAAAACAACTTAGGTCTGCAAGAGAGTTCTGCTGCACAGCAAAGTCCTGGCATAAACCACTCCAGCACAGCCCCAAACCCAGCAAACTAAGAGAGTGAGCATTGTCACCTCTGAATCAGTGGAATTTCTCTCACTGTTTCCAGGTCTCTTGGGCCAGCACCAAATCATAAGGGACCTAATAAGGTTAATATTTATAGCTGCTCTTTTCTCTGGGAAAAAAAAATGGAAGTTGTTGTAATGCCCACCAACTGGGAAATAACTGAATAAATTGTAGTGTGTGATTGTTAGAATATTATTCTTCTATAAGAAATGATGAACAGGGTACTCTCAGAAAAACCTGGGAAAGTCCTATATGAACTCAAGCAAAGTGAAATGTACTATATACAAAGAAATAGCAATGTTGCAGGATGATCAGCTGTAAATGACTGCTATTTTTAGCAATGCAATGATCCAAGACTACTCTGAAGGACTTATGATGAAAAGTGCTATCCATAACAGAAAAAGAACTGGTTATATCTGGATACAGATTGAAGCTTTAAAAAAACTTTTATTTTTCTTGAGGGATTTTACTGTTTTTGTAGGGGGGAGATCTATGTCTTCTTTTGCAACATGACTTTTATGGAAATATTTTACATAACTTCACATATGCCTTCTCAATAAGGGTAGACTAGGGAGGAAGGGAAAGGGTCTGAAACTCAAAGTTTTAATTTTTTTAACTGTTTTAAATGTAACTAAGGAAAATATTAAATAAGTTTGTTTTAAAGATTAAGAAGTAAATAAGGGTTAACTAGAAAAAGTGGGGGGAGAGATCTACACATGAATAATGATGTTGTTACCTCAGTATATCTACAAATCTATCTTTTTATCTCACTGGTGTTCATATTTCCAATAGTAATATAATTCATGACCACATATCCTCTCATCTTGTGTAGTTCTCATCTTTTTTTATTTCCAGAACTCTTCACCTAATATTTTTGAGGCTTTCCTTTGACCATTTCGATACTGAATTGAGCAAGGACAGTGTTCAACTTGTTTACATCACAGACTTCATTCTAAAGATGAGTAAACTGTCCTAGAAAATAGAGATGATTTTCACACAGGTAGTAAATGGCAGTCAGAATTCAAACCCAAGACTTCCGACTTCAAATATATTTTCCACTATAGAATGCTGTTGCTCTTGTTTATTCCTTTACTGTCCTCATAATCTATCCATGGTTCTTTTTCTTGATATATCTATTTTTCATGTGATCTTTTTAACTCTCCTCTTTTGAACTAATCATTAGTAATATATGGAAACCTGTCCAATTTGTTATTATGCTAGTACATATTCATAAAGTGTAGAAAATGTGTTTTTTTCAATATTGACTCATAATAGGTAATGTACCCATACAGCAGATATTCGATAAATACTATTGACTGGTATTCCTTAATAAAAACAGAGCTAATGTATTTCTCTTTCTTAGTGTTCAAAATATCCATTTCCTTTTATATAACTTTATATATTAACTATGATAAATGGAGTCTTAGAACACAGAGGAAATTGACAGCATTTTATATGTTAAGTTGATCTTTAAAAATGTAGACCTGGACACACAAAATAACATCTTAAATTCATTTATTCAACATATTGTATCTCTAGTGCAAACACTAGTCTTTGGGTTCCTAAATACTCTTATCTTTCTCTCATATGGCCATTTTTAATTTTATAAGGTTTCCCCACATAATGCTTTGCCTGGTTTCACCATATGTTAAGTAATAACAGTCAGGGACCAAATTTCTAAGGTTAACAAATGGCCAAATTGTATGCTGTCATTATGACTTAGTATTTACAGTTCATATCTGTTATTAGCACTATAATCTGGAGCAATGAGTAAAGTACCAATTTATCTCAAATTATCAAGGTAATAATTTTATGATAATCCAATTCTTAAATTAGACTTATAAAGAGCATGCATTAATAACACAGCAAAAGACAAAATCATTGCAGAAAAGTTAGAATTCATTGCCATTAGATATTTGAATTGAGGTAGCATTTCAATCATGAAAGTCAGACCATATTAATAGGTGGCATTTTAAAGAATCTATAGTAAAATCAGTAGCATTTTTTTCAATATACTGAAATGATAAATAGTAGAATCATTTGGGGGGAGCCGGTCTCCCTTAAGATAGAAGGAAACAGTTGTGTGAATAAGTTTCTGTGTGTCTATTTATTATTGTTTTTCGTCACCACTTCCCTTTAACATTTCCTTCCTTTCTCTTTCTAAAGCACTTTTGGCTTTTCTACCCTCTCCTTCTCAGGTTCATGAAAAAACGCAACCCTGCCAGTTTTTCACTTATCTACTATCTTTTCAACTAAATATCCAGTATTCTGATCTCCCTTGATATTCACTGGTTATTTACAACACCTGCTTTTGTGAATTCATTCAAATAGATAGTCCTCTAACCAGATAAACTAGCTTCTAGTTTATCTCTTTGTATGCTTTTGGGCAAAACTTTAAATAAAACCCCCAGAATATCTTCTGAGTTTAAACCTTATCATACCAAAGAAAAATAGACAAAGCTGTCTCTCTTACTGGAATCTTGGAAAAAAAAGATGAAGAAGAATACAGGGAATTCTTTATTCTGCATTTGATCCAAATATATCTCTGGAGCTGTGGCTCTGACTCCAGAAAATATTCTGAGGGAAAATGCATTTAGCCATGCTACACGGCTTCCTCATATATGTTTATATATCTAAGCAACTAGATAGAATGGTGACAGACATAACCAAAATAAATTGGTAGATAAAGATTTTATGTCTTCAAAAGTTAGCAATGTACAATGAGAAGACACTGATTCATCTTCCCCCATATAATTAATGCTCCTAAGAGCAAAACTAATAAGATGATTTAGTTTCACACTGTAAATATGTAGTATGAAATCTTGTCCCTTCAGTTCTAGTTTTGCATTTACTTTGGACATAGTAAATCAGTGCTATCAAGTGCAGCACAGTAGATAGCAAATTACCAAGAAAATGCGTTTGCTAAGTCAGTGCAGCAAGTGCCATACAATCTCCTACTTTTTAAATAATGTGAATATTCTACTAGCACCTTCAAGGTGTAATTAAGTTCAGGTAACAATAGATGCGTGCAGTATGCGATGCTTTAAAGATTTTGAACTGCTTCTTTTGTCTATATATCTTTTGAGCCTCACAAAAACCTTTTGAGATTACATATTATACATGCGAAGAACTCAATTTTACAGAAAATGGATTTGTCATAAAAGGGTTAAGTACTAAAGAGTTACTAAATATCAGAGGTGGAAGCCAAGTCTTCCCAACCCCAAGTCTATGAATTGGCCAATTAGGTTAGACCACACTAGGTTCTCAAACACATGTTATCACTTAAGTGAGCTGTAGGATGGATTGTAAAAAACGGCATCAGTCTTGTTAAGTGATAGCCTACAGTCAAGTCTTAGCTCTAATACAAGCCAGGTCATCCTGATCAAACAGCATACTCTGCTGTAGTTTCTTCAACTAAAAAAAATGATTGGGAATAGTGTTACTTCTATTAAATTGTAGTGAGGAAATCAATAAATAGTAAATAAGTAAAAACTAGTAAGCCATAAAGCAGTGTATAAATTAGAGTTAATATCATATTCTTAAACTATTATTAGGAGCAGACAAGATATGCAGACAGCTAAAATATAACATGTCACACGACATATGATTTTTTTTTCTCTTCTGCTTTTTTTCAAATAGGAATGTGTCTCTATACTGCTGAGATCCAGGTTCATTCTATAATGGATTTACAGAGATATTGAAAAACTTTGCTAGAAAGCAGAGAATCCTTGGATTAAAATATTAATGGTTATTCAAAGGAAAATTCACTAACAATCTGAGGAAGTCTTAGCTGTTAATATAAATTCTTAGGTGATGTCAGTTCTTTTGGTCAGACTCAGGGTTGCTTTGGGCTTATAGGAGTTAGAATGAAGAACATTTATCAAATTTTAAGGTACTAGAAAAGAAAAGTGAAAGAGAGGAAAATGAGAAACAAGCAAATGATCAAACAATAAAAGATAGGTATGTGTTAGAAGTACAGTAGAAAGAAAACCCCATTGCATATCAGTTAACCATTGTGACAGTTGTTAAGAACTCTTAATCCTTAAGGTTCCGAGCTGAAAACAAAATATAAAATTGGTCACATGAAATTTAAGAAAAAAATTACTATTAAAACAATATGACTTTTTTAAAAGTAGCACATTGGGAAAACACTATTTAGATCAAATAGTTTAGATAAATGTCTAACAGTCAAAATATATGTGATTAACAGAAATATATGACCAAGAAATATTTTTCAACATTTCCCATTGGTTAAAATATATGATTAACTCTTTTTTTTTAAATGTAAAGATTTAACAACCAAATGAAAGATTGCTTCAGATCAACAATAGTAAGAACATTTTTCTGAGGCAAAATAACTCTGAGGTTTCCCCTTATAACCAGGAAATTGGCAAAAAAGGGCAAAAATAGTATTTAATATTGGAATGGTTGTGAAAACAAAAGTATTATAATACCTGGCTGGTGAAGCTCTAGATTAACGTAATCATTCTGGGAAGTCATTGAAGATTTTGCTAACAATATTACATTTAACAGTCCATACATTTTTATCCAGATATCCCACTCCTCGTTATATAACTTGAAAGTTGTCAAAAACAAAATAAAATATGCTTAGTTTAAAATTTTTGTAATATATTTTTATAAGAAATACCTAGAAACTAAACAGATTTTCATTAATTAGTGAATAACTAAAAAAAAAACTATGGTATGTGAATATATAGAATATTACTTTATCATATATATATATATGTATATATATATATACATATATATATATATATATATACATATATTAATGGAATATATGAAAAGCAAAGGCAGACACAGGAAGTTAACATGAAGGAATACAAAGTGATGCGAATAGAATCAAGAAAACAATCTACCTATAGACAGTAATAGGTAAATGTAAAAGAAATCAATAAAAGAAGTCAATCAATCAAGAAGCACTTATTGAGTCTTTTTTATGTTACATGGAATGTGTGCTAAAGATACAGAGAAAGAAAAGAAAACAAAGTCATTGCCACAAAGGACCTTGAATTGTAATGGTAACAATATCTACAATAAATTGAAACTGGATGATCTATAATTATATTAACCATACTTGGAAAGAAAGAAGAAATATGAGAATTCATTCTCCCTTCTTTGCAAAGGTTACATACTATAGATGAGAAACATAGGACATGATGCAGAATTTGATTGATGTTAATTGGTTTTGCTGAACTGTTTTCTCTCTTTTTTATTCTTTTTTTTTTAAATGAAGAATATCTCTTTAAGTGGAGGAATGGGAATTGTTATATTGAGAAATGAATATAACGCAAAAACATATCAATAAAATTTTAAGAGAAAAATGAAAGGAAGGGCTCATAATTAAAAAACAAAAAAAAATGAGAAGAGGACATGGAAAATGGGTCAACCTGCTCTAACATTATATAATTAGTTGATGTGAAGTTTTCAGGCCAAAAGGAAATAAAAGTTTTGAGTTTACAGTCTAGATTTGGTAAAAACATAAGAACTAATCAGAATGAACTAGTTCACTCGAATCCACTTCTCAGAACTACTACAAATATCATTTGTTAAGATATAATTTTTAACCCTCTGTTTTAACTTCTGGCCAACAATTCATAAGCAATTCTTATGAGATGATAATTGTATTCACATTGCTTCCTGTTTTTCATTGCTTTTCTTTTAATTTAAGTATTTATGGAATTTCTGCTCTTGGGCATCTTTATATAGGGAGATGAGACTAATGTTAATCAAATAACGTGAATTAAACTTTTCTACCAGCATACAGAAATGTTTTAATTACTTTGATCTTGCTATTCAGTCATATTTCACATATACAAAGGATTAGCTTTATAGTGAACATAGTCCTGATAGAAGGGGAGTACTGCAATGATTTATTGATGTAGTATATATCTGGTATTTATCAAGCATACTTGGCATGATCTTAAGTACTTTCCTTAAAATACATTATTACTTTCCTAAAGAAAAGAATGACTTAAGAGAAAGAGAAAGAGAGAGACAGAGACAGAGAGACAGAGAGACAGAGACAGAGAGAGAGACAGAGAGAGAGAAAATAAATATCTAGTCTACTCATTTTTTTGAATCAGAAGTCAAAATTATTCAATAATTGATATTTTATGCTATTTTTTATTGAGAAAGAAGCAGATGAGAGTTCAAAAAATATTTTATGTGAGAATTTGCTGTGTAAACTCCAAGGCAAGTATGGACTTCTAATTTCTAAACATTTTTTATCTTAGTAAAGAGGGAGTAAGAATCTTAGAAACTGAACTAAAAATATTTAATTATATGAAGTCAGATAAGGATTAACCACATCATACCACATCAACAAAAGGAGGAAAACAAGTGATGAAAAGGTTTTTATATCAAAACAATTTGGAAGAGAGTGTCACCACCAGGAAAGGAGTAGAAGTTTAATTCCTGGTAATATAGGCTCTTACCCATCCACAGTGCATAATAGCAAAACTAAATCACATAAGATAAGACTTATATTTTTATCTTTTTTAATATAATTAAATAAGTAAATTATTACTAAGTACTATTTTAAGCAGAACATTATTGTTTCCCTAGTCCCACTCTTGTCTCTCTAATAATACCGACCCCATTGCTGGGCAGGTTACAATTCTTTTACCCTGCATTTCTGTAACTATGATCAAATTAGTGTTATCATTTTTCCAGAAAGGGTCATATCAATCTACTTCTCAATGATCATTGATGTAACTCATCATCTACATAATTTGTAGATTTTAGCCACCATACTCTTATCTATGTTATTTCTCTTCCTCCCCCAGCAAGAAGAATTTAAACTCATTAAGAATAACAAACATTTTGGCACCTACAGGTCCCTTTCTGTTCTTTAGTATTTCCTTGGGATATAAGCCCAGGAGTAGCATTGCTGGATCAAAGGGTATGCACAGTTCGATAACTTTCTGGGCATAACTCCAGATTGATCTCCAGAATGGTTGCATTTTTTCACAACTCCACCAACAATGCATCAGTGTCCCAGTTTTCCCACATCCCCTCCAACATTCATCATTATTTGTTCTTGTCATCTTAGCCAATCTGACAGATTTGTAGTGGTATCTCAGAGTTGTCTTAATTTGCATTTCTCTGATCAATAGTGATTTGGAACACTCTTTCATATGAGTGGAAATAGTTTCAATTTCATTATCTGAAAATTGTCTGTTCATATCCTTTGACCAATTATCAATTGAAGAATGGCTTGATTTCTTATAGAATCAATTCTCTGTGTATTTTGGAAATGAGGCCTTTATCAGAACCTTTAACTGTAAAAATGTTTTCCCAATTTGTTACTTCCCTTCTAATCTTGTTTGAATTAGTTTTGTTTATACAAAAGCTTTCTAATTTGACGTAATCAAAATTTTCTATTTTGTGCTCAGTAATGACCTCTAGTTCTCCTTTGGTCACAAATTCCTTCCTCCTCCACAAGTCTGAGAGGTAAACTATCCTATGTTCCTCTAATTTATTTATGATCTCATTCTTTATGCCTAAATCATGGACCCATTTTCATCTTATCTTAGTATGTGGTGTTACTTGTGGGTCCATGCCTAGTTTCTGCCATACTAATTTCCAGTTTTCCCAGCAGTTTTTGTCAAATAATGAATTTTTATCCCAAAAGCTGGGATCTTTGGGTTTGTCAAACACTAGATTGCTATTTTTATTCACTATCTTGTCCTATAAAGATAACTTATTGCACTGATCAACTAGTCTATTTCTTAGCCAATACCAAATAGTTTTGGTGATTGCTGTTTTATAATATATTTCTAGATCATGTGCAGCTAGGCCACCTTCATTTGATTATTTTTTTTTCAATACTTCACTTGAAATTCTCAATCTTTTGCTCTTCCATATGAATTTTTGTTGTTATTTTTTCTAGGTCATCAAAATAGTTTCTTGGGAGTCTGATTGATATAGCACTAAATAAATAGATTAATTTAGGGAGTATTGTCATTTTGATTATATTCGCTCGGCCCATCCAAGAGCACTTAATATTTTTCCAATTATTTAAATCTGACTTTATTTTTGTGGCAAGCATTTTGTAATATAATTCCTGACTTTCCTTTGGTAGATATATCCCCAAATATTTTATACTACTGACTGTTATTTGAATGGAATTTCTCTTTGTATCTTTTGTTGCTGGGTTGTGTTGGTAATGTACAAAAATGCTGAGGATTTATGTGGATTTATTTTGTATCCTGCAACTTTGCTAAAGTTCTGAATTATTTCTAATAGCTTTTTAGCAGAGTCTTTGGAGTTCTCTAAGTATACCATCTGCAAAGAGTGATAGTTTGATTTCCTCATTAGCTACTCTAATTCCTTGAATCTCTTTCTCGACTCTTATTACCAAGACTAGCATTTCTAATACAATATTGAATAGTAATGGTGATTTCAAGTGGGCAAACTTGTTTCACTCCTGTTCTTACTGGGAAAGGTTCCAGTTTATCTCAATTACATATGATGTTTACTGACGGTTTTAAATATATGCTCCTTATTATTTTAATGAATAGTCCATTTTTTCCTATACTCTCAAGTGTTTTTAGTAGGAATGGATGTTGGATTTAATCAAATACTTTTTCTACATCTCTTGAGATGGCCTTATGTTTTTTGTTAATTTGGTTATTGATATGATCGATTATGCTAATAGTTTTCCTAATATTGAACCAGCCCTGCATTCCTGGTATAAATCCCACTTGGCCATAGTGTATTATCCTGGGGATGATTTTCTATAGTGTTTTTGCTAATATTTTATTTACGATTTTAGCATCAATATTCATTAGGGAGATTGGTCTATAATTTTCTTTCTCAGTTTTCAATCTACCTGGTTTGGGTATCAGTACCATGTCTGTGTCATAAAAGGAATTTGGTAGGACTTCTTCAATCCCTATTTTTTCAAATAGTTTTTATATCATTGGAGTTAGTTGTTCTTTAAATGTTTGGTAGAATTCACATGTAAATCCATCTGGTCCTGGGGATTTTTTCTTAGGGAGTTGGTTAATAGCTTGTTCTATTTCTTTTTCTGAAATGGGACTATTTAGACTATTTACTTCTTCCTTTGTTAATCTGGGAAGCTATATTTTTGAAGGTATTTTTCCATTTCATTTAAGTTATTGAATTTATTGGCATAAAGTAGGGCAAAGTATCTCCTAACTATTGTTCTAATTTCCTCTTCATTAGTGGTGAGTTCTCCCTTTTCATTTTTAAGACTATGAATTTGCTTCTCCTTTCCTTTTTTTAATCAGATTTACTGAGTTTATATATTTTGTTGGTTTTTTCATACAACCAACTCTTAGTTTTATTAATTAATTCAATAGTTGTTTTTTTTTTTTTACTTTCAATTTTATTAATTTCACCTTTTAGTTTTAGAATTTCAAGTTTTGTGTTGTTTGGGGGTTTTTAATTTGCTCCTTTTCTAGCAATTTTAGTTGTAAGCCCAATTCGTTTGCCCTCTCTTTCTCAATTTTATGCATGTAGGCCTGTAGAGATATAAAACTTCCCCTTATTACTGCTTTGGCTGTATCCCACACATTTTGGTATGATGTCTCATTATTGTCATTTTCTTGGGTGAAGTTATTAATTATGTCTATGATTTGCTGTTTCACCCAATCATTCTTTAGTATGAGATTATTTAGTTTCCAATTGTTTTTTGACCAATTTTCCCCTGCTTTTTTATTGAATGTCATTTTCATTGCATTGTGGTCTGAAAAGGATACATTTACTATTTTTGCCTTACTGCATTTGATTTTGAGGTTTTTATGCCCTAGTATGTGATCAATTTTTTTATAGGTTCGATGAACTGCTGAGAAGAAAGTGTAGTCCTTTCTGTCTCTATTTAGCTTTCACCAAAGATCTATCATATCAAAATTTCTACTATTCTATTTACCTCTTTGACTTCTTTCTTATTTATTTTGTGGTTTGATTTATCTAATTCTGAGAGTACAAGGTTGAGATCCCCATTATTATAGTTTTGCTGTCTATTCTTGAAGTTCTCTTAATTTCTCTTTTAAAATATGTTTAATATTGATCTTGCTTCATTATTGATGCTACCCTTTAGTAAGATATAATGCCATTCCTTGTCTCTTTTAGTTAAATCAATTTTTTGTTTTTGCTTGATCTGAGATGTGGATGGCTACCCCAGCTATTTTGGCTTTACCTGAAGCACAGTAGATTCTGCTCGACCCTTTTACCTTTATTCTCAATGTATCACCCTGTTTCAGGTGTGTTTCCTGTAAACAACATATAGTAGGATTCTGACTTTTAATCCACTCTGCTGCTTCCTCTTTATGGGGGAGTTTACCCCATTCACATTTATGGTCAGAATGACTAATTCTATATTGCTTGCCATCCTTTTAACCCCTTCTTATGCTTTTCTCCTTTCCTTCCCTCTTACCCCCCTCCCCAGTATTACACTTGTGAGTACCACTTGTTTTTTACAGCCCTCCCTTCAAGTTCCTCCCCCTATTTTACCCCTTTTCCTCACAATCTCTGTATTCTCTTCCCCTTAGCTTACTCCTTCCTACCCACTTTTCAATGAAGTGGAAGAAGTTTCACCATAAATCAAGTATGTCAATTGATACACACTATGTTCATCCCCCTCCTTTCTTTCTCTCAGATATAATAGGTTACCTTTGCCTCTTCATGAGATGTAGTACCAACACTTTACCCTTTTTTATGATATAATTTCCTTTCCACCTCTGCTTTCTAGGACAAATTATACATGTGTTCTTTACATATCTTTATGAAAGAAATATAGTTCTCAAGATTTCTTTTTGCCTTTTTAGAAATCTCTTGAGTTCTGTATTTGAAGATCAAACATTTTGTGTAGGTCTGGTTTTTTCATCGAGAATAGATGGAATTCATTTATTTTGTTAAATGTTCATCTTCTTCCCTGGAAAATGATGCTCATTTTTGCTGGGTAAGTTATACTTGGTTACATACCAAGTTCCTTAGCCTTTCGGAATATCATATTCCAAGACCTTCATTTCTTTAATGTGGACACTGCTAGATCCTGCTTTATCCTTATTGTGGCTCCTCTATATCTGAATTGCTTTTTTCTAGCAACTTCCAGTATTTTTCCTTTGCCTGATGGTTCTTGAACTTGGCCACTATATATTGTTGGTGTTTTGATTTTAGGGTCCCTTTCAGTAGATGATTGATGATTTTTTTCAATGTCTATTTTACCCTCTGTTTCTAAAACGTCTGGGCAGTTCTCTTTGATAATTTCCTGGAAAATAATGTCCAGGCTCTTTTTTTTCTCACATTTTTCAGAGAGTCCGATTATTCTCAATTTGTCTCTCCTGGATCTGTTTTCCAGGTCTGTTGTCTTTCCAATAAAGTACTTGACATTCTTTTCAATTGTTTCATTTTTCTGGTTTTGCTTGACTACTTCTTGGTTTCTCCTTGAGTCATTCATTTCTCCTTGTTCTAGTCTAATTTTCAAGGATGTATTTTCTTCACTCACTTATATCTTTTTGTATTTGTCCAATTGAGTTTTTAAGTGAGTTTTTTTCTTCTATGGAATTTTCTTTTCCATTTCATCCATTTTATTTTTTAGAGAGCTGTTTTCTTTTGGAAACTCACTAATTTTACTTCTCAATAATTTGATCTCTTTATCCACTCTGGATGACTTCTCCAGACTCTCTTGCAAACCTTCCCTTTCCTTTTCCCATTTCTCTTCTAGCTCTCTTGTGAGAGCCTTTTTTATTTCCTCTATGAGATTATTTTGTAATGAGGAGCAGATCATATTCCCATATTCCCCTTAGGGGATTCCTCTGGAGACAATCTGCTTTTAGTCTTTTCAGTGTTTGAAGTCTACTCTCTCTCCATACAGAAGCTGTCAATGGTTAGAGACCTTTTATTTATTTATTTATTTATTTTTTCATTTTTGCAGAGCGGGAATTGAAGAAAACAAATTGACAAGAGAAACAATTGGTCTGTTTCTGTGCTGGGTGGAGGGTATGTGTGATGGGGCTGGATGGTATAACCGGGCTTCTTCTACAGACTGCAGGAGACAGCAACGAGGCACTTGCAGGACAGTGATGGCTGCTCTGAGTCTGCACTCTGAGGCTCTAAGAACATGGTGAGTCACTCCGGATGGGGGTGGGAGTGGCCAGGTCTGAGAAATGCTACCTTTCCAGGGATTTTATTCTTTACCTCCAATGTTTACACCTTCTCTGCTGCTCCTGGCTTGCTGCCAAGACTAGTATCCACACTAGGGAATAAATCTTTTCACAGAAACGGAAGAGATTGTACCCCTCCCCCCTCTGCTCTGAGCTGTGTGAGCTGCCTGTCTTGCTCTCGCTGCTTGTCCTCAGTCTGTGCCCAGTCTTTCCATCCCCTCTCCCAAGCAAACCCAGACCTTTTCTAGCAAATTTCAAGGATGTCTTCTGTTGGTGGTTATTTGTGGGTTTCTTTTCCGGTCCAGCATTAATTCTGAGGCTTGTCGTGAAGTAATTTCTGAGAGAAAACACAGAGCTCAAGCAGCTGTCTGCCTCCTCTTTGCCATCTTGGCTGGAAGTGCTGGTTTAGTTCTTGAAGAGGCAGTAGTATTTCAAGAGGCATAATGGATATGTATAACTTATTCCAATTTACCCTTGGACATATACCTATTAGGACTGACAATATATTAATAAAAATTTACATTAATCAACACATGCAACCCAGGTTTATTGACTGTATAGTAATCCAAATAACAAACCTTCTAGAAACTAAGGACTAACTTGATTCCTAAACGTTTCATTAAGCCTGTCGCCTACTGATGCTCATGATGAAGTTCCCTCTCTGTTCAACCTAAAGTCTTATGACCCTCTCTGATGTGGTATTTTGGAAAGTCTCTACCAATCAAGCACTACTCTTAAATGTACATGAGAAACTCTCATTTTCTAATGAGGGAAACACAGTAGTCTGTCCTAGTTGCAACCCAGGAGGAGGCTGAAGTATGTGACCTAAGAAGAATATTTTTGGTTCTGGTTATGTATTTATAAACTCAACTTACATTTTGATAAGAGACCAATTATTTGAGCTTGTGAAACAATAAAATTATCAATCAATGCTTATAATATTAACAATGATTGATGTTATTTACTAAATTTGGGACATATCCACCGACATTAGCAATAGTTTACCAAATATGAAAGATACACATACGAATACTAGGTATTTATCAAATTTGGAGAAGGCATACATGCCAAATTATATCATTCAAGTACTAATCTTATTATAGAAAAACAACTTATATAACAACTACTTAGTCACAAAATACATGCTTTGAAAAATGAAGTTGCTCATCCTAAATTAATATGCTTATTCCCACTACAATAGGGGAAGCAATTTAAGGCATTCAGAACAACTTGTGCAAAAGTACAGAAACAATGAATCAGAATCCTTTGTGACTATATGCCAAGTACTATTCCAGGGATACAAGGATGATATTGAAACAGTCCTTGCTATTACAGAATTTATGTTTGATAAGAGAAGAGAATATATGTATGTGTGTGTATATACACATGTATGTACATATATACACACACACACATACATACACACATATACATATATAAAATCGAAGCTACACAGAAGATTTAACAAATAAATTCAAGACAATTGGAAGGGAACAGGTAAATAGCTAATCCCTTAGCGAGAAGAATTAGAAAATGCTTCATATTGAAGTTGGTACTTGAAATAAGCCTTGATGGAAACTGAGGATCATGAGAAGCATAGATGAAAATGCATAGGAAGTATGAAAAGTAATTCAGATTGGCTAGAATGCAAAATAGGTAAATATATCTGACCATTAAAATCCTTGCTTAGGAACTTGCCTGTTCCTTGGAGAGTTAAAACAAACAAACAAACAAACAAACAAACAAACAAACAAAAAACTTTTTAGCCTAGTAGTCAGTATCTCAATACTTAAGATGCAACTTGTGTTTCCAGCTTTATGTTCTATGCTTCCCCTTTCTATATATTTTTGCCAAAAAACTAAGTTGGACTAATTGAGCCTTATACCAGATATGGTTTGTTTCCTCTTTGCTTCAAACACTCGTATAAACTACCACTCATACCTGAAATGCATTCTAATCTCATTTCTCTTTATTGAAATCTTTCTATGTTCTCTGGGTTTCTTTGAATGTAGTCTCAGCTCAGATACTACCTTACCTTTGTAACCTTTTCTAAAAAGAAAAAAAAGGATAAAAATAATATTTTCCTCCTCAAAATGTCTTGGAGCATTCTTTTGTCCTGAATTGTCCTTTGCCTTACCATATCCCATCCCTACTAAACTATAAATTCCTTTAGGGATTATGTGTGTTTTTTCATTATTGTATCTCAAACACAGATTTGAAGAATTAAAAAACAAACAAACAAAACAAACAAACAAACAAACTATGAAGCATAGTGACATAAAACAGATTTGGAAAAGATAGCTCTAGATTGAGGAAAGTTCTTAATAATGCATAAACACACATATAGATATAGATATAGATATAGATATAGATATAGATATAGATATAGATATATAGATATATGGATACATCTCCCTTAAAGATGACAAAATGTATTTCTCACAATAACCTTATGATTTGAGTACTATAAAATCATATATAGCATGGCATTATACTACATTTATATATTAGGAAACAGATTCAAGGGGGTTGAATAAATTTGGCAACAGTTACAAGATTCACAAATATCTAAGCTGTGACTTAAACTTATACCATTTTTTACTTAGCCAATACACTTTAACATACATAGATTAGTTTAAATATGAAAATAAAAGATTTAAAATTTTATCTAGCATGTTGAAGCGTAGGCTAATGATGAAATATGGTTTTAAGGGAGACAAAACTTTTTTTGACACTTCCTTACTAACTATATTATAAAGTATAAGTAACCTCCTCCTGAGCATTTGGTTTACTTACCTGAAAAATGGAAGAGAGAAATTGTCTTGGGCAATTCTAAATTTCTTTCTAACCCTAAATCTATGAGTCTTTGATCCTAAAGCAGGGAATCTGATGAAGAAGTAACTATAATATTATAGCTGTGTCTTATTACATAATCATTAAAGCTAGCAATAGAAAGGAGGGGAACACTTAAAAGAACTAGAGTTCAAAAAACAGATTTGATAGTATGTAATGGACAAAGGAGAGCATTATCTGACTCAATACTAAAAGTTCAAACATGGGCAAATGAATGAGTGGTTGATAGGTAATAATGTTGTCTTTAAGGAACTTCCCACATTATATCCTAGAAGATTTTTCTTATCCTTGGTACAAGTCTGCTTCAGAAAAAAAATAAGGTCTGGCTTGTCCTATTCCCTAGAACCAAAAATTTCAAAGGTCTATTCAACATTATTGTCTAGATATTTTGATAATATGTCCTATTAATCATATCTAAAGTTACACTCATCTTTTTTTCATATTCTATTCTTCTTTCTGTCTTCTCCATAACTGTTAATGACTTTCCTTTCCTGGAAACCCCTATTAATTTGCTTCAAGGGTCTTTAAAGACAATACCACCACCAGAACCATAACTATAAGCAAATTAAACAGTGACCAATTAAAAAAAGAAAGAAAAAAAGAAAAAGAACCTGAAAAACCCATTGTTTGTGCTATAGAAAGGTTTTGAATACCTGAGATCAAGAGACCTAGGCATTTCTGGGAAAAGGAATTTGTACTAAATCATAAAATTAAAATACAATCAATCAGTATACTAGCATTTTAAACCACTACTCTGTGATGGTTGCTATGATAATCACTTGGGATGCAAAGAAATAAAAATAGAGTCCCTGCTTTCAAGGAGCTTATGGCCAAAAGGGAAGAGACTTTGTAAATTATTACGTGCAAATAAAAGGTACTGGGAATAAGAAATATCCAAAAGATACTGGAATTAAAAGATATATGGAGAAGCTTCTTGCAGAATGTATGACTTAAGCTAACATTTAATGAAAGGCAGGGAGGTCAGAACATAGAGTTGAGGAGAGACAGCATTTCAGTCATGGAGTATTGCCAGAAAAAAAAAAAAAAGCCAGAGTAAGGAAATGGGATGTTTATGCAAGGAGTAGCCAAAAGGTTCCATGTCAAGAGTAGAAGCAGGGGAAGGCTTTAAGGGGTGTGACCTTTAGAAAGATGATTAGAGACAATCTTGCCTATTAGGAATCGAGAGAAAGAGAAACTGGCACAGGATTCACAAGTGAGTGACTTTCTGTTTAGCTAGAATATTCTGTTTCAAGGAGAAATGACCTAATGTTGACAGAAGAAGAAAAAGGACATTAAGCAGCTGCAGTACTATGGTGGGCAGAACGTTAATTTATGTTCTCCTGTATTATGCCTATCTCCTTGTGCATTCAATGTGTACCCATTCTTCCCACTCATTCTGGAAATACTTATAGGAAAGTGTACTCCAAATTGGGAAAGAGAGGAGGGAAATTCTGTTGCTTTATTTCTTACAATGTCATTTAATTAAATACTTCAAAGATAGTCACGGTGGGAGAGTGGGTAAGCTGTCAATGTCCTACTCACTCATGTTCCTAAAATTCCCAAAATAGCATCTGGAAATTAAAAAAAAAAAAAAAAAAGAAAATGAAACTAGAAAAATGATGAGTGATATAGTGGTACTTATGCCTTAATTCTACCAAAAAAAATTGCTGGACTGGACATTAGTGTTGAAACAAAGGAAGCTTGATTTGTCTAAGATGAATCACCAGCATCATGTAGATATTTTTAACCTTACCCCAATTGAGCTTAGGATTTCAGTAGCATTGGAAGTAAAGATGCTCAGTGTATTGTTTTCCTACCTTGCAAGCTTATATTTCTAGCTATGGTTGTTCTCTGTCTTTCCCTATCTTTCCTCCTTCCTCCACAATCTTCCCTACCAAAAGGATGTCAGAATAGATTATTGTACTCCCTCAGATCTCAGAAAGTTATAGGGATTTATATACTGTCAGTACGGGATTTTTTAAAAATCACTTCTAGGCAGCAAGGTATAAAAGAAGCTGATTTTAGAGGTAGCAAAATGTGGTTACAATACTGACACATACAGGCTTTGTGACCCTGAGCAGGTACCTTAATTTGGTGCCCCAAGGCAACTCTATGACTAAAACGCAAAGGATCTGTATCAGTGAGGGAAGTTTCTATACTACAACCTAATGAAATCAGAGATCTAGATAAAAGGGTGAAAAAAAAGTTGCCTATTCTTTAGCTTAGTGAGTCTATTTGCAGGTGAGGGATAGAGTAAAGGAAGTGGACTAGTATAGGAATTAGATAAAATCAATTGATATGCACATTTTTTTTCCTGCTGTGAAAAGCCCATTTATTTCTTAGAAGAACATGAAGATCATACGACTAGAAGGACTTTCCAAAGGTCACTTGGTCTATTGGTCTCCCTCTGTATGTAATAGCAGTATGACTCCATTTGTTCACACAGCAGTAAAGCACTGACTCTCCACTACCCAGTATCTTTAGTAAAAGTTTTTCCTTTCTTTTCTTTCTGACCAGTCACAGTTGGGTCATTTTTGAAAGAAGCACAAGTGGAAAAAAAAAAGAACTCTAGTCTCTTTCGTACTTTGGGAAGAAAAAGAAAAGGCATCAAAAAGGTAACAGTGTTGTTTGATGTATCTCTTCCTTCCCTCGGTATCTTGGGTTGTTTAAAGAGGGCAAGGGGGGGGAGAAGGGCTTATAGATGAATAAAGTGCAAAGAAAAGAGACACTTAAAAGTGTACTTTTAGGACACTGTGCTCCTCCTCTTTTCTCCCTCCTTGATTTTCTCTCTAATTCATGTCCCTGATCTTAAGCCAACCTCCATGATCCTTATCAAAGTAATACAAGAATTGGAGTCATATGATTCAGAGATTTTACACTCCATCCATGACATTTTCTTTCCACATTCCTACAGAGACTTAATAGAAAGTGCCAAAGAGCACAGTCAAACTATGTCAGTCATCGGAATCATCTTTAACACATCTTTGAGGCCCCAGGTCTGTGGGGTTTATTTTGTACTAAAACTTTAAGCAAAAACAGATAGAGAATTTTATTTCTTTGGTCTGTATATTATAGCTGATGGACAGAAGACTCTTGTATGCTGACAAGCATTAAGCAGTCAGCATATGTATGTAAGCCATATGCAGTTATACCTTAATATGAATAGGTATTTTAGGAGAGTCACCCTGATCATTGATGGAAAATAAGACATTGGTCCCAGTAAAGCCATACGTCAAGATTCAATTCTTGGCAATAAATATGCTAAGAAGAAAAAGACAGGAGATACTAAGCCATCTTTTAGAGGTTGAAATCCTGGGATTCTACTGCTGAAAACAAGGTTGAGTGAAGTTTGGAAATAATCACCTGAGGTATGAAAATGGCACCAGATTCCACCTCAATGAGGACATAGCAACATTGAACAGACGTAATTATCCTAAGCATCCCTCATGTAAGAGGCATCCTCTTTGATATGAGGCAAAAAAAAAAAAAGAAATTCCACACCAATTGCATTCAGTAACACTGGAAAAGAACACAGCCATCCTTCAGAAATTCTAAACTTGAATCAATGGAAGCCTGACTCTTGTAACATTCTTCTCAGAGGACATAGGAAACTAAAGTAGAAAAGATATGAAGCAGGTCCTGGGAGAAGGGACCAGTGGGGTAGTGGCACAGAACCAAGCAAGAGAGTTTGTGGTCATATTATAAAGCCTAAAGCATTTGAAAGGAGGATGCATATTTCACCCACCACAAGACAAAGCTGCAGTCATGTCACACAATGAGATTTAATTCTCAGGGTCATGCTACAGAGTCAAGAAAAATTTTTTTTCTCCTACAGAGGAAACTTAAGAAATGAATTTATAGCAGTGTCAACAGGATCTCCTATCTCATTGCAACTCTGGCTTTTTTGAATGCTGCTGCCATACCATGCAATAACAGTTTCTTCTCCAACTTAGGAATCATCATTGGAAGCTAATTATAGGACACAAATCTCATAGCCAGTTTCTCCAATTCTCCTGATCCATCACCAAGAGTCTCTCTCCAGATAAACAGAAATAGTTTTATGTTAAAAACCATCACTTTCTTCCATACTGTGTTTCATGAAGAGTTGAATGAAAATTTCCTATGTTCGTATGTATAATCTAAATTGAACAATTTTACAATCACAAATATTAACTATTTGAAAGCTCAAATTCTTAGCTAAGATACCAAATTATGCTATACTTCATATGACAGCCCACAGCAATGGGATCTCCTTTTCAATAAAAGGCATTAACATACCATTAATCTGGAAATGAAGTTGACAAACTTATTTTTGTTTAAATTATGAATTTTAAATCTTTTATTTTCAGTCAGTTCTGCATCTGCAGCTGGAGTGCTCAATGTGCAAAAGAAAAGCAAATCTTTATGACTTAAAATAAGCTAAAATCTTTCAAATATAAATATGTTTTATGATGCCATTCCATTGCTAATCAAATTCAAATGTGCACATGTCAAAAAAAAAGGCTTCTATGAAAATGAGTATGTATATCTTATTGCAACATTTATAGCTGGGAAAAAAGTGGGTTATTTTCTTTTGTATGATTTAGGTAGTTTTATATATATATATATATATATATATATATATATATATATATATATATATATATATATATATATATATATATATAAAACAGATGCTATTCCTATGGGAATTGTAAGTACTTAGAGAAAAGCAGGTGTTTTTCCTAAATAATAAATAAACTTTCTTCATATTTAGAAAAATAGGCAATAGCCTCCATTTGGTTGATTCACCCTTTATCCAATAATTGATTTAATAGGTAATTGACCTTTGAACTTGACCAAAAGAAAAAGACTGTCTATCATATCTATCAAGTATGTTTTTTTTTAAATGATTAATAATAACAAAATTATGCTCTAAGGGAAAATTAAAATATTCCTCTGAATCAATGTATGAATAAAATCATTTACATATTGGAATATATAAATAAATGTAGAAATAAAATTACTACAAACTACTTATAATAGATTTTATTCTAAAAATTGAAAAGTAACTTTTCCCCTAATTACCTACATATGAAAATGAGAGAAAAAAAAACCAACACTAAGAAAGTATGATTATTTTCAAAAGTTATACTGCTATTCATGTGAATATATATAATGTGGTAAGTACATTGCTATATATATTTATATATATTTACACATATGTAAACACATATGTACAAGTACACAAATGCAGATCTTTAAAGTAAATGTTCATTCAATCTCCTATAGACAGGGTTATGTACCAAACACTAGAGATACAAAGATAAGAATCTTTAAGGCTCCTCCCCTCAAAGAGCTTAGCATCTACAAGCAAAAGACCTTAGAACTACCTGACTGATTAAGGCCATAAAAAAAGGTATCATGGAGCACTGAAGCAAAGTGATGAGGAAATTATTCTAAGCTTGGAAGATGGCATACACAAAGTTTAAGGTTAAGGTTAAGTAATTTACCCATGGTCACACAGTAAGGCTCTAAGATTGGATTTGTACTCAGGTTGTTCTGGCTCCAAGCCCACCACCTAACTGCCTCAGGTACTGAATTGTTAATTAATTTGGTTTTTCTATGTATATTCTATTTCCTCTGTGATATCTATTCCTCTTTATAGTAGATGGCTAAATGCATATTTGTAGGCAATTTTCTTCTCTTCTTAAAGTTCTCTTGAACAAATTCACAATTCTCCAAACAAATATATGTTTAATGCATTAATTATTAGCCCAGAGTCCCTCATGATGATATCTTAAGTTCTAATTCTAAATATAAATTTATTTATGTTAATATTTAACTAGTTGTATGCTTTTCATAAAAATTTTCTTTCTTGAATTTCTCTAGAATTCAATTTTTGGTGGAGAAAAGGTTGAGGAGGAAAAGAGAAGAGAATCTACTTCTTATATGCTTTTAAATTCTTCACAAGGAATTCATAAACTTTAGTTGCCAAGTTTAACAAATCTTAGAAGATTGTCCTTTATATTTCATATACATATACATATTCACTGAAGATAGTTTAGTGGTCTATGTAACTTGAATTAAAGTCTGAAAGTTATATATCAATTAGGAATGGATTTGTCATTCCTAGCAACGAAGTTATTTATGAATTCCTGTATGAGATAATGGATATTATGATACACAAGATTTCTCCTCCTCAATCAAGCTTGTATCTTGTTATTGATTATTAGTTTTTAATATCCTGGAGTTACAACTTCACTGGTATGAGGAACTCCCAATGAGGAAGCAGTCTTTCTCTTTAGATTGACACCAGTTATTTAAATTAGATATAGAATATTTCCTAGGTCACTGAGAAGTTGTGAAGTATCCAATTATATACCTAGTACATCTGAGATGGGATTTGAAACCAATTCTAATTGATTTTGGGACTTGTTGTCTTTGTTGTTGGCACTAACAAAATGCATTCATGTATATGCCCATTGACCCACTTAAAGCAAGTTTTTCACTGATCTAATATAGTCAGTTAAACAATTAGAAGACTTCCCTTTCAATTCTGTTAGAATTATACTATGCATAATACTACTTCCTTTTCTTATTCTTGTAGGTACTAATAGTGATTGTCATCCTTCCAGAAAAATATGTTAATCCTGGCCATTCTTATTAGTGGGAAGAAGTGAAATTGTAAAGTTCAGTTCAGAGTGTAGGTAAACTTATCATAACCAAGACCACAGGATAGATACTTATATAGCCAATAGACCACATAAGTTATCCAAGTAATAAAGAATCTCCCAACTTTTTCGGAACTCGAATTTTCAATAAATAGATTATATATTAATACATATATCTGATCTTCCAAGCCCAAAGTCTCCTGAGAATGTTATAGTCATGTATTTATTCTCTATATTCCAATTTTTCTGTTTATATGATTTGCTGTAAATCAACTTTCAAGGTGTTCAGACCTCCAATTTAAGGTCTCCAATAAACTCATAATTATTGACCATCTAAGCTGAGGTGTCAATGAAGGAATGGGATAGAAGAGTGATTAGACTGTATAAATGTACTAAAATACTTCAGTAGATTATAATACAGTAAACTAGATAGTATAATGGTAAAAGACCACAACACGGAGGAAACTGTTGTAGGGTTTGGATTGCAAGCTTTGTTTGTCTAAGAGTAAAATGCTACAAAAAAGGATAATTCTTCAAATGAAAGATTCCTTAATAACATAGACTAATACAATAAATGAGGGGCAACAAAAATGTTACATGAGAAGGAAGTCTGTAGAACTGAGTATACCTGTGTTTATCATCTACAAATATACATATTGGGACAGAAGTAATTGATGTAAGATTATGGGATAATAGATCAACACCTAGAAAAAACTATAGAGGCCATCTATAACAACCTTCTAATTGGATTGATGAAGAAACACATAAAGAAAAAGATGACTAGTCCATAGTAGTACTGATTTTTTTCCCTATTGAAATTTGAATCTTTGTTCATGTAGAAGGAGGGGAAATGCAGGGAAAAGGAGAGGATATTTGTGCACCTTTAAAAAGGGGGGGGGAAATGGGAGGAAAATTAAATGAATAGGATTATATGAGAGGGATTTGCTGAAAAATCAGAAGGAAAAAGAAGAATTAATTAAAAATCTGGGTCATGAGCAAAAACCCCAAGAGAGATAGATGTTCATAATAATAGTAGGAGGAATGAATAAAACCATAAGGAGAAAAGTACAGTAAATAGAAAAATATGATTATATAGTGTGAAGCAAAGTTAAACAAAATCCTGTGAAGATCAACAGAATTTTATGAATGCCCCAGAGATCATTTAACAATAGCAGCAATGTCCATAAAACTTCTAAAATGAAATATAATTATTAAGTTATACTATGAATAAAATTAGATCAAAACAAAGTTCTCTATATAGCTTTGTAAAAAGATGAAAAAATCAAAATAAGACTACAAAACTTAGACAAAATGGGCATGATTGCTAAAAATATTAAGACTCTGAAAGTGAAAATAATAGTTTTAGAATACAGAAAAGCAGAAATGGAAAAGAATTTAGTAGAGGAGACTTAAAAAGCAACAACATTAGAAGAAATTAATTATATAATGCCAGACCAAAAGACAGGGGACAGGTTTTACTAAGTTAACATTGGGAAAATTGGTCTCCTGTGTAAGGGGCTGAAAATCTGAATAGGCCCACTGGAATCAGACAACTGAACACTTAAGGCTAATTACTGATTGGACAATATTCTATTAGCATATGCTTGGAAAATGTCCCTTCTCACTATTCTGTGCTGGCTCAATCTTTTGGTATATACAGATAATTGTAGGAGGGATTAGGGGGTGAAGTAAGACAAGCTAGGGTCACTTTGGAGGAGAAAGAGGAGAAGGGAGGTTGGTGTAGAGCCTCGTGGAGTTTCATCCATCTCCTTTACTATTCCCCCTCAAGACCAAGGACTTTTGTTGATCCTGACTCTGGCTGATCCTGAGGTCAACAGGGAGCTAACTCAGACTTCACACTCCTGTTGTGCCCTGTGTTCTAGAGCCTGCAAGTTAGGATGAGAAAACATACCATGCTTTCTAGAGCCCCCACACCAGGGTGATGTATGCTTTCTAGAGCCCCAACAGCAGGATGTTGTGTGCCTTCTAAAGCCCACATGCTGGGGTGAAAAATCATACCGTCTTAATGGAGGGATGATGAAATAAGACTCCCAAAAGATGGTTAAAATATGGAGTCCATTTATTCCAAGGTATTCCCCCTTTATATACTCTAATATCCTTATATAACCAATTGGGCATGCAATAAGTATGCACTGCACATGGGGGAACCACATGAACAACTTGCTATTGCATGTAGTTTGCCACCTGGTATCACTCTTTGCCACCTAGTATCACTGCTTCAATCACAATACAGGTTGTCACTGCCTCCTGACTTCTCCAAAAAGCCTAGAACCCTTAAGGGAGATGGGGAACCAAACCAGACATTGTTAGCAGGGTCACTCTGGGCAGAAGGGTCTTATACTTTACCCATAGTTCCCCCACTATCTGTGGCCCTCTACAATCTTCCAAAATAATTTAAACAAAAACAAATAAATAAACACTCTGAATAATATATGTTTTAAAAACTACAAGAAGACTGTCCAGAATTTTTGAGACAAAAAAGGAAAAAGAGACAGCAACATATTTATTCAATTAGCATATAGTCATAAGGAGGGGAAAAGCTAGACACTTGAAGGTATAATTTTAAATTTCAATAAACTCCCTCCAAAATTGCAATAATCTAGGACAAAAATTAAAGTAGACATCAATAGTAAAAAAAGCATTATTGTGGATTTGGGGTATAATATTGTCACTGGGAAACCACTTTCTCTGAGAAAGAATTGTATATTCCTAGACTGTAGCCAGCAGTAGGAGAGGGAATGTAAGAGTTCCAAAGACAGCCAGTACTCTTGTAAGGGAAGAATAAAAATGAGATGATAACATTACCTTAGGCCTAGAGAATGACAAATAACAAGAAAAACATGCCTATGACTTGTAACACTGTATGAATATAAGCAAATAATCTGCTTCATTAAACATCACCATGAATAGAGGTAAAACAAAAACATTTTTTGTCATTCACTTGTTTCAGTCATGTCTGACTCTGTCACCACATTTAGTTTTTTGTTTTTTGTTTTTTGTTTTTTTTTTTTTGACACGGATATTGGAGTAGTTTGCCATTTTCTTCTCCAACTCATTTACCAATGAGAAAACTAAAACAAACAGCTTTTAGTAACCTTTCTGTTATGGGCCAGAACTTGAAATGAGGTGCTAAGTTACTGGAATTGATAGAGACAATGGTTATGTATTTAATTCATAGCTTTAGAATTCACCCTTTTAAGAGAGTTCACACATTAGTTTACACATTAGAGTTCACATAAAGAGAGCATATAAAAGCTAGGAGCCCTCAACTAGGATTCACTTCGGGAGATTCACAAGACAGAAGCCCACAAGCCCACTCTCTTGGAAGAGGAATCAGTTTCATTCCAACTTCCACCTTTGTGCTGGCTGGAAACATTGGGAAGATGAGAGGCTGAAGCTGGCAGAGACAAAGGACTAGCAGCAAGAGTTCTCAGAACCAAGGAGAGAGATAGGCCTCTAAGAAAGTTCACTGGGACCCAGGAAAAGATTCAAGACTTTGAAAGATAAAATAAAGGATTTGGATTTTAGCTCCTGGCTGAATTTGAGGTGATTATTACACTAAACTGAAACTAAGGCAGCCTCCAGAAGCTCCCCAAGAAACCTGCCTCCAGAGAACATTATATTTAAGAGAAGAGAATATTACACCTGTCCAGGGTCAAATAGATAATTAGTGTCTGAGCCCAACTTTGAATTTGGACAAATGAGTCTTCCTACTTCAAGCTCAGGATTCTGTCTTCTGTACCACCTAGCTACCCAAAACATATGAACCCCCCCCCACACACACACACACAACAAAAATACACAAATCCATATTATGCATAGCTTAAAGTTAGATTTTTAAATAGAATAGTAATAATAGAAGTTAGAATAGATTCATAATTGATACTTCAAAAGATTTGCCCTCATGATGAACACAGATCAAAAAAAGGGGAACAAATGGGTCTTGGTAAATGACCAATCTCTGACTGGAAGTATATTTCACTGTTCCCTTACTCATAGTGTCAGACAGCTTTGACCATGAGTAATTTCTTAACTGAAGAGAGAGATCGTACCTGAGCAATGAGAGGAAGGTAGATACACAAGTTCTTATAATTGCACAACACCAAGCCAACAGAAAAAGTAGTAGAGGGTCTACTACAATTTTAGCCACGAATGAAGGTGGAGCCAACAGTGTATACTAAAGATATTCTATAAAATGTCTCGATTCAATGTTCAGAAGAAACTGTGATATTCTATCATAGTTGTATCAATTGTAGAAGCTTCTATTTCTAGTTAGCATTCTAAGCCCTAAGTTGTCAAAATTACCTTGGTCTCCTAAAGAAAGTAGAATTGTGCCCTAAGTAATGATTTTCATAAGGGTATAGTCTACCTTACAGAGCTAAATATTACACATGTGCCTTTGGTCACAATAGGGTTGAATTCTCAGTAAAAATCTATCTGGGATGATAGCAGTCTCAAAGATTGAGACTACTAAGTTTCCATGTATTTAAAGGAGGAAGAGAGTATGTCACCAAGTCTAATATCCTCATTTTCACTATGAAGCAATTAAGCCCTGACTAGATTAATTAACTTGTCCAAGGTCACTCAGGTAAAAAGTGATGAGCTGTTATTCAAAGCTAAGTTCTCCTCATGTCAGAAGCAATACACTTTCTACTGAACCCTGAGACTTCTCTTAAGATATTGGCTCTCTACATAACATTGAAATTATATAAGGTTAATGTAATCATAAAATGCAGGTGGTTGAGAAAGGGGTTCCAGACAAAAAAATCTAAAACAACAGAGTAAACTTCTGAGGAACTGTGCATGTATTTGGACAAAACAGTTTGTTTCTTGAATATTGTGGGTCTTTTACAACAAGTTGGTAGCAGGTTTGTGTAATCATGGATAAGTCTAACAACAAAGCCTATTGGATGCTGGGATTAGACAACAGAAAGCATTTTCCTTCTGCAGGCATTGTTCTGTAACTTTGTAAAAAATTCAGATATTACATAGCTGCATTAAGCTGCATTAAGGTCCTTCTTCATTTATTTTTCTGTAATACATTCTCCCATCATCTAACCTCCTAACTTAGGTATAACTTGTCCTTGGTTACTGAGTATTATTTTCCTCCTTGTTAGTTTTTAAAGCTATTCCTTTAAATACTACTCTCTTTCCCTTGATAAAATAAAAAAGTTGGGAAATGTTCCTTTAGCTCTTTCATCTTCTTTTCTAGTAAAGAAAACTACTTGAGTTTTATGCACAGCTTTTAGTTATATAAGCATCAAGGACCAACTAACAGTATGATCTACAAGTCAACAAGCAATTAGATAGATCCGATGAATCAGGCAGTATCCTAAGTGCTAGAAATGCAAAGACAAAGAAATAAGATGTTCCCTGTCCTCAAGATGTTTGAAATCTAATGGGAGAGATCACATCTAAACAACTCTGCACAACTAAACTAAATACAGAATATGTTAAACATAATCATCAATGAGAAGGACCTAGCATTAAGGGGAACTAGGAAAGGCATCTTGTGTTGGATTATTACAAAAAACTGAAATCCTCAGCTCTATATCCATCCTGGTTACTTTTCTAACTGATAACAATTTTTTTCTCCATAAAAATTAGTGAATAGAGACTTTTATATAAGGTGTTTTATCCTGATAGACCTTTCTGGAAGGGTTCTCCTTGCTTTCATTTCAGTTATCATTACTTATGTGCTCAGCTTTTGTTGATATCGAATTAGCAGATTCCCTCATTCAAGCAGTAACTCCCATCTGCAGAAATCTGATTTCCCTTACTATTCTCTTCCTTTGTTTTCATTTACTGAAAAACCATCAAATGCTGTTTACTTGTTTCTTTTCTATGCTACTGTTTTTTTCTGGCTTCAGTCATGAGTTGCCCACTCATACATGATTTAAGACATAATTCTGAAGCTGACAGTTGAGTAAACATTATCTAAAGCCAATCCAAAGTATGCTTCCAGAATGACTGAAGAGTTAAAAATTCCTTTTATTCTCACAAAAAAACAAGGGAACATGAAAGCTGCCTAGAAGTAATATTTTAGGGAAATAATTTTAGGGAAAATCAAAAACTATTATAAAAATACACAATTTTGAATAAAAACTCACATTAAAAATTAGCAGTTTCACAAAGTTGAACGAAATTTCAGTGATTTGGAGGGCACTAGATTTGGGGACATCTAGATAGTGCAGGAAAACTGTATTCATGCTTTATAAGGACTGATTGAAGAATCTGGGGTTAACCCACAGAAAAGAATAAAGGAGAACATAGAAATTGTTCTGAAACATCTGAAAGGTTGTCATGATAAAGAAAGAATTAGACCAAATCTGTTTTGATTCAGAGGAGCAAGGGGTAGATGGCAGGCACCATTTGAAACACTTAAAAAACCCTTAGGATTATCCAAAGTAGAATTGGGCTGCCTTGGAAGACAAATCATTTCTTTTCATTGTAAGTCTTCAAGCAAGGATTAAATGACGTTTTATCGACTATAATATAATGGATATTATATTTCAAGAATAGAATCAAATAAATTGTCAATAATATCCCTTTCAGTTTTCTAGTACTGTGAACCTGTAGAATAATTGTTTCAGCTTTTCAACATGTTCAGACATCTATGAAAAATGTAGAACAAATTTTCTCATGAATTCTCTCACCCAACTTATTCTACTAACAATGTCCTAAATTGTGGTGGAAGCATCTTACAATCTTTTATATAGATATATATCTATATAATAGACAGGAAAAAGAGGTTCATTTTTTTCCCTCAAAAATTAGAATTACAGCTTGCTTACAATTCAGCACTGGAATAAACATTCATTCTGCTTCTATACAAATGAAATGTCGTATCTGAGTTTCCTAGGAACAAATTCCTCTATGTTTAACATTCACACTGTGAACGTGAGTCTTTCAATTGTTACATATTGTCATTCCCATTTTAAGTGGTATTCTAACCTAACTACTTTTTGTAGAACTAAAGATATCACCATCTACTGTACATATAATACAATGCTTTTTTATCTCAAAAAGACAAAAAAATTCTTGAGCAGTACAATACATTCAGATTTGGAGATATTTTCTCTATTCTGATGTTTTGACAGGAACAATCTGAGGAAATCAGCTTTTCAATGCATAGGGAATGAATCAGTCTTGTCAGAAAATTATTGTTCTAGACCCTTCATGTCAGACACACAATCACTTGATAGAGCAGCTCCTTTTATTCATTCTGCTCAGGCTTTCCCTCTTTCCACCACTGTTGCACTGCTGCTCCTGCACTATAAGTATAATCAATAGCTGGATGGACCAAAAATTAAATCATTTAATGGATTTCTAGTTGAGTTGATTTAGGTCACAAGGTTGCCCATAGTTTCTGGCCATAATCCAGTATTGTCATAACAATACATGTTTCCACTTGGCTGCTGTCCTGTGGCATGTCATAGTGGAGGAAAAGGCAGTTTAATTGTGTCACTTTGTAAGACTATGCAAGAAAGTGGGGAAAACCACAGTCAGACATAGAGCGCATGGCATCATCACTGGTATTATATGATCATAGAGAGAAGTAGTCACTGAATATTGCCATAATATTCTTTCTCTAAAGAATTATGGCTAGCATTAAAAAATCATACTTGAGTGGCATTGATCATCTCAATATAAGTCCTGCAGTGCAAATATCTATGTATAACAGACAGGCATGACATACTTCACTACAAACTGAATTACCTGTGTGATAGCACAGAGAGTAGATTTATTGATATATGTTGTATACAGGGCTAGCCAAATAGCAAATATACCTTATATCATTTTATGACTTCATGGAAATTCAAATTTAGACATATTAATTCGTAATTCTAACTGTCTACTTGAGTCTTATATTCTTTAAAAGTGAATTATGAGCTTACAAAATGGTAAGCGATGAATCAATCAGCATCCAGTATTTATTGAACAATTACTATGCCATCAAGCACAGTGCTAAGTGCTGTGAATACAAAGAAAAATGCTCTAGGGGAGCTTACATTCTATCAGAGAAAAAATTACACAAATATATTCAAAATAAATATAAAATAATGGGGAGAGGGAGATAAAGGGAAGTTTCACCAGTTGCTCAGAGGTTCTAGAAAGACCTCATTTAGAAAGTAGAGTTTCAGCAGAATTTTGAAAAGAAAACATTCTACAAAATTAGATCAATGAGGAAATAACAGGATTTGGTTTTTTCTATGTTCCACTGTAGATATGTTTTGTCCTAAGAATTTTAGAGCTCACTTATCTGAGTATTCTTTTCCTTAATCTAACAGCTGGTCTCTAACCAATGTGCTGAAAGAGCCAACAGGGTTAAAACAATCAGCCCACCAAAGAAACAAGTAGGCAGTTTCTGTTGTTAATTAATTATATCTGGGGATTTTAAAAAAATTTCCTGATTAGATCTTGCAGAGATGACAGGCCACAAAAAAGTATGGACCCTGTCATACCCAACTTCTTATTGGGAATTTCTTAGTTGAATGTGGTCAGGTAATAAAATCCTACTAGAAACTTTTCTGAACCCTCCAATTTGTTATGGCCTTTCTACCTTCACTGAGCAACATTAATATGTTTATGTGCTTATATGTTGTATTTAATTCCCTCCCGACTCTGTTCAACCCAAATTCAACTAAGCTGCTTCTGTTTTGAGGCCAGGGACTTTTACTATTTTTGTTTTATTTTACATTTATATCACAAAGCCCTAGTTCAAAGTAGGTGATTAATATATTAGACTAAATGAATATAGCATAATATAATATGAGTATAGTATAGTATAATCTATGATATTATATAGTATAACATCATATCATATCATATTATAAATAGATTAGGATTAGAAAATAGTCTAGATTCAAATTCACTTCAGCTGATCAACTTCCATTCTAAAATTCTTCATCTTCCCAAAAAGAAACTGAGAGGGCAAAAGGGATTCAGAGATAGTTCAATAAGGAGACAATTTCATTCCCTCATTTATTTATTTATTTATTCTCATCAAATAGCTTCAAAAATCCAAGTCATTCTGTTATTTTTTGAAGGAAAAAAAGAAAGACAATCATTTGAAAGAGGCCAAAGAAAATGTCATACATTCTACTCTTTTATATATTGGTCCTCATATTTGACTTGTGTCACATCAATGAACAACAAAACATACCCACTAAAGACAAGTTTGTTTGATGCTGCTTAAAGGCAAGAATTGCAATTTTATGCTAGATTCATAAAATGAAATCTGTAGCAGTAAGATCACAGCAGAATGACAAGTAGAAAAAAAAAAGTAAGACAAAACTATGTGAGCTGTGCCCTAGATTTGAAATTTGGGTCTATCTCTGGAGATATATTCTAACTAGTTACCAGTCACCTGAAACAGGTTCTTTCCACAGAACTATTCTGCCCAATAAGGCAAATCTTGTGGAACATTAAGACCTGCCATATCCTAAATAATTGAAGTCTTTGGGACAAGGGTATTATACTGTACCTAATTATAGAATTTTATTACACATATTTCCTTGATGGCCAAAAATGAATGCAAGCAAATCCATTTTTTCCTTATCTTTAATGAATTTGAACTTCTATAACAAAAGAAAGAAGGATTATCAAAATGGAAATGTTTAATCAGATTAAATAGTATTGAAAAAAAATTATACTGTGAAAAAATATACATTTCTAAGTATTATACAAATATTAATTATTTACTAAGACTGTGAAAGCTTACATGCTACCTTGCAATTTCTCAGTATATACATATTTAGGCTCTGAAACAAAACCCCAATGAATTATTTTGTAGAAAATTACAACTGTGCTAGGCCATTAGCAATCATAGATGGAATATTCATTATTCTCTGACATTTTTCTAATACTTATTTAAAATTAGCTGAAATGATTTACATGACATAGTGACATTTGACTAATTATACTTCTTTCTTTTTTTATAAATTTTTGTATAGACTAAATTCTTTTGTAGTATAAGATCACCAAAATGCTTCTTAAACTTATTAATTCAATTTGTTTTTCATTAATTTACTACCTATTAATAATAGTAACTTTCTTTATAGCATCTAAAGTTCTGTCTAGAAATAGCATCAGTGAAAGGTAGTCTGAAAGAAGCTAATCTGAATACATCAGTGTGGATACAGGATGGCAGGATGGCAGAGGTTCAATGAATAGAGGTAAGGGATAGCAGAGCTGGAGCGATTTTTTTGGTTTCCACTACATGCCTGCTTATTTCAATACATGAATTTATAGAAATTGCTTATGTATCTACAAGTGGGAAGAAGATTTTGAGACAGGATGTGAGTAGATCAGTGGTAATATAATTCATTAAGAAGGTTCAGAGACTATGAACTGATATCACGGTGTTCTGTCTATATTCCACCTATAATTGTACTGAAAATTCTTGCAGCATTATATTCAGGGCAAAGATATCTCGATTTCTTTTCTTTATTGCACAAAAATTCCATTCTATATTTCCATTTCCTTCAGTACCTCCATTTGAGCTCAGAATCAGAAGATCTGAGTGCTAAGGCAACTGTTACTATAGCTGGGTACAACATACCTTAAGTCACTAAGCTTCATGTCTCAAAGCTTCAAAACAAGGGAGATGGATGATGGTATGACCCTTAAAGTTCCTTCCAGCTCTAAAATTCTAAAATTCTAACTTTTGATAGATAGGTTTATTTTATATACAGACACACCTACACCCACACACAATACAAAAACAGATAAACAGATAACATTAATAAAAGGTAAAATAAGATATACTTGAATAAAAATTGCTCTCAATAATTTGTTTTGTAATTAGATCATCTGATTTTCCTTTCCTTTTTAATATGTTAAAATAAATTAAATCAATAAATATTTAATACATTTATATAATGTGCTGGGCTCTGTGCTAAGTGCTGGAGATACAAAGACAGGCAGAAACAATTCCTATTCTCAGGAACTTCACATTCTAATATAAAGTATTACTACTCTGAGAAAATAAAAATAAATCAAATAGTGGAGAGGATTTTGGGGTAATTTCTGTTGTCGTTTTGTTTTTAGAAAATATAGATAAGAACTTATTCTTTTAAGAGATGCAATCCTTTGGAGGGGAAAATATGTTTGAGCATGTATACATATATGTATACATATATGTGTGTGTGTGTGGATACAGCTTTTCCTCCAAAGATTGCATGTGTTTACGGACATGTATACACATAGATATGTATATAAACATTGACAATTATAGAGATATGAATAAATTACAAGCTTATAGGTTTCAGATTTGCCCCAGTTCAAATTTTAAAATACAAACTTTAACACAGTCATTTCTAATTTTAAATTCTATGTTCTAGAGTTTGATGGTTTGTCCTTTTCAAAATGGTGATAATATCCTATCCCTCCTTATAAATGTGACTCACCGGTCATAAAAACTTACTGTATGTAAAAAGGCTTATCATGATGAACAGCCAATTATCTATTTTTCTGAGCACCTTCCTACAGTACACAAATATATGAAACAAACACTTTGATACGATGTTTCATAAGTTAAATATGGTCTCCTTATTAAAATTGTAATACCTATGTATGCATGTATATATGTATTAACTTTCTTCTGAAAAAATATAGCCTAAATAAATCAGTACTCAGGAAGTCTTGAACTATACAACTGTTCTATATGAATTAAGAACACCTCAACGTTATCCTTTCTCATAAAATTGCCATTCCAACATCTTCATAGACTGGTCCTCTGAATAACAATAGCATAACCCAAACAAGGCAGAAGGTCATTAGTAGATAGAAGTACAATGATTGCAAATTCAATTTCATTTACAATGCTTTTTAAAAGCTTGAACATATGTCTTATTAAAAAGATGTGCATACACTTAGGCTTATCCAGAAGGGTTATTATCATTTTTTTCAGCTACAAAGACATTAACACACCATGAATGCAGATTGACCTTTTGCCCCATCCCAATTTGCTCATCTGCACACCAGGACAGTAAGTCAATTGTCCAAATCCCCTGATGGGAGCAGCAGACTTCAGCTTGCTTGCTATGTGTTATTTAGACAATGTGTTGTGGAGGTCTGTGAAAAAGCAAGAAAATAGAATTGAGTCTGCAGAAGTATCACTGTCATAGCCCAACTGACTTTGTAAATAATGACAGCTTCCCTGGGGGTAGACTTTGTTACCAATGAATTTACATTTTTACATTCTCTGAAATTTTCTTGAATACCAGAGCTTAACCTGAACTATAAATCTTGTCCAATTACAATTTATGAAGAGCTTGTTATTTAAATCTTGGACCTCATTACCCAGAACATTGTGGTTTATTTTTTTATTACTATTCCTGTGTCTGTGTTGTTTAGTTTGAAAATGGCATCCCCATTTCCTTGGCAATAACAGAGAAAGATCAGGACTTCACCACAAAAGTCCTCATTATTTAACAACTGTAGGTCCACCACATGTGAAGATCAGAACTGTAATAAGAAAAAAAAAATGTAGCAAAGCCAAAGGGTTCAAAAGAAATCTGCAACTGAGGAAGTGAACAGCAATCATCACCCTACATGAAATTATATTATAGTAAGCAAAGAAGGGTAGAAAAGAAACTTTCCTCAGTTGGCCATTAGAGAGCTTCCTGTTTTAACTGATTATTCTTATTAATGGGATGATAAAACTTATTTTTGCTATGATATTGAAGGACCAAAACTACTTTCAGTGCACTCAAAGGCAGTAACCTTGAAAGCCCCTATTAGTCTGGAGATGCACAGAAACTATTACTGAACCAGTAAGAGAACTAGGTTAGAGAAGATAGTTTATTTTACTCATGCTCTAGAGTAGCAGGATAAACATTTTTATGGGTCTGATAGTTAACAAATGTCTTAGCAAATGTCATGGACCAAACACTTCAGCTTCATATGGTTAGAGTATGATTATTTAAACAGATCCTGAGTATCCAGAAGGTGATATTCAGTCTTTGATCAACTCACTTCTTTGCTAAGATAGCAAATTTGCTTATTGCAATTATTTCAAGACTAAGGAGATACGAAAAGAAATGAAAAGAGAATCCTGAATACTGCAAACTTATCCTCAGAAAATACTTGAAAACCCAAGAAAAATTAGAAGAAACTTAAATATCTGTGACAGAATGAATACTGATATCAAGGGAGGTAAAGCAAAACACATATCACAGGGCAAGAAGAAAATAGGATCCAAAGAAAACCCTAGTCCCCAACATAATGTGGAAGATTGGCAAGAAACAGAAAGAGAGGGAAATCTGATTGGGTTTTTACTATCACATCAGGGAAAATAGAAGACATATGGGTTTGTTTGATTTTTCTGTTTTGTTTTTCAAAATCTGACCTTGATGATCTGAAGCACCTTTACAAGTCATTTCAGGTATTATCCCTCCTGAATTTTAGTTTACCTATGCTAAAGTACCAATAAATAAATAAATAAAATGAAATTCCCAAGAACTTTATAATGTCTTGTTTAGATAGCAAAGCAAACAATATAACTGAAATGTAAATTGAAATATTTTTCAGTGTTTGGTGAAATACCATTTTGAAACTAAGCTAATGAATAATGTAACATATTAATGTATCAGAAATATTTCAATAGCTTAATCATAATCATAATTTTGTATATGTCAGCCAATGACAAAGAAATAATATAGCATAAGTTTAAAATCCCTGGATTAGATATAGAAGACTTAAACCCAAAGGCTGTATACTCACTATATGACTGTAGGCAAATGCTTTCCCCCCCCCCCATGTCTCAGTTTCTTCTGTGTACCCTAAGGACATTAAATTGGATAAACTCTTCTTGCTTTAATTCCTTTAAACTCCTATGATGAATTATGAGAAACAAAAACACAAAAACTTCTTTCTAAGCTTAATTTTCCATCCATAATGCAAAAATAGTCTCATTGCATCAATGTTCCCTTCATTAAGTACTATGTCTAAGAACTAGGAATATATAGATATGTAAACATATATATCGTTATCTCAGAGCTATATCTACCTATATGAATATATACATACATGTATATACACATATGTATGTTTGTATAGATAAATGAATAACTTATTTAAGTACTTAATTATGTGCAACATACTGCACCAAGTGATAGAGATAAAACACAAAAGGGGTAACAGTTCCCTAGCTCAAGGAGCTGTCATTTTTGTGAGAGAGAAGATAAATATAAGTGGTTTTAGCTACAAGTCATATAAAAAAGTCACTAAAATCCTTAAGGTTCAAAGAAAAAGAAGATTGTTTTATCCTCTTTGAAAGTTTTACTGATAAAATTTTGCTCAAAATATGGTTGTGCAGTCCTCTGGAGTGTCAAGGACCTTGGTGATAGGACATTTTTGGGTCTTCAATACCTCAAATTGTGCTTCCCAAGAACCTGGGATAATAACATCTGGAGAAGCACTTGTCAGTTACCATATCTGCAGGGATTCCTGTGGGGGTTAGGTTTATAGGAGAATAGGTTGTCTGTGGGGTACTGTAATTTCCAGGACTTTAATTGCCCATTTATCAGAGGTTAATATTTATAGTAGCAAAGAAGATGAGCCCCTTCTCCCTAGTAATTGCTCTATTTAATGAATTAGTCATGATAGACAAAAAGATAGAAATAAGCATTTATTAAATTCCTACTATGTGCCCAGCACTGTGCTTAAAACTTTCTATCTAGATAGATAGATAGATAGACATATTTTTCATATTCTTAGAACAGTTCTGAGAGATAGGTGCTACTATGGTCCCCATTTTATAGATGAAGAAACCAAACTAGACAGAAGTAACTTGTCCTGGGTCACACAGCCAGTCAGTGTCAAAGGCTCATTTGAATTCAAGTTCACCACTCTATTAATTGTGCCATCTAGAAGTATTGTAGCTGGTCCTTAGATAAAAAAGCATATAGTCATGAACAAGCATTTTTGAGTCTGTCTTTTCCTCCTGCTGTGTGAGTTTGTGGTCTAGTATCACCTTTGTAACACAAAAATCTTCAGTAGAAGCTATTGAAAAATACTCAAATATTCAAATGAACCTGATATATAATCAGTATAAGTATTCCCTTGATATAATTAGTGGTCTACCCATCCTGTGTGAGCAAGCCTTTCCATAAATTCACCAGAGTTGGTTGGGTCCCTTGAGGAAATGTTACAAGCAATAGTTAAATCAATGTAGTAATGACTTTCTAAATAATAAGATAAGATGAAGTTAAATAAAAAGAAAGAAAAATATAATTGTAAGTTATGTTTTGTATAACAAAACTTTAGGAAATAGAAAAAAATATGGAAATGAATAAGAAGTGAGATGATACAGATCAGTGCTGAAGAATAACTATGGTGAGAAGGAATAAAAAAAAAAAACAAAATATGAAAGTGGAGATGCATATGTCATAGATTACAAAATTATGAGACCATCCTAAGTAGATTAGTGTTGCCTGAATTGGGAGTTAGTAGAAGATCATTTTATCAGTCAATAGAATATTAAACATCTACTATGTACCTCCTAACATTCTGCTAGGTATGTGGAATATAAGTACAAAATATGAAATATTTTCTACTCACAAAGAGTTTACATTATAGCCAGGGAGAGAAGAAGTACATAAAAACCATGCCACATTAATGTAAAGTGAATGAATAAAAAAATAAATAGCTAACTACTATGTAGTAGGAGAGTGAACATTATAATGATTGCAGGGGTAGAGCCAAGATGGTGGAGAAGGCACATGCAACTTTCTGAGCCTCTCTCATACCCTCATTACCAATTATTAAATTCAGCCTCAAAAATAGTGACTAGCGACTGAGTAGTGAAATTATAAACAAAGATTGTAAGTGCAACAACTCACCAGCCAAAGATAATTTGAAAGATCACCAGAAAAGGTTTGTCCTGAGCAGCAGGAACAGACAAGGCAGGCAGGGATAGAACAAGAGAGTAGCATTTGGAGTGAATTGAAAGCAGTGTTGATATCCATAGTTGGAAGGTTTACAGAGAGCTCTCTGCCATAGCCTGACTCCTTTGCTTTGGTTACAGAGTAGTGGACCAGCAGAGAAATTAGAGCTTGGGGTAGAGGGTACTCTGAAGGACACCAGAGCCTAACAGGATCTGGCTGTGCCCACCCAGGACCGGAATTGACTAAGACCAGACCATAACACAGCTCTGCAGTGGTATTCTGCAGCTAGGGGCTTTCCTGGGGGCAGTCACAAATCTGCAAGGCATGGGGCATAGCCCAGAGCAGCCTCTAATCTGTACAGTGAGGGACTAGGCCTGGGGCAGTGGAATTTCCCCAGCTCCACTATACTTCCCAGGCAGTTGTGAAGCTCCTAATACCCAAAGTGAGCTTTTGCCGGGTCAGTGATACTTTTGCTGCTCATCCCCTAGCCCCAAGATAGTCGCTAATCCTCACAGCAGTGCTCCTCATAGGGCTTGGCCTGTGATACCCAGGCCTAGTCACTTTGAGTGGGGAGCTTTTGCCAGAGTACTCCCAAACTTGGCTGCTCTTTGCAGCCCATTGATAGGACAGCTAATGTCCATTTACTTATCCCTGCTCTGCAGAGGAAACTGTTAACCTCCTTGCCTAAAGGCAGACCCTAAAGGCTTTAAAAAAATTGAGTAAAAAGATCAAAAGAAGATCTATAACTTCTATAAAGAAAGAGAGTAGGCTATCAACCCTGAGGAGACTAATAACAGACAGTCTCAGACAATGCCCCAAAGTGGGATATAACTTAGTCCCCAACACAAAAGGCTCTCCTTGAAAGAAAGTATAAAAAAATCTTAAAAGAGAACTAGAACAAAAATGGGAAAGGAAAGAGAAGCTATTCAAGAGAGTAGCAACTTCCTGAAATGTGAATTGGAAAATGTAAAGAACTCCCAGGAAGTGCAGGGAAAGAGAATTTGTGAATAGGAAAAGGTGAAGAACTCCCAGGAAAGCAAGATTACTGAATTGGAAAAGATAAAGAATTCCCAAGGAAGTAGGATGTATGAATTGGAAAAAAAAATTAATAAATAAATAAAATAGTGAAATGGAAAAAAATTCCAAAGAGCAAAACAACTCATTTAAAAACTCAATTGGACATATACAAAAAGAAGCAAAAAAAGCTAATGAAGAAAAATCAGAACTGAGCAAATAGAAATGAATGATTGATTGAGACAGCAAGAATCAGTCAAGCAAAACCAAAAAAGTAAAAAACTAGGAAAGAAATGTTAAATATCTATTTGTAAAAACAACAAACCTGGAAAATATATCTAGGAAAGATAATCTGAGGATCATTGGACTTCCAAGAAATTATGATGAAAAACAGAGCCTAGACACTATTTTAAAGGAAATTGTCAAAGAGACCTGTTCAGATGTAAAAGAATAATAAGGTAAAATAATCATTGAAAGAATCCATCAAACACCTTCTGAAAAAGACCCTAAAAAATCCAAGGAATATTATGGCTAATTTCAGAACTATGAAACTAAGGAAAAAAATATTACAAGCAGCCAGAAAAAACAATTCGAGGTGCCACAATAAGAATCACTCAAGATTTGGCTGCTTCCACATTAAAGGATCGAAAGGCCTGGAATCTGGAATTGAAAGGCAAAAAAAAAATATCTTGGAATGCAGCCAAGAATAAACTACCCAGGTAAGCTGAGCATTTTCTTCCATGGAAGAAGATGGTCATTTAATGAAACAGATGAATTCCCTTTGTTTCTTAGGAAAAAAACATTTCTAAACAAAAAGTTTGATCTCCAACCATAGGATTCAAGAGAAGCAGAAAAAGGTAAAAAGAACTCTTAAGAACCATATTTCTGTTGTGGATATACATAAAGAGTACATGTATAATTTGATTTTACTGGTATAACATAAAAAGGGAAATAGAAATGGAAAGGCAATGATATCAGAAAAAGGGAAAAGGGGAGATAAAAAGAGGGAAACTATATACCAGGAAGAGGCAAAAGAAACCTATCATATTGGAGGGAATTTAGAGAGGGGGAGAAACTGTGTGAACATTACTCTTATCAGAGTTGACTCTAAAAGTAAATAATTGACATTTGTTTTACAGAGAAACTTCTCTCACCCCATTAAAAAATGGGAGAGGAAAAGGGAAAAGGAAAAGTAATAAGGAAAGGGTACAAGAAAAGGAAGGGATTCAAAAGGAGGAGAGAGGGATCTTAAAGAGGGAGAGCTGCATGATGCAAGTGGTGCCCATAGGTTTAATACTGGGGAAGGGGTGAAGGATAAAAAGTGGTAAAAAAAAATAAAAGCATAATCTGGGGATAATAGGATGGCATGTTGTTTACAGGAAATACATTTAAAACAGGGACATACATTCCAATGAAGAGAAAATTAGAAAAATAATGAGTTACTTTGCCCAACTTTATGCCAATAAATTTGATAACTTAAGTTAAATGGATGGCTACCTCCAAAAATATAGGTTTCCTACATTAACAGAGGAGGGGTTAAACTGCTTAAATAGTCCCATTTCCGAAAAATAAATAGGACAAGTTATTAATCAACTCCCTAAGAAAAAATTCCTAAGACCAGATGGATTTACAAGTGAATTCTACCAAACATTTAAAGAAAAATTAATCCCAATGCTATATAAACTATTTGAAAAATCATGGAATGAAAGAATCCTACCAAATTCCTTTTATGACACAGACATGGTACTGATACCTAAACTAGGTAGGTTGAAAATAGAGAAAGAAAATAATATAACAATCTCCCTAATGAATATTGATGCTAAATAAGATATTAGCAAAAAGACTACAGAAAATCATCCCCAGGATAATATATCATGATCAAGTAGGATTTATACCAGGAATGCAGGGCTGGTTCAATATTAGGAAAACAGTTAGTATAATTGACCATATTAACAACCAAATTAGAAAAAAACAAAAACAAAAACAAAAACAAAAACAAACAAACAAAAAAAAAACAAACATATGATCATCTCAATAGATGCATAAAAAGCATTCGATAAAATCCAACATCCATTCCTATTAAAAATACTTGAGAGTATAGGAATAAATGGACTTTTCCAATAATCAGTAGAATCTATTTAAAATTATCAGTAAGCATTGTAAGTAATGGGGATAAATTGGAACCATTCCCAATAAGATCAGGAGTAAAACAAGGCTGCCCACTATCACCTTTACTATTCAATATTGTATTAGAAATGCTAGCTTTGGCAATAAGAGTGGAGAAAGAGATTAAAGGAATTAGAGTAGGTGATGAGGAAACCAAATTATCACTCTTTGATGATGATATGATGGTATACTTAGAGAACCCCAGAGATTCTACTAAAAAGCTATTAGAAATAATCCACACCTTTAGCAAAGTTGCAGGATATAATATAAACCCACAAAAGTCATCAGCATTCTTATATATTTCTAACAAAATACAACAGTTAGAGTTACAAAGAGAAATTAAATTTAAAGTAACTATCAATAGTAGAAAATACTTAGGAATGTATCTGCCAAGGGAAAATCAGAAACTATATTAGCAAAACTACAAAACACTTTCCACACAAATAAAGTCAGATGTAATCAATTGGAAAAATATTAAATGCTCTTGGATAGGGCAAGCAAATATAATAATGTAATCTATTTATTTAGTGCTATACCAACCAGATATCAAAAAAAAAAAAACTATTTTAATGACCTAGAAAAAATAACAACAAAGTCTGTATGGAAAAACAAAAGGTCAAAAATTTCTAGGGACTTAATGAAAAAAAAAAATCAAATGAAGGTGTCCTAGCTGTACCAGATCTACAATTATATTATAAAGCAGTGGTTACCAAAACCATTTGGTATTGGCTAAAAAATAGACTAGTTGATCAGTGGAAGAGGTTAGTTTCAAAGGACAAAACAGCCCATAACTTTAATAATCTATTGTTTTACAAAACCCAAAGATCCAAAGCTGGGAGCTTTTGGGATAAAAACTCACTGTTTGACAAAAATTGCTGGGAAAATTGGAAATTAATATGGTAGAAAGTAGGCATTGACCCACATTTAACACTGTACACCAAGATAAAGTCAAAATGGGTTGATGACCTAGACATAAAGAATGAGATTATAAATAAAAGAACATAGAATAGTTTACCTCCAGACCTATAGAAGAGGAAGGAATTCATGATGAAAGAAGAACTAGAGATCATTATTGATCATAAAATAAACAATTTTGATTATATCAAATTGAAAAGTTTTTGTACAAACAAAACTAATACAGACAAGATTAGAAGGGAAGAAACAAACTGGAAAACCATTTTTACAGTCAGAGGTTCTGATAAAGGCCTCATTTCCAAAATATATAGAGAATTGAATCTAATTTATAAGAAATCAAGCCATTCTCCAATTGATAAATGGTCAAAGGATATGAACAGACAATTTTCATATGAAGAAATTGAAACTATTTCTAGCCATATGAAAAGGTGGTCCAAGTCATTATTAATTAGAGAAATGCAAATTAAGACAACTCTGAGATCCCATTACATACCTATCAGATTGGCTAGAAAGACAGGGAAAGATAATGAGGAATATTGGAGGGGATGTGGGAAAATTGGGACACTGGTACATTGTTGGTGGAATTGTGAATACATCCAGCCATTCTGGAGAGCATTTTGGAACTATGCTCAAAAAGTTATCAAACTGTGCATACCCTTTGACCTAGCAGTGTTGCTACGGGGTTTGTATCCCAAAGAGATCTTAAAGAAGGGAAAGGGACCTGTATGTGCAAGAATGTTTGTGGCAGCCCTTTTGTAGTAGCCAGAAACTCGAAACTGAGTGGATGCCCATCAATTGGAAAATGGCTGAATAAATTGTGGTATACGAATAGTATGGAATATTATTGTTCTGTAAGAAATGGCCAGCAAGATGATTTAAGAAAGGCCTGGATTGACTTACATGAATTGATGATGAGTGAAATGACCAGGGCCATGATATCATTATATACTTCAAAAATAATACTATATGATAATCAATTCTGATGGACGAGGCTCTCTCCAGCAATGAGACAAACCAAAATCAGTTCCAATAGAGCAGTAATAAACTGAACCAGCTACGCCAAGCAAAAGAACTCTGGGAATTGACTATGAACCATTACATATAATTCCCAATCCCTATATTTTTGTCTGCCTACATTTTTTATTTCCTTCACAGGCTAATTGTACACTGTTTCAAAGTCCAATTCTTTTTGTACAGCAAAATAACTGTTTGGACATGTATACATATATTGTATTTAACTTATACTTATTTGCATATTTATCATGTATTGGTCAACCTGCCATCTGGAGGAATGGGTGAGGAGAAAGTGGGAAAAAGTTGGAACAAAAGGTTTTGCAATTGTCAATGCTGAATAATTGCCCATGCACATATCTTGTAAATAAACAGGTATAATAAAAATATGCTTGCAAATAGAACAGTCAGACAAGGTTCTGTATAAAAATGGTACTTGAACTGGGTCCGAAGTGAAGAGGTGAACTCGCTGAGGCAAGTAAAAAGCCAATTCCGGGTATATAGAAGGCTCAGAGCATAGATGCAAAAAAAGGAAATGGAAGCATTATATGTGAAGAATAGAGAGAAGGTCAGTTAGGCTAGATCATAGAATGTGAAAGAAGAAAAAATATCCCATGAAAATGGTAAGATAGAATAATTTCAGATTACATAGGCATTGGTGAAAAGCCTTCATATTTTATCCTAGAGACAATAAAACAAGGACACAGAGGTCGATTGAGTAGAAGATATTCATGATCAGATCTGTATTTAAAGAAAATTGCTATGCCAGCAGTGTATAGGATGAAGTTGAAAAGAGATTGAGGAAGGAAAACCAATTAGTCAGTTTGTCAAGTATAACTCAATTTATTAAGTGTACACTATGGGCTGAAACTATATTAAGTGCTAGCGATCCAGAGAAAGGACAAACATGCCTCATTTTCAAGGAATTCATAAGGAAGGAAAACATTCAAACAACCATAAGGATTGTCTTAGAGAGCTTATGCTGATTTTTAAGGAAATTAGGTAAAGAATTGTTGAAGAAAGTCATATTTAGTTGAGACTCAAAAAAATCCAGTGAAGTTAGGAAGCAAACTTGAAGAGGATATTAATTTAGGTGCAAAATTGAGTCCATTTCTTTCTCATATTTTTCCAATTTACTTTCTCTTTCCAAATTTTACTGATTTTATTTTTACAAATACTCCAATGGGTTCCTACTATCTATAGGATCAAATATAACATTTATTTTTGGTTTTCAAGACTTTTCTTTATAAATCTTTTTATTTTCTTTTTTAATGTTGAATAGTTTTTGGTGAATGAATAAATAATTTAAATTGTATTTATTTTTATTTTTATATCTTTTTATATACAAAATATATGCAGGGGTAATTTTTCAACACTGACCCTAGCAAAAAATTCTGTTTCAACTTTTCCCATCCTTCCCTCCATCCCCTCCCCTAGATGGCAAGTAGTCCCATACATGTTAAATATGTTAAAGTATATGCTAAATATAACATTTGTATACATATTTATACAGTTAACTTTCTCTAAAAGAAAGATCAGATTTAGAAAGACATTAAATAACCTGAGAAGAAAAAAGCAAAATTGCAACCCAACAACAACAGAAAAAGTAGAAATGTTATGTTGTGGTCTATACTCATTTCGCAGTGTTCTTTTTTTAGGTGTAGATGGTTCTGTTCATTACAGAGCAATTGGATCTGATTTGGATCCTCTCATTGTTGAAGAGAGCCATGTCCATCAGATCGTGTACTATTGTTGTTGAAATGTATAATGATCTCCTGGTTCTGCTCATTTCATTTAGCATCGGGTCATGTATGTCTCTCCAAACCTCTTTGTATTCATCCTGCTGGTCATTTCTTATAGAACAATGATATTCCATAACATTCATATAACAGAGTTTATTCAGCCATTCTCCAATTGATGGGCATCCCTTCAATTTCCAGTTTTGAGCCACTATGAAAAGGGCTGCCACAAACATTTTTGCAATGTGGATACCTTTCCCTTATTTAATATCTCTTTGGGAAATAAGCCCAGTAGTAATATTATAAGATCAAAGGGTATGCATAGTTTGATAACTTTTTGATTATAGTTCCAAATTGCTCTCCAGAATGGTTGGATCTCTTCACAACTCCACCAACAATACATCAGTGTCCCAGTTTTCCCACAGCCCCTCCAACATTCATCATTATCTTTTCCTGTCATGTTACTCAATCTTTTAGTAGTATCTCAGAGTTGTCTTAATTTGCATTTCTCTAATCAACAAGGATTTGGAACATCTTTTCTTATGACTAGAAATACTTTCAATTTCTTCATCTAAAAATTGTCTGTTCATATCCTTTGACCATTTATCAATTGGAGAATGGTTTGATGAGGTCTTTATCAGAATCTTTAGCTGTAAAAATGTTTTCCCAGTTAACTGCTTCCCTTCTAATCCTCTCCTCATTAGTTTTATTTGTACAAAAACTCTTTAACTTAATATAATTTAAATTTTCTATTTTTTGATCAATAATGACCTTTAGTTCTTCTTTGGTCACAAATTACTTTCTTCTCCACAGGTCTGAGAGGTAAATGATCCTATGTTCTTTTAATTTATTTATAATCTCATTCTTTATGTCTAGATCATGAACCCATTTTGATCTTATCTTGGTGTACAATGTTAAGTATGGGTCAAAGTCTAGTTTCTGCCATACTAATTTCCATTTTTCCCAGCAATTTTTGTCAAATAATGAATTCTTATCACAAAAGTGGGATCTTTGGGTTTGTCAAACAATAGATTGCTATAGTTATTTATTATATTGTCCTGTAAACCTAATCTATTTCACTGAATAAGTAGTCTATTTTTAGCCAATAACAAATGGTTTTGGTGACCCTGCTTTATAATATAGTTTTAGATCAAGTACAGCTACGCCGACTTCATTTGTTTTTTTCATTAGTTCCCTTGAAATTCTTTACCTTTTGTTCTTCCAGATGAATTTTGTAATTAAAATAGTTTCTTGGGAGTCTAGTTGGTATAGAACTAAATAAATAAATTAGTTTAGGTAGTATTGTATCTTCTGAAGTATCTCCTGAAAATTTGTTGTACTCCAAATATTTGTGGGTTCTGCCACTTTAAAATCAGTTCAGAGGCTTAATCTACTATTCATATGAGATAAAGTTCAGAAGACGTCAGATACAGCCATGTTTACTCTCTGCCATCTTGGCCAGATCAGAGCAGACTTGAGGGATCCCTGTTTATGTTATTACCCAGAGATAAGATTCTCAAGGAAAAAAGTGGTGATGATCAACAATGGAAATAAATGTACAGAGGTCATGAAGCATAAGGAATAATAAAAAGGTTATAATATTTGGCGATTAAGTGGTCATTGGTAACTTCACAAGGATACATTTCAATTAAATGATAAGATTGGAAGTCAGACAGGAAAGAATTAAGAAGAGGTTGACAGCAAAAGGAGTGACCTATTTGATTTTAGCCATGAAAGGAAAGAAATAAATAGGATAATAGGTATCAATAATTAATAGGTCAAGGGAGGATTTTTTTGAAGGTAGTGGAGACTTGTGTTTGGGAAATATCAGAGACCTTTTAACCAAGAGAGATTGAAAGGTAATGTGCATGGGCTAATAGAGGAGGAACTCAGGTGGATAAGACAGGGTGGAATGGGAACCCTTGTGCATGGAAAGGGATTTCACTTGGCAGGGAGAAGTGTCACTTAATTATGAGAGACAGACAAAGGACATGGTGGCAGAAGACATCTGAATGATGAAAGATGAAGGGACATAAAAAGAAGGGGTTCTCAGCGATAAAATAGGAATAAGGGCTATGAATTGTCTTCCCCAGAAGTCTTGGACTTAGAAAAGCAAGACAAGTTATATGATAATGGGGTAAGTTGAGAAGAGAATGTAGAGTTGATCCTATTCATCAAATGGTCAATATTTACCCCCACCAATGGATATAGGAGTTGAATGTAAACATCACAAACATGAGAAACTGAAAAAGCAACAAAGAATGGATTGACTGGACATCATGATGAGGCTATGGTTCTTAGACAGAGAGAAAGGTGGAAAGAGGTTGTTTTTCTCTGTAACTGATATGAGGTGACAGAATAGTTCATGGAAAATGAGCTGTTTTAGAATCTAGAAAGTAAGGTTCTTTCAGGGAGTGCTGATATGTATTTTTAAATCCTCTGTTACAAGAGTAAAGTAGAAGAATGTGCACCAGACTTTCAATTCATTGAGGAAAGGAGAATGACTTGAAGGTTGTTAGACAACAGCTATAAGTCTTGATTAAGTGATAAATGGATTTCATGAACCTCAAAAGAGGAGAGATTACTATGTGATGATGGTAGGAGGAAACTATAGAATTAGAAGTGGGTAATAAGAAGTATTCCAACTCCTCACTATAAATAATGTGCCATAAAAGTGAACGAAATTATAGCTAGTGCTGAGAACCACATTCACGGAAGCGGTGTTCAAGAGAGAAGCAAGTCTAAGTGAGTACAAAATAACCAAAGAAGTGACAAAGAAAATGTTTTGAGATTAGCACAAGATTGTTACCCATGAAGCAAGCATTCCAAGTATTATGTTGGAAAATATTGGTGTAATTTGAGTGGGAAGGGAAGTTGGGTCCAGGAGAATGAGAGCAAAGAACCAGAAGTGTTGAACAGCAAATCCAAATTGTAGAGTATCAACCAAGGTTTAAAGGTCACTAGGACAGAAAGGATAATGACATAGGAACATGTGGATCACTGAGGTATTAATTTAGGCATCTTATCATCATCCCTATGTGAATGGGCAACTAACATAGAGATAACTTAGGTCATTGTAAGGTAGGCTAGAAGATAAGTTTGTTGTAAGAACTCAGTAGTGAGACAGAGTCTTTTTATCATATGGCTTTTCTTGCACTTATAACATTTGTATAAGTAGAAGTCAATTAATAGAGAAACAGCCTTGAATGCCAAGTTTAGATTAATTAATTAATTAATTAATTAGTAAATAAATCTTTAAATAGACAATGAATTAATGAAATTTTTAATGGAAATTACATTGCTTTTAAATCTAAGTGACAGAAGGAAGACAGTACAAGATATGGAAGTGGGAAAATAGCAAAATTTCCAATTTTGAAAAAAAAATAAACTGAGTTATTAAACTTTTGAAAACTGGTCATTACTTTCCAAATATCAAATGTTAGTATTAACTTATGAGGCATTTGCATAATTTTCATCTTAATTTACTTTAGACATCAATTTAATTTCTTTATTCTCAAGATATTGAGATCAAGGCATGTCCAATGCTGCTAGATTTCAGGCTTCAGAGGGCCCATGACCCTTTCCACAAAGCCTTGTGTTTCTGAGAATTGTTCTCTTTACTCTCATTATGTTGGTGTCATGGGCTAGCCTTCCAGACCCTCTTCAAAGCAAAGATATTTAATGAGCCTGACAGTTACATAAGATAATCAGATGGCTGAGGAATTCACCTAATAGTTAATGACAGTACCTGAAAGAACATGAAAAGACCCATAAACTAAGCTTTCTAAATCGGTTCCAAAGATACCATTCGGTTTTTCTCATCTCTGAGATGAATCTGAAGGGATGCAATTATGCATGAAATCCAATACCCATGGAAGCAAGTATACTAAAATGTTCCACCCTGGAGTAGGGAACAGGGCATAAGGCAAAAGCAAAGATACCTCATTGACTGTTCACAACATATGTTCTCTTTCTGTGGTGCTATGTGAAAGTCACTCAGCCAGACAGCTTCACATTTTCTAAAGTGGCACTGATAAGGGCATTTTTGAAGCAGCAGGGTGACCTGTAGGGGAAATATCCCTGGCAGCAATTTGCAACAACGCTTAAAACCTGCTAAAAGTGCAAACATCACCTTTCTTTTCATTATTTTTAGATGCAAGTGAATCAAAGACCACAAGTGCATGATTAATATGGAAACCTCTTGGTGACAGTACATTTCTTATAAATTCCTCTGATGATGTCCCAAGGGGGAAACCCTTTTTTGAAGAGCAATTTTGGCTAGAGGACCAGCAAACTGAACAGTTTCATGGACTGTGAAGAAACACTGAATAATACAAAAAGAAATCCTCTCTAGAGCATTGTCTGAAATCTGCTATATAGCACAATGTTCTCGAAACAAGAGACTGAAACAACTTCATTCCAATGTGCCCTATTCCATCTACCACTAGCAATTTTAAAAATAAAATACAAGAAGTGTTAAATAAACAATTCCAACTGTATATCCTGGAAGACTCTTGGGTTCAAGATGTTCAATCGCTCAATTATAATTCTTTGCACCCCAATGGCATCTTTGGTCCAAGGGTCTCAGAGTAGTATTTATAAGTATGGATTAGCTCCAACAACAGTTTGTGAATCTATTCACTTTTAAGAAATGGAAACATGAAGCTTCAGGGAGATTTAGCAGTCTCATGCTCCACTGCATCTCAAGATAGTTGTGGAGTCAAGAATAAATCCCAGGACTTTTACCTGCCTGTGTCCAGCTAAAAACCTAGTTCCACATTTCTGTCATCATTTAGAATCAATGTTTCAACATGCCCTCTTGTGGAAGGGAATTGTGACTTCAAAGACAAAAAATAAAAACAAACAAAAAATATTATAGCATGGGCCTGGGAAAAGCTGATGACAGATAATAGCACAATTGTTTACTTTTCAATAAGCAAAAATTTCCCCATGTCTACATTGCATGGACCTTTTTTTAATAGAAGTCTTGCTAGAGTTTAAATTATGAAGAAACCCCTAAATAAGGAAGTATATGCAGCAACAGTTTCTACATCACTTTTCAACAAGTTCAATGGAGCAAAGTTAGGACACTAGAAATGAACCACACATATGATGAGGAAAACATTGACAAAGATTACAGTGACAATTCTCTGAGAAATCAAAGAGATGTGATAAGTCCATTCTCAATAATTTAACAACATTTCTAGCCAACAGTTCCCCAGTAATCTAACAAAAAAATTTTATAATTCTTCGAGGCTATCTTATCTTTTCATTTCCTCTTAACCATTTTGTCTAATGCATTATTTTAAAAAATAATCTCTTTGGTAAAGGCGGGGAAATGAAAAATTAGAGTTGAGTGGTTTTGCTTTCTGCCATAACCTTTCTATTAATATTCTCTCATTCACTGCCAGAAGTGAGCTAATCTTTGTCTTTCTATTTTCTGCAACACAAATATTTTGTGTAAGTTATTTGTGCTTTCTCTATTAACAAATAAATTCATGTTAGTACTTTTTAATTTGTAATTCATGTTAAGGTATAGATGTAATGTTTCTCAAATTTGTTGATGATGATAGGCTGGGAGGGATAGTCTCAGATGACTGTAACAACATCTCTAAAAATCCTAATAGATTAGACTTATGGGAGTCACTTTTTTCAAATGAATTCAGTAGAGATATATTATTCATATATTCATGTATATCATATATAAAGTATTATGCATAAATGCAAACTATTTAATAGTATTAGTAGCTTACATGATTAAACAAACTTATTGTTATCTTTTAATAAATTAGGGATTTTAGGAGCAGCTAGGTGGTGTAGTGGATAGGGCATCAGCCCTGAAGTCAGGAGGAACTGAATTCAAATCTGAACTCAGACACTTAACACTTCTTAGCTGTGTGACCCTAGTGCTGGTGCACTTACCACCAATTGTCTCAATTAAAAAAAAGAAAAAGAAAAAATAAATGGGGATTTTAGTGGACTATAAACTACATATGAATCAAATTTATGATGTTGCAATCAAAAATTAATGTAAACTTAAATTATATGAAAGGACATATATTATTTCAAAGTAAAGTACAAGGGATAATTTAGTCCTTACTTCCAGAAAAAGGATGAAATAGTTTTTATCAAAACTAATTTGAAAATATTGGTTTGACATTTCTAGAAAACAGTTCAATAAGTATACCTATACACTCGAAAATATTTATAGAAAGGCACCCAGAATGATAAGAGTACTGTAAGACCAAGTTACATGAGAATTAGTTGAAGAAACTGAGGCTCTTTAACCTGGCAGAGAAGACTGAGAAACTATATCACACCTGTAGTAAATTATTTCAGTGGTTTTCGTGAGAAGAGCAAAACCAATAAAAATGGGTGGAATTTTTTTAAAGGATCAATTTTTTTTCTTGATATAAGGAACAGTTTCACAAAAATTAAAATTGTCCAAAGGCAGGATGAGCTGTTTCAAGAGGTGATATATTCTTCTTTCTTGGACTTCTTCAAAGAGAAGCTGATGCTTGTCAAGTATATTGCCATGAGGATTCCTGTTGGATATAAGACAGACAGAATCACTGTCAAGATTCCTTCAGACTCTTAAAATTCTGTGATTCAATTGCTGTGTTTTATTTTGTTTTTTTGCAGGAACAGTTGGGGTTAAGTGACTTGCCCAGGATCACACAGCTAGAAAGTGTTAAGTATCTGAGACTTGATTTGACTTCAGGGATGGTGCTCTATCCTCTGCTCCACCTAGCTGCTCAATAGCTGTTTAATAAGAGTGAAGCATTCATGATGCTTAGATCTATTTTCTACCAACTTACTCTTTGTACTAAGGGAAATGGAAAAAAGTTACATAAACCTGAAGGTTTTTATTGTTTCTGCCCATTTCATGTGTCATTGTAGCTTTGCATCAGTGAATTTCCATGCCTCTTTTCCCATTAGGCCAAATTGTTTCCAATGTGTTATTGTCTTCAGTAGTTTTATGCCTCTTTTACCAAGTGATTAATTATCTATTTTTAATTTTCTTGCATTACTATCATTTCTTTCCTGAATTTTCCCCCTCTACCCTTATTTTTCTTTAATTCTTTCAGGAATGGTGTTGGATCCAATTAGAACTTTTCTTTTTGGCTTTGTTATAGTTGTTTTCATATAGTTGTCTTCTTTTGAGTTTATATCTTGGTCTTCCCTGTCACTGTGGCTGCCTTTTATAGTCAAATTTTCTTTTTTTTTTTCTTTTTTTTTTTACTTTTCTCATTGTCTAGGCCTATTTTCTCACTTTGAATTTTATGTTAAATTTGGGCTTTGCTTCCCTGGAGGTGGATGTGGGGCACAGTATCAAGCATTGGGTTCTTTAATCCTGCTGTTTTCAGAGTTAGGCCTGAAAGGTCAGCAAATGTTCATGCTTTCAAGTTGAAGTTTTTCTAGGGGAAGTGTGATCACTGCTCTTGTGGTCTCTGCTCTGGTCTTTACTCAGAAAGGACCCTTGTTCCTTGTAGTCCCAAGTAATTGGGCTCCTCTTCTCCCTGAAACTGTTGCTAGGGCAATAACCCCTTTGTGACTTATCACAAACAATCCTCTTCATACTAGAAGTGCAACAGAGAACTTTTATGGATAATGAGTTGCTAATCCATACCAACTATACCAGTACTAACAAAAGTTCATCTGTAATCTCTAGTTAACTATCCCTCTTATCATCTTTGGGCTGAAAGTTCTCAAAGCTGCTTCTGCTGCTCTCACAACCATCTCCTGCGGCTGCAGCTGTAGTCCTGTCCTGTGCCCACCACGTTATTACAGATTTTTTATAGCCTTGTTAAGTTAATTTAGTCTGGGAAAATATCTCTCTCTGACCCTTTTGTGGTCATACTCCTCCAAAATTTGATTTGTTATTATTTTAAGGTTGTTTGAAAAGGAATATTGGGAGAGTTCTGCTTAATTCTAGCCTTACTCTTACTCCACCCTAGTAAACCTTTTTCATAATAAGACTTTTTATACTGAGATAATCCTCAGACACTAGATATATTAGATAGGTAATTAAAGTTTTTTTTTTTTTTTTTTTTTTTTTTCCAAACTGGTAGGACCAGCCAAAGCGTGTGTTCCTCTGGCTATATCTCCAACATCAATTCAACAATTTGCCTCTGTTTCAGAGTAAGGCAGTATTTATACATCTCATCTTCACTGCTACAATAGCCCACTTCATACATACCGTATAACCTCATGTCTGGTCTATTCCAATATGCCTTCTGTTTGGTCTCCCTTTCTCAAGCATCTCCCCCAAAAAAGTCCATGCTCTGTTCAGTGCTATTGTGATCTTTGTGAGGTATAAGCTTGATTATGTCATCTTTTATTTAACATATTCTAGAAGTTACCCTATCACCTCTAGGATCAAAGATAAAAAAAAATCTGCTTTTTTCTGCTTAATCTTTTCTTGCTATTTTTTTAAGCCATTCACAACTTGACCTTTTTACCTGTCTTTATGTCCCTCCATTTGCTCTAATAGCATTTGCTTAATCTCCTGATTTAACTTATCACTGGATACTCCTCCATGTTTGGAATATTATTTTCACCTAATAACTAATACACATAGCATAATTCAATATAATTGAATAAAATTGTCTAACATTTTTTACAAGTCCATGCTTGTTTTCCTTCTTGACATATTTTAAGAGACTGTCCCATTCTTCTGTTTGTTTCCTTGGTTGTGTACCCTCACTTCCATCTTCTGTAGTTAAGCTTTTTAAATCTAAGATTATTAGAAAACTCTTTTTTAGCAACATTCATATGTTTAACACTTCCATTTTTCTTCCTTATTAAGATTATTCATGATTCTATTATTACAAATATGTTTTGTAGAACTTCTCATTCTTTTTTTTGAGACAAAGAACCTTGTCTTTGATAGCTGATAAAACTCTTACAGCTCCATAGTGCTCTCCTTCAGTTACCTTTGTGACTGCTGGAAGAAAATTGTTCCCATATGTCCATTTCAGTGGGGAAAAGTCTTCACATGCTTAAATTATACATGTCTAATTCAACAAAAGATTTGAAGTTTGTTGGTTACCCTCAAGCTAGTTTATCAAAAATGGATGAGAAGCCCTGAAAAGGGCTTGGCAAGCTCACACCAGAGGTGTTAGCCTTCTCCAAACACTTTATAAACTCAAAATGAAAATACCTCAATATTTACCAGCAATACAGCTCATCTGTCTCCAAGAAGGCAACATTTAATTCCATCAAAATGCAAAGCTTAGAGGGATGCAGAATTATTGGCTCAATAAGAAAGCTGATAAGATTTAATTTTAGATACAGTAACAATCCAAATTGCTTCTCTGATGCCCTAAGGACAACTTATGGACCAAAGATCTCTGGTGAATCTCAACTATATAGTGCTGATGGAGCCACACTGATCCATGATAAAAACATGATCCTGGAGACATGGGATGAATATTACAAATGTTCTCAATAGTCTGTCATCAACCAATGCTGAAAGCATTGATGATATTCCTCAAGTTGCAGTCAATCCTTTTCTTCCCTAACTTCCAACTGAAGAGAAAGTATTGGATGCCAAAATAGTCTTCTTGAGTAGCAAAGTAGAGAATAACAAGGCAGGGGGGTCTACTGTTCATACAGAAACTAAAATCTTCTAGATTGTATAGCAAGAGGAAGCTATCCCTTTTGAGATCAAGGATACCTCTGTTGCTTCTATAAAAGAAAGGGAAATAAGCTATTCCATGACAATCACAGAGACTTTTGTTCTTTTATACTATTGCAATCCATGAGGCTTCATGTAGCAAAATAGAGATCAGTTCTCTATTGTTTGTGCTAATTTGTCCTGACACTCACCAAGTGTCTGGACCTGCTCACAGGGCGACTTTGGTACCAGCCTGAGTCTTGATCTTGAGTGAGAAGTGATGAGGTCAAACTCAAAAGGTTATCAATTTATTAAAAAAAATACTCAGGTTTACATATCCTAGTCATATGTAATATACTTACATAGCTATAGGATACTATTCATGTTCTAACTTTAGGATACTGCATATTCAGGATCATGTACTCAACTTGCTATTATGTGCAAATGTTTCCTTGTCCTGTTAACATAACTGCTTCAAGTACAACACAGGTTGCCACAACACCTGACTTTTAAGGAAGGCTGAGACACTTATAGGGGATGGGGAGCCAAACCAGACATGTCAGCAGCAGAATTCCTTACTGGAGTAAAGGGTTTTATAATTCTCTCAGGGTTCCTCACTATCTTTGGATCCCTACATCTCTCCCTTTCTTTTTATTTTAACTGAAGCAGATATATATATATATATATATATATATATATATATATATATATATATATATATATATCAGTTTCTAAATCCATAAAATGGCAGATAAGTTTTAGTATGGGAAAAATCACATAGGCAAGTAAAAATATAACAATTAATATGAGTAAACAAGATATAATAAAATAATTTCATGAACCCAGAAGGAAGGTATAGAAAATAATTATTGTCTTGTATCTCTCATCCATTGAGCTACTTCTTGTAGACAGTGTACATTTCTGATCACTGGCTGTGAGTTATTGATTTACATACAACAAGAAGAATTCACAACCACACATACAACTTCTTCAGCAACCAAGAGATAGTCCAAAGCCAATTTATTGACCATTACTTCATGTTCCAGAGAATTCAATGATTCCTACAGGTTTTGATGTCCTGCATTAGTCTCCTTAGTCATTATTTTTATGGTCATTGTAATAATATTGACATAGAGCTAACAGTTATGCTCTTTCAGTGGCAGGCATAGTCAGAAAGGGAACCACTCAATGTTTCCTGGGTCACCTCCTTCATTTTGAGGGTCCTCTCTTTTTTTCCATCTCTCTCTGATGGATAAAGCAGATACAGCACCTCAGCATACATCAGATTTCTCCTGTATCTGTAGAGACACTAGCAAACTCTCTGCCCCAAGCTGTTAACCTATTTAGTCACTTCCATTCACCCTTCTCCTGATCTCTCCACAACACTTGACAATTATCTATTTAAAATTATTAAAGCTTTTTATTTTCAAAACATATATACCAAAATTATGAGTATTAATCCTTGCATAGCTTTGTGTTCCAAAATTTCCCCTTCTTCCCTGACTGCTCCCCTAAATAGCAAGCAATAAAATATGTTATATAATATATGTCAAATCCAATGTATGTAAACATAATTATACAATTATATTGCTGCAAAAGAAAAGTCAGATAAAAAAGGAAAGAAAATCAATAAGAAAACAAAATACAAGCAAACAACAACAAAAAGAAAGAGAATGTTGTTGTCATCCACACTCAATTCTCACAGTCCTCTTTCTGGGAGTAGATAGCTCTCTTCAACACAAGATCATTGAAAGTAGACTCAAGCATCTCATTGTTGGAAAAAGTCACCTCCATCAGAATTAATCATTGTATAATATTGTTGTTACCGTGTACCAATTGATGGGCATCCATTCAGTTTCTAGTTTCCTGAAACTACAAAAAGAGGTGACACAAACAGTTTTGCACATGTAGGTCCCTTTTCTTCCTTTAAGTTCTCCTTAGCATATAGGCCCAATAAAAATACTGCTAGATCAAAGGACTTGTACCGTTTGATAACTTTTTGAGCATACTTTCACTTTGCTCTCCAAAATGGCTGGATCCGTACACAACTCCACCAACAATGTATTAGTGTCCCAGTTTTCTCACATATGCTCCAATATTCATCATTATTTTTTTCCTGTCATCTTAGCCAATCTGAGAAGTGTGTAGTGGTATCTCAGAGTTGTGTTAATTTGCATTTCTTTAATCAATAGTGATTTAGAGCACCTTCTCATATGACTAGAAATTGTTTTAATTTCATCTGAAAATTGTCTATTCATATCCTTTGATCATTTATCAATTGGAAAAAGGCTTGAATTCTTATAAATTTGAGTCAACTCTATATATTTTAGAAAGGAGGCCTTTATCAGAACCTTTAAATGTAAAAATGCATTCCCCCTTTATTGCTTCCCTTATAATATTGTCTACATTCATCTTTTTAGCTTAATATAATCAAAATTATCTATTTGGTATTCAGTTATGAGCTTTTCTTTCCTTCTCCACAGATCTGGGAGGTAAACTATTCTATGTTCTTCTGATTTGCTTTATAAGCAAATATTTAATTTGTCTTTCAATAATAATAATCTTTTAATTTATCACTCTTTAAATCATGAACCATCAAATTCGACCTTATTATGGTATACAGTGTTAGGTTTAGGTCAATGCCTAATTTCTTCCATACTAGCTTCAAATTTTCCCAGCAATTTTTGCCAGTTTGTCAAACACTAGATTGCTATAATTATTGACTATTTTCTCCTATGATCCTGATCTATTCCACTGATTGACTACTCTATTTCTTAGCCAGTACCAAATGATTTTAATGACAACTTCTTTATAATATAATTTTAGGTCTGGCACAGCTAGGCCACCTTCACTAGCACTTTTTTTTTCATTAATTGCCTTGAAATTCTTGACAATTTGTCCTTCCAGATGAAATTTGTTATTGTTTTTTCTGGATCTCTCAAATCATTTCTTGGTAGTTTGATTGATATGACACTCAATATTTAGATTAATTTAGATAATATTGTCATTTATGAATTTTGTGTTCAGAGTTTACAGTAAAACTGCTCATTTTTATTGACAATGAACAGAATAACAGCATCACTGAACTGTGACACTAGGGTTGCTATATGGGTTATAATCCAAGAACTCCTGTGTAATTGCTAGAAGACCAATAAAATCATGCTCCTAAAATTTTATTTTTTTCCATTTATAGAATTAAGATTTGTGTTAAATAATCACTGTAATTGCTTATAAACTAAAAATTTTCATGAATAATTATCCATTAGAAATTTAGGGTAGGGATTGGGTATGATAAAAATACAGATTAAATAAAGAACCAAAATCAAGTTTTTGTTAATTCATGAGAGTTGTTTAATGTTATTGAAGGAACAAAAGATACCATCCCTATAGTGTTAATGTACAAGTATATTCAATAATTAAATGAACTTATTAAATATGCATCAAATTAGTTAAACATCAAGTGATTGCTAAATCTTATGTAGTTCAAAAAGTCAGAGAGCAATATTATTTTTTCTGACTTCTGCCAATTGTGAAGCAGGCACATTTGGCATTTGAGGATCTGTATTCAAGTCTTAATTCTGCTACCTACTATCTACTACCTTTATGATCTTTTGCACTTCACTTTATCTCTGATCCTTGATTTTCTTATCTATAAAGAGAAAATATTGGAGTAAATGTCTCTAAGTCTATAATCTATGATATGATGGTCCCATTGACCTTTAACATTTTTGCTTCCTAAAAAGATGCAGTTTTTCTTTTTCAATTAAATGTTTCTATATCCAGAGCATTAGTTTTCCTTGGCTTGATGTAAACACTAAACTATCCTACACCAAAAACTTGAAATAATATGTATATAGCCTCTGAAAACAATTTTTATCAATACAGAGGAACTATATATCCAAAACAGACATGAAGTCTAGGTCATACAATTAATTTTTGATTTAAGAGGCTTTCATGGGAACCTTTTCATGAAACCCTAAAGGTCCTCATCCTTTTATCCCAGTCTTCCTCAAACATTGCCTTGGTCCAAAAGTATCACACACACACACACACACACACACACACACACACACACACACAAGATGAAAATTAATACCCTACTATGCAAGTCTGAGAATGTTCCATGTAGGTAGAATAAACTCTCCCCCACCTTGCAAAGTGGATATAGTGCTTGCCGAGAGTCAGGAAAGCCCTGGCCTTAGACTGTCTTTGTGATCATGGGCAAATCACTTTCTTGTTTGCCTTAGTTTTCTCATTTGTGAGATGAGCTGGAAAAAAAAGGACAAACTACCACAGTATGTCTGCTGAAAAAACCCCAAATGGAATCATGAAGCAATTGAAAAACAATAATCTCCCCAATTGGTGTCTATTTTTCCTTTATAGTGTCAAGGAACTGCAGGAGCTTTAAACAACCAGGATTAAAATGCTACCAGTTCATAGAACATGGATATTTTATGTTTTACAGCCTTTAGTCCAGTAATATATAAAATATCTAAAACTCAGTAGAAGTAGAAGTATTACAAAGACTTGTAATAACCAAAGGATATTAGCAATCTGTGGACGTGACTGAATGTTTCCTGCCTTAACAATACTACACAAGTTAGCTATATAACTAAGAATTTTTCTTGCACAAAAGCCTAATCACTTTACCCCAATTTCTATCACATTCTTCTTATGAATATTTATAAGTATTCATACTCATTATTTCCCTGAGTGTCATATATAAGGAATAATGACAGTGGTTTCCTCAGAATTCTTCTCTAGACAAGATTCACTTTGGTCTAATCTGGAGCTGTTTCTCATATGTCAACTTCCCCTCCTAATTTAATTCAGACAGACTTCCCAAGTCATTAGATAAACACAGTTTCATAGATCTCCTACAAAAGGATCTCAATTTCCCCAGGAACATTACAGACATGATCCAATTCCTTGAATCCAAATCAAATTTGCATGTTCCAAAGGAGACATGGTGACTCATCAAAAAGGATAATAGTGAAGTAGTTGCTAATTTTCCATTGCCACAGGCAAGATATTCTTTGAGTTTCATGATCCTGTAGGGGTTCTCAAACTACAGTCTGCTGAGGACATTTATGTGGCCCAATGGGTTGTGGCAAATGGGTTGAGGGGCGGAGACAGAGTGTGAGTTTTTGTTTTTACTATAGTCTGGCCTCCCACAGTCTAAGCGACAGTGAACTGGCCCTCTATTTAAAAAGTTTGAGGACCATTGATTCTTATAGAAATGGACATTATACAAGAAAATCTAGCAGTAAAATAAGCTAGTCTAATGAAATAGAGAAAAGAAGAGAGCCTGGTACATTAGCAACCGAACTTGATTTTAGTTGTATTAGGTCACAGCCATCATGAGGAGGGCAAGTAAATACTGTCACCCATTCCACTTTGGTGACTATGAATGAATGAATAAAAAAGCATATAGCAAGCACATACTGTATGCCATGCACTCTGCTAAGTGCTAGGTTAAAAATAACAAAAAGTAAGATATCCATTGCCCTCAAAGTACTTACATTCTAATAGAGAAGACATAACATACGGAGTGGGTAACCAAGGAGATAATTTATACTGGAAAGTCATGATGCTATACTTAGAAAATCCTAGAAAATCAACCAAAGATCTACTTGAAATAATTAATTGTTTTTGTAAAGTTGAAACATAAAATAAACCCATACAAATCATCAGAATTTCTACATCTTACTGACAAAGCTCAGCAGCAAGAGAAAGAGAAATTCGATTTAAAATACCTGTAGACCAAAAAAATTATATATGGGCATCTATCTGCTATAGTTATATAAAAAAATTCTCTAAATCACTATTGATTAGAGAAATGTAAATTAAAATAATTCTGAGGAACTACTTTGCCCCTCTCAGATGAGATAGGAAGACAAGAAAAGGTAATGATAAATCTTGGAGGGAATGTTGGAAAAGTGGGACATTAATGCGTTGTTGGTGGAGTTGTGAAATGATCCAACCATTCTTAAAAGGAATCTGAAACTGTGCTCAAAGAGATGTAAATCTATGCCTACCCTTTGACCCATCAGTGCCATTAGTGGGTCTGTGTCCCAAGGAAATAATAAAGAAGAAAGGGCACACAGGTAAAAAATGTGGTGGCAAAGAAGTAGAAAGTTGAGTAGAAGTCTATCAATTGGGGAATGGCTGAATAAATTATGGAAGATGTAAATAGTATACTATATTATTATTCTATGAAAAACAATGATAAACAGTCTGGAAAGGTTTACACAAAATGATGCTGAGAGAAATAAGCAGAAACACAAATATATTATACATGTGGACTCCAAGATTATTCCATGATTAAATATGAAATACTTGGTTCTTCTCAGTAATCCAAGGCAGACCCAATAAACTTTGGATAAAAAACACCATCTTCTTCCAGAAAGAAAACTATGGAGACTGAATGTAAGTCAACATAGGCTATGATCACTGTATTTTTATTTCTTTTTTTCTCACATGTTTTTTTTTCCCATTTTGTTCTTTTTTTTTCTCTCCTGTGTATTTTTAAAGCCAATATACATGTTAAAAAATAAAATAAAATACATTAAAATAAATAAATAAATAAATAGACTGGGGAATTCACAGAATAGAGTTTTGGGCAATTGATTATTATGTCTCTTCTGGAAAAGATTGTATTGATTTGAACGCTTTCTCAGAATAAGTGATAGACAGAAGAAGGAGCCAGTGGAAGGAGTCACTTGACAGCAGAGCAGGAAAATGGTCACAGTATAATAATGATGAGTTTGAGATTAACTATCTATTATGCATTCTTACCACATAGGAGAATACAGCCACAAGAAGGAAACTAAAAAGTTCTATTTGTCTTGTCTAATTAAAAGCTGGGCATTCATAACACATCTATCTCAGCTTTGTAATAGTGATTTTCACCAAATATTGTTAAAGAGCTTTCCCTAAACAGAAGGAAATAGTTATCCTACTAATCAAATGCCCTACAAGCTTGGATAAGGAATGTGGCTACAATGCATTGTTTACTTTTATAAAATAGGAAGATAGAAATTACTCCTAATGGGCAGAGTGGTAAAATAATTTCTCCATAGTTGTATAATTCAACAAATTAAAACTCCCTTTATACAGTAGTTTAAACAGTATGTTTTCATTTTCATTTTGTCTGTCTCTCTTGTCTCTGTCTCTGCTACACACAGTAGATGCTTAACATGGTAGAGCAGATAGTTGGCACAATGGACAAAGTGCTAGACCTGAAGTCAGGAAGATCTGAGTTCCAATCTGTTCTCAGATACTTAGTAGCTGTGTGATACTAGAAAAGTCATTTAATCCTATTTGTATCAGTTTCCTCTTCTAAAAAGCGAGCTAGAGAACAAATGTCAAACTTCTCCAGTATCATTGGTAAGAAAACCTCATAGTAAGGGGTTGTGAAGAGTTAGACATGAATAATCCCCAGGGCAATACACCATGACCAAGTAGGATTTATACCAGTAATGCAGCGCTGATTCAATGTTAGGGAAACTATTAGCGTAATTGATTATATCAATAACCAAATTAACAAAAAAAAATGATTCTCTCAATAGAGGCAGAAAAAGCATTTGATAAAATCCAACACCTATTCCTATTAAAAACACTAGAGAATAGAGGAATATTTGGACTTTTCTTTAAAATAGTAGCCTCTATTTAAAATCATCAGCAAGCATCACATGTAATGGGGACAAACTAGAACCATTCCCAATAAAATCAGGGGTGAAACAATTTTGTCCTCTATTACCATTACTATTCAATATTATATTAGAAATGCTAACCTCGGCAATGAGAGAAGAAAAAGAGATTAAAGGAATTATAATACGTAATGAGGAAACCAATTTATCACTATGTGCAGATGATAGGATGGTATACTTAGAGAATTTCAGAGAATCAAGTAAGAAGCTATTAAAAATAATCCACAACTTTAGCAAAGTTGCAGGATACAAAATAAATCACATAAATCATCAGAATTTTTATACACAACTAACAAAATCCGATAGCAAGAGATACAGAGAGAAATTCCATTTAAAATAACTGTTGATAATATAAAATATTTGGCAATTTATCTGCCAAGGGAAAGTCAGAAAATATATAAGCCAAACTACAAAACACTTTCCACACAAATAAAGTCAGATCTAAGCAATTGGAAAAATATCAAGTGTTCATAAATAGGTCGAGCAAATACAATACAGATGTCAATATTACCTGAACTAATCTATTTATTTAGTTCTATACTAATCAAACTCCCAAGAAACTATTTTACTGAACTTGAAAAAATAACATCATTCATCTGAAAGAACAAAAAGTCAAGAATTTAAAAGGAATTAATGAAGAGAAAAGCAAAGGAAGGTGGCCTAGCTGTACTAGATCTGTATTATACAGCAATGGTCATCAAAACCACTTGGTACTGGCTGAGAAATAGACTAGTTGATCAGTGGAATAAGTTAGATTCACAGAACAAAATAGTCAATGACTATAACAATCTAGTATTTGACAAACCAAAAAGCCCCACCTTTTGGGATGAGAATTCACTATTTGACCAAACTTTGTGAGAAAATTGAAAACTAGTGTGGCAGAAAGTAGGCATAAACCCATCCCAAACACCGTACACCAAGATGATATCAATATTGGTTCATGATCTGGACATAAGAATGAGATTATAAATAAATTAGTAGAACATAGGATAGTTTACCTCTCAAATTTGTAGAGGAGAAAGGAATTTGTGACTAAAGAAAAATTAGAGATCATTATTGATCATGAAATTGATAATTTTGATTATATTAAGTTAAAAAAATTGTCCAAACAAAACTAATGCAGACAAGATTAGAAGGGAAGCAATAAACTGGGCAAACATTTTTACATCCAGATGATCTGAAAAAGGCCTCATTTCTAAAATACATAAAGAATGGACTGCCTATTAAATAGGAGAGGAGGGGGAAAGGAGCACATTTGCAACAAAAGGTTAATCAAGGGTCAAAATTGCCCATGCATATACTTTGTAAATAAAAAAACAATAAAAAAGAGTTATATATGAAACAAAACAATTAAACAAAAGTACTTAACAAATGATAGTCGACTATATCCATCTGTTTTCTTGTTTGTCTGTGTGTCGCTGTTTCTCTGTCTCACTCTCACCACATTCCTATTTGTAAGTTATCCCAACTCACACAAGTTATCAAGTTGGGAAGGAAACTTAGAAGATCTCTAGCCCAATTCATATCCCTCCAAAAGAATTCCCTCGAGCAATGTATATTATTGCAAGTGCATATCCAGGCTTTATATGGTCCTTTTACAATAAGAAGTAATTAGTTACCTCCTGAGGCAGCCCATTTCAGTTTGATTGACTTTTCTTCCTAGGAAATTTTTTCTTACATCAAATACAAACATGTTTTGTTTCTGTTTTTTTTTTTTTCTTGTTTTTTTTGTTTTAAGTTTCCTCCCATTTTTCCTAATTCTGAGGCCAATAAAAATTTAGCATGACAGCTCTTTAAATCTTTGGAAGCAACTGTCCCATGAGTCTTTTCTAAGTTACATATTCCTTTTTCTTTCAACAAATACTTACATTACGTGAACTCAAAAATCCTTCAGCATGTTGGTTGATATCCTCTAGATACTCTCTTTATCCATGTCCTTACTAAAATAGAATGCTCATGTAATGCAAATATTGCCAATCATCCATATCTATTTCTTGCCTAACAGACATGGAGTAGGACATTAAATGCTATAAGGGAATATAAAATAATTGAAAGACATGCTTCCTGCCCTAGAAGAGATTAAAATCTAGTATAGATGAAATATTCATGCATATGAAACCACTAGAGGATGAATTTATAAGATATATATATCAAAAAACACAAATTGCCATAAGATAGACTTCTTATGAAAATGCTGAGGAGGCATTGTGCTTTGAAGAATAAAAAAGTTTAATCTTTGGAAGAGATGGAAGACACAAAAGGGAGGCTCTAGATAGAGAATATATCTAAAATCAGAAAAAGAAAATTATGTGTGGAGCAGGGAAAAACATTTCCACAAAACAGCTATTTAATAAGCATTTGTTAAATGTATGTTTTGTTAAAGGCAATTACCAAGTGCTGAGGATGCAAGCAAAAAAAAAAAAACAAAACAATGCCTGTTCTCAAAACACTGACCTTCTTTTTTAGTTGTTTTGGAATTTCTCCCTTCATTTAGGTCATCTCTTGTTTAAAATTACAATAATTTTCAATCCCAGATACATACCTTCTAAAAGTACAGACTCATATTCTAAATATTTTTATTCTGCATAACGCTTGTTGCTGCATCGATGTCATTCCATAAACCCAAAATAAAGTCTATTTTTGATGTGCTAAAGCACTTTCGCAAGGTCTTTTGATATTATATAGATACCAGTCCAATATCTGATAGATCCATCTATTATCTCTCATAGATGCTACATGATCAGCCCACTTTCTTTTTTATTTTATTCTTTTTTGTCTTCATTTTTCAAAATCTTCAAGTTCCCTAATTATTTTAGATATCTTCCTGATTTGTTTGTTTAATTTCAGGGATAAGATTGAATGTGTATAAAGGGCTGTATAACTTCCTACATATAACACAAATCATTCTCTTCCTATTTCTATATCTAATGTATTGTCCATTGTTGTATTTGTCTAGAATGCTCATAATAATGGATTAACTCAAGGGAATGCTCATTGAAAATATTATATGTCATAGTCTAGAAAATTAGTAAAAAATTGTTCCAGTGCACATAAGTATGAGTAAAAGATTTTTGAGCATTCATCCCTAAAACATATGTTTACTTATTTGTAATATAGATAGAGACTTTAGGACAGTTTTTCCTAATACTTATGCAAATTTAAAATTTACAAAAATAGACATTTTAGAAGGAAGAGTTGAAAGTCAAATAATATTTGATTTTATAATCAATAAAGAAACACTAGAATCTATCAAGTAAGGTAAAGACATAAACAAACATGCATTGTCAGCTGTGTGGAGGATGAATTGGGGAGGAAACAAACTTGAAGTAGAAAAATGAAGTAGTTTGTAGCCGAAGCAAGGCTTCATTAGGGCCTTAACTAGAAAGGAAACTCTGTGAGAAGAGAATAAAGGAACAGACATGAGGGGAAGAAATAAGATTCAGTAATTAATTTTACATGTTGATTAGTTGAGAGGGGGAAAAAAAAGGACGATATCCTTCCATATTTTGGAAGGAAACAGATTCCAGACTGTGAATCTGAGTGACTAGAAAGTTGGGTGTGGCATTTATAGCAATATAGCAATAGGGAAATAAGAAAGATAGGAATATTTGTGAAGAAAGATAATGTAGAGTTTTATGACATAGATTAGTTTATAAATGGAGGGGTGATAGGAGACAAAGTAATGAGTAGGGTGGATTTTAAAAAACTTACTACAGAAAACAGGGTGGAAAGAGAGAACAAAGATTTATACATAAGAGAAAATAAGATGGAAATATATATATATATATATATATATATTTGTAGCTGGTAATCATAACTGTGAATGTGAATAGAATGAACTCTCCCTTAGCAGAGTGGATTAAAAAATATGTTGTTTATAGGAAATACATATGACACAGAGAGACACATACAGAATAAAGGTTAAAAGGCTAAAAATGAAAAAAAAGATAAATATTTTTCAGATAAAGAAAAATGTAAAAATAGAAAAGTAAAAGAGAATAGGAGGAAAATTACATTTGAAAAAGGGAATCATAAATAATGAAGTAGTGATGATGCTAAATGTGTATGCACCAAGTGGGAGAGCTCATAGATTCCTAGAGATTTCAAGCCAGTTACATAAAGAAATGGACAGCAAAACAATTTTAGTGGAGGATTTCAAACTTCCCCTCTTAGAATAAGATAAATCTAACTATAAGATGAACAAGAAAGAAACTAGGGAGGTTATTAAGATCATAGAAAACCTAGATATGATAGACTCTGGATAAAATTAAATAGAGAAAGAAAGAAATACACCTTTTTCCTCAGCAGTATATGGTACCTACCCAAAAAGTGACCATATATTAGAACATGAAAACCTCCCAATCAAATGCAGAAAGGCAGAAAAAGTAATGCTTCCTTTCCAGACAATAATGCAATAAAAATTTTTATTCAATAAAAGACTCGGGAAAGATAGACTAAAAATCAATTGGAAATTATATAATCTAATTCTAAAGAATGAGCAGGTCAAACAACATATTACTGAAACAATACTTAATTTAATTCAAGAGGATGAAAATGATGAGACAATATACAAAAAATTATTGGATAAGCAAATAAGTTATTAGGGAAATTTTTATATCTCCAAATAGCTACCTAAATAAAATAGAGAAAGAAGAGTTCAATGAATTAGGCATGCAACTAAAAAAGCTAGAAAAAGATCAAATTTTAAAAACCAATTAAATAACAAATTAGAAATTTTGAAACTCATAGAAGAGATTAGAAATAGAAAAAAGCTATCGAACAAATAAACAAAATATATTTTTATGAAAAAACAACAACAACAACAACTACAAAAAAGGGCAGCTAGGTCACGCAGTGGATAGAGCACCAGCCTTGAAGTCAGGAGGATCTGAGTTCAACTCTTGCCTCAGACACTCAATATTTCTTAGCTATGTGACCTTGGGCAAGTCACTTAACCCAATTCCCTCAGCAAAAAGAAAAAAGAAAAAAAAAAAAGAAAAATAAAAACAAAAAAAAAATAGATAAACCTTGGGTTAATTTTATCAGAAAAAGGAAAGGAAGAAACCAAATTACTAGCCACAAAAATGAAAAATTGCCATCAATGAAAAATAAATTATAGCAATAATTAGGAGATGTTTTACCCAAGTATATGGCAACAAGTCTGATATCTAAATGAAATGGATGAATATTTATAAAAATATAAATTGCCCAAGTTAACGGAAGAGGAAATAACTTAAAGTACCCACTTAAAAAAATTGAATAAGTCATTAATGAATTCCCTAACAAAAAATCTCCAGGGCCAGATGGATTCACAAGTCAATTCTACGAACCATTCAAAGAAAAATTAATTCTAATATTATGTAAACTTTTTGGAAAAATAAGTAAAGTAGGAGTATTGCCAAATTATATCTATGACATAAATATGGTACTGATACCTAAACTAGAAAAAGCCAAAACAGAGAATGAAAATCACAAACCGATCTCTCTAATGAATATTGATGCAAAAATTTTAAATAAAATATTAGCAAAAAGATTACAGCAAATTGTCAGCAGCATATTACACTATGAACAAATGGGATTTATAGCAGAAATTCAGGGCTGGTTCAATGTCAAGAAAACTATTACCATAATCAACTGTATCAATAACAAAACCAACAGAAAACATGTGGATAATCTCAATAAATGCAGAAAAAGCTTTAGACAAAATACAGTATTAATTGCAATTAAAAACACTGGAGAGCAAAAGGATAAAGGGAGCTTTATCCTTTAAACAGCAAGCAATATTTATCTAAAACCTACAGTAAGCATTATTTGTAATGAGGAGAAGCTGGACAAATTACTAATATAATCAGGGTTGAAACAGGGATATCCATTATCATCATTATTGCTGAACATTGTACTAGAAATACTGGATTTAGCAATAAGAAAAGAAAAAATAAATTATAAAGGAATTAAAGGAATTAGAATAGGCAATGAGGAAATAAAGCTATCACTCTTTGGAGATGATATGATGATATAGTAAGAGAATCCTAGAAAATCATCTTGAGACCTATTGCAAAGAATTTACAGCTTTAGCAAAATTGTTGGATATAAAATAAACCTACACAAATCATCCATATTGTTATAGTTACTGAGAAAGCTCATCAGCAAGAAATAAAAAGAGAAATTTCATATACATTGTTGTAGACAAAATGAAATACTTGAGGATCCACCAACCAAGACAAACCCAAAAACTATATGAACACAATTCCAAAATATTCCCCACACAAATAAAATCATATTTAATCATTTGGAAAAATACCAATTATTCATGGCTGGGCTGACCTAATATGATAAAAATGAAAATTCTGCCTAAATTCACTTATTTCTTCAGTGCCATAACAATCAAACAATAACAAACAAAACATTATTTTATAAAACTAAAAAAAAATACCAAAATTCATCTGGAAGAAAAAAAGTTCAAGAATATCAAGGGAATTCATATAAAAAAAATACAAAGAATGGTGGCTTAGCAGTACCAAACCTAAAACTATATTATCAAGCAGCAGTCATCAAAATAATTTAATAATGGCTAAGAAATAGAGTGGTAGATCAGTGGAATAAATTAAACATAAATGCCACGATAATCAAGGTCTATAGTAATCTACTATTTTATAATCTTCCAAACTCCAGCTTCTGGAAAAATAAATAAAAATTACTGGGAAAACTGGAAAAGAATATGTCAGAAACTCAGCATAAATCTACATCTCAATATCCTATAGAAATGTCAAAATGAATATACAATTTGGGAATAAAGGATGATACTGTAAACAAATTAGGAGGACAAGATATAATTTAACTGTGAGATCTTTGGAGAAGTGAAGAATTTGGAGAAGTTAAAGGAAGAATTAAGAGAACATTAAGATGTCCTAAATGAACAATTTTGGTTACATTAAACTAAAAAGTTTTTGCACAAACAAACCAATAGAAACAAAATTAAAAGAAAAGTACAAAGCTGGGAAAAATCTTTATAGACAGTATATCTGATAAAGGTCTCATGTCTAAAATACATAAAGAACTGTGCCAAGTTTATAAGAATACAAGTCATCCCCCAATTGATAATTGGTGAAAGGATATGAACAGAAAATTTTCAGATGATGAAATTAAAGCCATTTATAGTCATATGAAAAAAATGTTCTAAATCATTATTGATCAGAGAAATGCAAATTAAAACAATTCTGAGATTTCCACCTTACATTTCTCAGATTGTCTTGGATGACAGAAAAAGATATTGATAAATTTTTGAGGGAATGTGTGAACCTGATACACTAATGCATTGTTGGTAGATTTGTGAAATGATTCAATCATTATGGAGAGTAATTTGGAACTATTCCCCAAGGGCTTTAATACTGCCCATACTCTTTGACCCAGAAGTACCATTAATGGGTTTGCATACCAAGGAAATCATAAATGAGGGGAAAGGACTCACATGTGCACAAATGTTTATAGCAGGTCTTTTTGTGTTAGCAAATTTTTTTTTCATTAAAGCTTTTTTTATTTATGTATTTTTTTAACAAAACATATGCATGGGTAATTTTTCGGCACTGACCCTTGCACCTTCTTCCCCTCATCTCCTCACCTAGATGGCAGATAGAGAGAGAGTCCTCTGGGAACTGAGTATGGACCACAACATAGAATTTTCACACTTTCTGTTGATTTTTGCTTGCATTTTGTTTTCTTTCTCAGATTTTTTTTCTTTCTAAATCTGATTTTTCTTATGCAAAATCGTAACTGTATAAATATGTATACATATATTGGATATATTTTATTTTAACATATTTAACATGTATTTTTAAATATCTCCCACAGTTTTTTTTTTCCCCTTTTGCTCTGATTTTTCTTTTTCAACATGATTCATAAAGCAATGTGTGTCAAAAAATGAATTGATGAATGAATGAAAAAAAATAAAGATCTAGAAAAACAATCTATTTATACCCTTTAATTCATCAGTGTCATTACTGTATCTATATTCCAAAAAATTACGAAAGAAGGAAAAGAAACCACATGTCCAAAAAAATATTTGTAACAGCCCTTTTTGTAATGCAAAGAACTGGAAATTAAGTGAATTCTTATCGGTTTGGGAATGTTATGTTATATTAATATGATTGAATTGTTGTTTTATATGAAATGATGAGCAGGTTGTTTTCAAATAAGCCTAGAAAGACTTACATGAACTGATATTAAGTGAATTGTCTTGAGCCAGGAAAACATTTTACATTGTAACACGTATATGTGATGATCAATAGTGATGGACTCTTATCAACAATATGACTCAAGCCAATTTCAATAGATGAGGTGGAAAATTTCATCCTTATTTAGAGAAAGAACTATGAGAGACCAAATCATAGTTCTTACTTTCAATTTTATTCATTTCTCCTTTTATTTTCAGAATTTCAAATTTGGTATTTAATTGAGGGTTTTTAATTTCTTTTTTTCTAGTTTTTTTTTTGTTGTAGTCCCAATTCACTGATCTTCTCTTTCTCTACTTTATGCAAGAAAGCATCTAGAGATATAAAATTTCCCCTAATAACCACTTTGGCTGCATTCCACAAATTTTGCTATGTTGTCTCATTGCTTTCATTCTCTTGGATGAAATTATTATTTTCTATGATTTGTTGTTTTACCCATTCATTCTTTTGGATTAGATTATTCAGTTTCCAATTAAGTTTTAGTCTTTTTTTCCCGTGGCTTTTTATTGCATGTGATTTATATTGTATCATGATCTGAAAAAAAAATGCTTTTATTATTTGTGCCTTTATGCATTTGATTTTGAGTTTTTTATGGCCTAGTACAAGGTCAATTTTTGTATAGGTTCCATGAACCGCCAAGAAAAAGTTTACTTCTTTCTGTGTCCATTCAATTTTCAGCAAAGATCTATCATACCTAACTTTTTAAAAATTCTATTTACAGTCTCAATTTCTTTCTTATTTTGTGGTTTGATTTATCTAGTTCTGAGAGAGCAAGATTGATGTCATTTGCTAGTATAGTTTTGATGTCGATTTCTTCTTACAGCTCTCTTAACTTCTCTAGGAATTTGGATGCTATGCCACTTGATGCAAACATGTTTATTACTGATATTGCTTCATTATCTGTGGTATCCTTTAACAAGGTATAGTTTCGTTCCTCATCTTTTTAAATTAGATCTAGCTAAAAACTAGCTGAGCCCCAAGTGAAGGGGCTAGGTCTTTGAAAGAGATAATAAAGGATTTGGACTTTAACCCCTGGCTACTAGTTTTCTTAGAGGCCTACCTCTTTCCTTGGTTCCGTGAGCTTGAGCTCTCACCTGTCTTCTCTGCCCTCTGAATCTCTCCAAATCCAACGGGTTGTGCTTCAGCCTTCATCCACCACAAAATTGGACGATGGAATAACTCTGTTCCAGCCTCCAAGCCCTACTTATCTTCTCTGGCTCTAAGAGCTTCTCCTCTGTGGCTCTCAGTTCCTGCTTATATGCTCTACACTGAGTATACACCAATCACTGTATCACTAGGAAACTATTTGTTGTAGGATTAAGTCAATGCTAAACTTGATTTAACCATTCTCTCCTCAATTCCACTTAGCAACTTATTTCAAGTTCTAGTCCATAACAACCTCCCTCAAACAACCCTTCCCCTTTCAAGCCCCTCCCCCTTTCTTACACTTTACCTGTACTACTTCTATTTTCCCTTCTATTAGTCTTTCCCTTTCTGTTTTTTTTTCCCCCACACTTCCCTATAAGGTGAGACAAGTTAAGTTTCTTTGTGAAATCAAATATGTCTGATATCATCTCTTTGAGCCAAATCTGATGAGAGTAAGATTCACACAATGTTCATCCCCCTCCCTTCTTTCCATCAAGTATAATACACTTTCTTTGCCTCTTCATGAGATGTAATTTCCCTCATTTTACCTCCATTTTCCTCTTTTTACAGTACAATCTCCTTTTTCCTCTAGTTTCTTTTTCATATTACCGTCATAAAATCAAATTATACCCACACTCTCTAAGTATATCCATAACAGAAAAGTAGTTCTCAAAAGTTCTTTCTTTTTAACTTTTTTTATGTTTCTCTTGATTTCTGTATTTGGAAATGAAATTTTTATTCAGCTGGTCTTTTCATCAGAAATAAATGAAATTCTCACCTGTGTCACTGCATGTCCATCTTCTTCCATGAAATATAATGCTCAATTTAGCTTGATAGTTTATTCTTCGCTGTAATCAAACTTTCTTTGCCTTTTGGGATATCAGATTTCAGGCCCTTTGATCCTTTATGGTACTGCTAGGTGCTGGGTAATGCTAATTGTGGCTCCTCAGTATTTGAATTGTTTCTTTCTGGCTGCATTCAATATTTTTACTTTGGTCCAATAGTTCTGAAATTTAGCCACTATATTCCTTAGAGTTCTCACTTTGGTGTTTCTTTCAGGAGGTGATCAGAGAATTCTTTCAAATGCTATTTTACCTTCTGATTCTAAGACATCAGGGCAGTTTTCCTTTATGATTTCCTGAAAAATAATGTCTAGGCTCTTTTATTCATCATGGCTTTCAGGATGTGCAATAATCCTAATATTGTCTCTCCTAGATTTATTTTCCAGATCAGTTGTTTTTTCTAGGAGTTATTTCATATTTCTTCTATTTCTTTTTTTCATTTTTTTTTGTTTGACTGATCCTTAAAGTCTCATTGAGTCATTTACACCCATTTGTTCAAGTCAAGAAAATGACTTTAAAAAAAAACTGAAGAAAATAATACACTGAAAATTAGAGTATTATTTTCTTCAGTTTTTTGAGTCATTTTTTTCATTTTCTTCAGACAATTTCTCTTATTCATTTTCCATACCTTCTTTTAAAGATCCCATTGCCTTTCCCCATTTTTCTTCTAACCTTCTTTAAAAATCCTTTTTGAAATCTTCCAAGTAAACCTGGTGAAATTGGAACCAGCTTATATCTTGCTTTGGGGTTTCATGTAGAGTTGATTTTCCTTTAGGAAACCCAGAGTTTGAGGTCTATTGTCTCACTCCATAAAAGTTGTCTATGGTGAGTTCTTATTGCTTTTTTGCTCATTTTTTGTAATGGTGGAGCTCACTCTTAAGGCAAAGACTTTACAGGTGCTTTAGTTTGCCCTCAGGTGGGTTTTTCTGACTGACTTCTAGTGTTGGGTAGTCATGGCCAGGTCCCATGTTTTTCCTGACTTAGTGCTTTCAATTTTTTTTTTTTTTGTATTTCCTTTTAGGTATTTTGCTGCAAATCTGCTAACAACCACTTTAAACAAGGACAGAGTAGCCTAAGAGACTCACAAAAGATTCCCCAATATGCAGACACTGAAATGCCCTGGCTCCCTAACCCTCCTCCTTGCTCCAAGCTCTGTATGCTAGGGTCTGGGATTGGCAGACTGTTTCCCTGCCCAATTGAAACAGACCTGTTCTGAAGTTCTTTCAAAATATCTTCTTCTGGAAATGTGTTGTATTCAAAATATTTGTGAGTTCTTTTACCCAAAACCAGTTCAGAGGCTCAATCTGCTGTTGGTCTAAGAGAAAGGTAACAGAAAGGTGGGTCTGCTCTGCACCATCTTGACTTTGCCCCTCCCCAAGCATAGTTCTTTTACATTTTTGTTTGTTTTCTTCCTCATGTTTTCTCTTGTTTTGATCTGATTTTTCCTGCACAACATGACAAATATTGAAATATGTTTAAAAGGATTGAATATATTTATTAGATTGCTTGCTGTCTTGAGGAGGATAAAGGGAAGGATAAACAGAGAAAATGGAGAAAAAAGTGAGAATGCAAAATCTTATAAAGAATTATTGGAAACTATCCTTACATGTACATGGAAAAATTAAATATTTTTTAAAAAAAAGAAAATCTATACTAATTAAGATCTTGAAAAATCATAATGTTACATATACAATGGGAGTTTCTGGGGATTTTCATCATTTTAAGGAAATCATCTTTTCATTTAGAATATGTTTAGGGCATCCACAATGTCACTGGCCAGAAGTTTTGGTGAACATATGTCTCACCAAATGATCTGTGAAAGCCAAGTAATCTAGGAAAATATTTGTGAAAGTTGACTCATACTCCATATTTTCATAATAATTTTTCTCTTCCTCTCTTTTCCGCATGTGTGTTTACATGTATGGCTAAATTTTAGACAGATTTTTTAGATTAAAAAGAGAAAATAAGTATCAATAATTTTTTTTTGTTTCTTAATCAGTTTTTGGACAGTAATAATGGTATACAATAGCCAGATAATCCTGTATCAAAAAGTCAATTGTTTAATTTTTAGTGTGAACATTTAACATCTTGGAAATAACTTCCTTGACTACCTTGGCTTAAGAAAGTGATGGAGTAAATGCAGAATAAAATGTAAAATGTTTCATATATTTTGGAGGGTGAACTGATTGTTAAACATTTACTAGAAAGCTACTAGATAGTGTTATCTGAATTCATCACTAACATTAACTATTTTTTCTGCAGTGAAATTTGTACTTTCATAGTTGAAGAGGTACTAAATGAATTAATAAAGAATGAAATTAGCCAAATGATTAAAGCAAAAAGGGATATTAGTAACCCTAAATGAATGCTTTATTCTATGCTGGTGCCCAAAAACATAAAATGACTTGCATAGAATCAACACTTAAGTGGTTAAGTATTAAAAACAGAACTCCTAATATAGGGCTAATAATGCTTGTTACACTACCATCCTAGAAAGAGACCTCTAGAATGAGGTTATTAAATTAGAGAGAATCTAGGAGATTTTTACTAGCTAAGTATAAACTGTAAATCAATTAGCAAAAACATAGTTTGAAAATGATGTTTTAAAGATATTAATCATCAGGTGTTGGATATAATAGATTGGAAATAATAAGAAAACTAGGAAGAAGAGTTCTATAACAGACTATGACATAATTCAGATCTAATAAAACACGAACCTAGATTAGAATGATAAATTATGGAAAGGAAAGACTAAATCCAACATTGATCATATGAAAAGAATGATAAGATCTAGTAGGGAATCTCATGCTGGTAATGTAAAGAATAAAGAAATTTAAAATGAGTTCAGAGTTTAAGGAATTAAGAAGATGAAAATATTTTTATTAAGAGTAACCTTAGAAGACTTTACTACAATGACTTTTATAAATGTTTAGTTTGACAGGAATGATTTTTTTCTTTAGAAAAATTGAATTGCACCCTCTTTTGGCAGGTTACATAATTAAGGCCTATGAAGATTAAGGGGCATGAATGGAGTGCCCTAGGTATTAAGTAATAGGTTATGATTCACACACAAGTCTTTAGACTCACAATTCAGTAATCTCCTGAAGAAAGAAAAATAATTCATTTTCTTTTAAGGAAAAAAAGATTCTTTGGCTAAGAATTTGGCAATAGAATTTTTACCAAGATGAAGGGAAATCATGACAAATTATCTCCTCTTCTATATTCTATGATATTTTAATGATGCTATGTAACAAGATTTGCACAATAAGTAGGTCTAGTGTGGGTGAAAATGCAATTTTGACAGAACTTTTCCTTTGTTTTATATATAGAAATATATTAAAAATAATTCTGTCAATCATCCACAAATCAATCAATTCCATCACATCTTAGCGGTAAATATGTCGATTATTTTATTACCATATACATTAGGAATGCAGGTACATTTTAAATAGCTAAATAGATTATCTCAAAAGATCTGAATTGATAAATAGTTCCATAAAACTTTTTTACAACATGTAAAATTCAATACAACTAATATTTTTAAAGCTCCTCCTATATGCCAGGTATTGTGTTAAGTTCTTTGAGACAAACAAGGGGTAAAACAGTTCAGTCCCTTCCTTAGGATTTAGAAAAGTCACTGTGGTAAAGAGGATAGTCAGTTAACTAGAGATGTGTAAAATGGAAGACAACAGGCAGGGCAGGGAAATCACCAAGTGGTACCCCAGATGAACACCACAATGTTTTAATGTTTAGAAAGCAAGCAGAGTTGCTGAAGGAAAATGAAGATTTACCTGGAAAGTTTTAATCTGAGCTTTCTATAAAGGAAGGCATTGATGGAAAATTAATGCTTCACCCTCCAGTTCTGCAGTCATAGAGACGAGGAAATTGAGGGATATAAAAAGGTGTAATTATGAACACGACAAATTCTGTCTTTACCATTCTCCTTGTCTGTTTCACCTTCTCATTTTCAACATCCTGGAGTAACAAATGTATTCATCAATCAAAAAAAAAAAAAAACATTTTAAAGTTCCTACTATATGTTAAGCTAGGTATATAAATACAGAGAATGAAATAATCCTTACCCTCAAGGAACTCACATTTTATTGGGAGAGACAAGCATATATAAGCATAAACAGAATAGATAGAGAATATACGTTGTAATATACATTATATGTATGTGTGTATGTATAGATGTAAATATATGTGTAGTACATTATGTGTGTGTGTGTGTGTGTATATATATAAACACATATTCTAAATGCAAAATAATTTGGTAAGGAGAGCAAAATAGAGTTATTTTGCAGTGTTATCTATAGAGGATAGAGTTTGAGCTGTCTTTAAAAAGAGGGTTTCCAGTGTATGATATAAGAATGGGGGATGCCCAGTGCAAAAGCAGAGACACAAGAAATGGAGCACCATGCCTGATTGGAAAAGGAATAATGTATACTGGGTGCACTTTCTTGGGACAAGAGTAAATACTTCATGTTAAATATTCTATTTTTCTGAACAAATCCACCTAGACTCACAATTCGGTGGAATAGGTAGGAAAAAAGATCCCCAATTGAATTGTATGGCCCATTTTTATTATTTTATATAGTATTGTATTTTTCTTTATTAAGTTAACCAGTTCATCTGTCACTATGTAGTTACACAATCTAAATTAGCAATTTCAGCAAAAAAAGTATGCCAAATGGCTAAAATAACATGATGAAATGTATTTGAATTATTTTTAACAAAAATAAAATATGAAAGCTTGCATTATAAAATCTATGGGACCAATGATAGAAGGAAAGGAAATCTCTACATGCTTTTAAAAACAAAAAAGGGAAACAATTTTTAACAATGACATTTTAGAAACATTTAGAAATAAAAATCAATATCTTAACTATAATATAGTTAATGGCAAACAAGACCACAAACCATCCATCTTCTATTGTTACTCATATAATCTTAGCAGTATTAAAGACTTTAGAGATCATTTTGAAAATTCAGAAATATTGTAGATGAAGAAATTAAGGCCCAAAGAAGTGAATTATTTTCCCAAGGTTATTGAACTGAGAATGGAAATCCATAGCACCTAATTCACCATCCAGGAATACTTCTATTATGTCACATTTTGATTTGAATTGAAACTTTGAGATTATACAAAACTTTGCCCCTAGACAATTTGCAGCAAATAGTGCCTGGTTTTTGAAAACACTTTTCCATGTGATCAATATGCAAACAGATTTGAAGAGAATGCTGAAATGTATCAATCAAATAAATGTCCATTTTATGAGGCCTTGAGAGTCATTCAGTGATATTAAGCCAAAAAGCTAAGTAAAACCAAATTATTGAGTTTAAATAAAATGATAGTTATGGAGGAGTGAGTAGTCAGGATAGAATGAGGAAATTCAATTTAAAGATAGGTTTGCCTGAGCCTGAGGCTGACTGGCACTATGATGATGGATACCATCAGACTAATGCTTGCATGATCATGTTATCACATTGACAGAATTATGTTGACACGAATATTATGACACTGACATCAACATCCTTATAAATGCAGCCATGTCACCCCTTAGGGTTTATTGTAGTGTATCTCTTTGGGCAATCTTTTTCTTTGTGTGTGAGTGTGTATGTGTATGTTTCCTTAATGATGCCAAGAGAGAGAAAATAGCCACTAAATCAGGGATTTAGATTTTCTACTGTGGGAAGGAGATAGAGGAAATTTCCCTAATTTAGACTTTCCAAGTATAAAAAGGGGAAAGAATGACTATACTTGGTATTGCTATTATATAAAAAAAAAAAACAAGAAACAAAAAACAAAAACAAGGATGAGAGGAATTGTTTTTTGTTCTTAATAAAATCATGTTTAAAAGTTTAATAATCTGCCCTCCAGTTCTCCAGTAATAGAGAAGAGGAATTTGAGGGATAAATATTGTGAAAAATATTCCACATAATTGTCCTGGGACAAAGAGGAAACTAACTAGAATCCCATTCTGTTCTGCTTTTCATTGTTACACAGTTAGTAATAACTACTATTAAATTAAAGCAATTCCACTTACTAGAAGAATTTATAGTTAAGTGTTTGGTGACAATATCTCTCAGAGATAACACCAAAGCAAAGTTCACTGAGAAATAAAGTGTTTTCTGTGAGACTATTTCAATTCACAACATAGTTTGGAAATTTGTATTGCGCTTTTCCTACAAACATGTCTCCTAGCCCTCATATAATATCATGAACAGTTAATAAATTTTCATTAATTATAAGTGCAGTTCATAATAATTTCCTTAGTATGCTTCTTATGGGACAACACTAGCTATGAAGGTTCAAAATGTCAGAAGCATAATGGCTCTTCATTCTTGCCCACTGACTCCCACATCTAATCAATTGTCAAGTACTTTCAATTATACCTCCAAAATGTCTCCATGTCCATCCTGTTATTTATCACCACAAGCTTTACAGTTTGAGATCTTCATCACCTCTTACCTAGAACTGATCCTTAGCATAAAACCTGTCATATACTAGTTGCTTAATAAACTGTAATTAGCTCATGGTTCTTTTGTCTTTCTTCTCTCCAATCCATCTTCTATGTCCTCTCCAAAATACACCATGTTGCCAAATTAGTGGTCTTTTATTACTACTCCTTTGCTTTGTTCTTCTCCAGACTTCACCACTGTTGATAATGCTCTATTCCTTGATAGCTTCTTCTTTCCAGGTTTTTCAAGCAACACTCTCTCCTGACTCTCCTACCTTTCTTACCAGATGTCAGTTTCTTTCACAGAACCCTCATTTAGATCACACCTTCTAACCAAAGATTTTTCTCTCAAAGGTTCTGACTTGGCTCTTTTTCTCTTCTACCTCATTAGTACATTAGGTGGTCACATTAGCTTCCATGGATTTAATTACCATCTCTATAAGTATGATTATCAGATGCATCTATCATGCTCAAACCACTCTATTGAACTACAATCTTTTACAAAAAACCTTTTCCTAACCTTTTTTATTTAACATCTTGCCTCTGGATATCATTTTCTACTTATCCAAGGTACAGCTTGTTCTGTATATAATTGTATGTTGTCTTCACCATTCTATTATAAGATCCTCAAGAACAGGAATTGTCTTTTGTATTTTCTCTTTTTTGTTTGTTTGTTTGTTGTTTCTTTTGGTTTGTTTTGGTATCTCCAGTGTCTGGCACATAGTAGATATTTGAAAGAGCTTTATTAGCACAAATCTTCAGTAGTTTTCTATTGTCTCTAAGAAAAATACAGCTCTCTATTTACTACATAAAGTCTTACACAAATTTGTTTCAATCTATCTTCCTAGATTTACTCAGTCAATTTCCTTCAAGGACTCTGTAATCTAGCCAAACAGCAGTACTTCACAAATATCACAGAATTTTTTGAGTTAGACGTTACCTTAGTAGCCATCCTAACTCAGTCTATTTTGAAAAGGAACTGCCACTATGACATCACCATTATGGCATCTCCACTGTTCTAGAAGAAGTTCATTTTAGTGTTGTTTTTGTTGAGTAATCTCTGACTCTTAATGATCCATTTGAGATTTTCCTAAATACTGAAAAAGTTTGCCATTTATTTCTTTAGCTCATTTCACACATGAAGAACTGAAGTAAACAAGGTCACCCAGCGAGCTGTTAAATGTCTAAAGCCAGATTTGAATTCTGTTATTTCTAACTCCTGGTCCAGAACTCTATCTACTATATCACCTAGCTAAACAGTTTTAACATTCCCAAAGAGGATGTGTGTGGGGATGTGTGTTTGTGTGTGTGTGTGTGTGTGTGTGTGTGTCTGTGTGTGTGTGTGTGTGTGAATGTTTAAACTCAGATTGTTTCTATGTCATTTCCAGCCATTATTCTTGACTCTTCCCTGTGGAGTCAGACTAAACAAGTTTAATCCTTTTTATACATGACAGCCTTTTAGAAACTTGAAAACAGTCATTCAGTCATCATATTGCTATTTCTCACATGTAATGTCATAGTTTCTATTTTTCTATGTTCTTACCTTTACCTGTGTGATAAAAATTGATTTCAGGACTCAGGTCATGTTCTACCACCTGTAAAAGATTTTTACCTCTCTGCTATTCTTTTCCTACCCCTTTTGTTGATGTTCTACTCTGATCTGGAAATTATTTTTTTTATCTACTATGCATACATTTTGTATATAATCAGCTATGTTCATATTAAATACATAAGATACACATACTGTAATGCTAGAGAAATTGAGGCAAGATGGAGATTAGAGAGTTTTTGATATTTTATTTGGACTTCGGAGAGGGAAAGATTTTGCTGGGGATATGATGCTCCCAGGGCTTATGTCCAAAGCAGCCAGCAGCAAATCTGACTTCTCAATGACATATATTTAGCTATTAGCTCAGGTAGCTAAACAAACACAGGGGGTGAAGTCCAAATCTGGTGAGCAGGAATATCCAGGAAGGGACCATCAATCCAGTTCTGACAGGTTGCAGTTTAGGACCATAAATTCTTGACCTAACTTTAGGAGGAGTTAGGAGCCAGGAAGTCTGAACTTCTCCTTATCATGAATTTACACATTTACAATTTATAACCTTAGAATAACTAGCCCTGAGTTATATCAGCCCTAATGAACTGGAGGAGAGGTTGCTACTAAGAAGCTTGAGGCAGAACAATTAAGGGAAACTGAGGCAGGACAATAAACGGAACTGTGGTACAACAATACACAGACACACATATAAAGGCAGAAGAAAGTAGAAAAGCATCAGTGGAGTTTAAGAAGATCTAGGTTGAAATTCCATTTTTGACTGTCTGCTCTTGCCAAGAAACTTCACCTCCTTCAGATTCTAGTTTGAGGATAGTTGCTGATCTGCTTTGACAGAAGAGATTTGTCCATAAGTAGACTATTCATAGATATAGCTACATATATTAATAGTAAAGAGACATTGTTGGCACTGCACAAAAAAGACCCTGAGGAGGTGTTTTTGTTTTTGTTTTAAGTTTGTTGCCAGTGTTTACTTATATAATCACTTACATGACTTTGATTATGTCAAGTTTCTTCTCTGAAATTTTAGTTCCACATGTGTAAAAATATGTGTAATACTGTAAAATGTTTTCTACTTCCTAGGATTATTGAAATAACAGTACTTTGTAATCCTTCAAACACTAGGAATATGTGGGTAATCATTATTATTAGTATTATTACACTTACTATCCAAAACTTTGCATTTCAATTTAAGACAAGCATTTCTTATACAAAGTAGGATTATATATAATTCAGTTATGTTATAGAGTCAAATCTTGTATTAGAATTTATACAACACTGTAATTACAACTTGCTAAATTTAACTATTATAGTATCTCTTTACCCTGAAATATGACCTTGAATGCAAGGTGACAAATCTGGATAAAGTGAATATCTTTATTTACTGGTTTCCCTTTAAATTTGGCAATTAGATATTTCCCATAAATACATCTTGTAGGTTAGTAATAAGATGAATTAAAAGTTATCTAATCTAAATAGTAGACACTTAAAAGTAGAGAAGGAACTCATGATCACTTTTTTTCCCCTTTCGAAAAGGTATCTGCCAAGTAATCTTAGCAAAGTTATTCAGAGGAACAGTTGGTATAGGTTACAATGGAAATGAAGAATGTCCACCAGCCCATATATACATAAGGTAGTATCATTTTACTACAAGTGATATTTCTGAAGAAAATTGGGTAAGAATTTCACTAAAATACCTCATTGTTAAGATAAAAATCACTTGGGAAAATTGACAATAGCTTTTCTGTTATGTAAAAAATATCCTGATATTTTAGTGAAGTGTAGATACAAACTATCTTCTAAGCTAATCATAAGAATATGACGATTTCTATTTAATAAAATTAAAGTAGAAATTATTGACCAATAGATTGTATTCTAAGAATAATGCAGAATTTTATCAACTTGATTTTACATTTATATATGTGTGTATGTATGTATGTAAGTATGTTTGATACCATCTAAATCAACTGTCAGCCTAAAAAAGATAATTTTTTCCAGGAGATGGGACACAGACATATGAGAAAAAGATTCTAGGAATTATTTTTGGAATTGCATCTGACTCACTAATAAATTGCCTCCTGTGCCAGTCTTTTCCCACTAACCTATGTTACAGATTGTCATAAGGATTAATGAAAAACTTTTTGTGAATCACTTTGAAAAAAACACTGAATTTTCAAAGGTCAACAAAATGTAACAACATTTCTCTTTCAAGTTGTCAATAAAACTAATTTAAGATTTCTCATTTGGACAAAGATCACCTATTCAGCTAGGATGAGGACCCTATTCAGCATGAATGGTTTTGAAATAGCATAAGAATAATAAACCTGATGTGGTGGATAAAGGGCTTGTTTTTATCACTACCACACTGTTCTGAGAAAATATTGGGGTGCTAGATAAATGTGTTGGGTTCTTTTGTGGGTGGGTTGGTATCTTCATAATACACAGGATCCTCTTTGCATAAGTAACAGATGGGCACTGCAAGTGAAGCTAAATAGGCCCAGAAAGAGATTTGGGTTAAGCAACCCATGGAGTTTCTGTGGTCTTTTGGGGCCAGGTCAGATTTCCTGAGATCCCTCAGCAGGATAACAACCACAGCATAACCAGTAAGATCAGTCCTCAGTACAGTTTCTTATAACACAAATCTAGCAGAAATAAAAGAGGTAAATTTATCAAATATAAATAGATCTAAGAACTGGGTCAATTGTGTCATCAGGACAAACCATAACAAATGAACAGTTTGCATCTCCATTGGTACTCATGAAATGTAAAATACAAACTAGAGAAAAATCTCTAATATATGAAGTAAATTCAGCATGGAGAGTTTACAGAAAAGCATGAACAAGATGAGAAGGTAAATATATTTTGCAGTCTTCATTGTTGACAAAAATAATCACAATGATGAGATTGCAGATCCTTCGGCAACAGAGAAAGTCTCACTAACAGAATTTCCCTAGGTCTTCAATTACTTTTATAGTTTGAATAAAAACTAGAGTTAATTTAGTCTAATTTCTTCCATTTTTACAGAGGAGGAAACTGGTGCACAGGGTGTGTCTATTTTCCCAAGGTTTTTTCCAAGGAGTTAATTCAGTAAAGAGTCAGTTCTTGTAATGAAAAAGACTCTTCTGGTCTTCCCACTATCATGATTCTTCATTTTTTGAAAATTCCTCTCTTATGAACCAACTCTTTAATTGCTGCAGAACATTTACTCTAAGGCTTATATTAATGACAGTCAGAACCTGTTAACCACTATTGTTCTCAATCTTTTGCCACTGTGTTTATATTCTTCCTGCATTTTTTTTTCTGAAGATAATGAATACTAGCATTGAGAAAAGAGTAGGAGGTCAAATGAATGAAGAATTCAATCCCCTGACATTGACACCTTTTGCAATTGGACTTAATGACAAGGTTATGCAGGAAGAATTAGATGTTTTTTATTGTGCCTTTATGGATTTGAGTTTATGTCTATGAGCAATAAAAACTTCCCTAGCAAAACATTTTCCAGGACTCAAAGGCTATAAAGTATTCAGAATTCCTTTCAAACAAGGCCTAAATATGTTAAAATATTAGATATATGAGACTAGGAGCTGGCAACCCACTATATCTGGGACAAAATTGGAGTACAAATGACTCATAAATTTCTCATACTATCCAAAAGAATAATGGATTAAGTCTTTTAATCCAGTGTAGCTCCAAACACCCCTTTGGGTGTTGGCTAAAGCAGAAAGAGATTTGCCATTAATATTTTGCCTCCACTGGATCCAGGGAAGGCAACTCTAATTTTTTAAAAATTGTTTATAATTTTAACTTCTGATGCCAACAGCCCATAATAACCCTACTAGGTCACCTTCATCCTTCTATAATCCCTGGTTCACTGTTATCCAACCATTTTCTTTCTTCTTTATTATAACCCCTCATTATTTTGTGTATTATTCAGAGGATGATAGATTGATCTTTCTTGGAATTTCAACCCAAAATACTACTACCCTGATTATTTTTACATGCTTAGTCAAAATATACAGAAATAGACAGAATACATACGGAAAACTTATACTCTTCTGGTTGTCCTGCTTCTTTACTTTGACCAGTCCTTTTGTCCCTTTCCTGAAATGTGTGCGTTTTTCAAAACTGGGTCTTTGGCTTTCTACTTTTTTCTATATATGTTTTCTTTCTCAGAAGACTAATCCATTTTAATAACTTCAACTATCACTCTATGTAGTTAACTCATACATCTCTTTCACTAGACCTGACTCCTATAATAAATTGCAGTTCTTTCTCTCCAACTTCTTCCTGAATATCTCTGTTAGGATAATTTAAATCCAAACATATTTTCTTCCAACCTTACCAGTCTTCAAACTTCTGATTTTCCTATTTAGGTTAATGATATTATTCAACCTTAGATGCATCAGTTCCTTCAATTCCTGTATCCAAAGTAGTTCTCAAGTCCATTCTGGACTGTAAAATCAACATAGGCAGCTGTAGCAACATTTGGTCTTTCTTCATCTCTCTTCTATTCCTGTCCATAATCACTTCCTATTGCAGATCTTAAATCCAATCTAAATCAATAACAATTATGTGCAGCCATGGTGCTAAACTCTAGAGATATAATTAATAAAAAGAAAACTGCTTCCTTCAAGGGGTTATAATTTAAAGAAGAAAACACAAAAAAGGAGGCAGGAAAACTAAGATGAGGGAATTCCTAAGGGATTCCCTGAGTAAGATCATCTTGTTCAGTGGAGTTGAAATAGAGTACCACATTTATAGTGAAATGAGCCCGCCAATATACCCTCATAAATTCTGACCTAGATTATTACAATTCTAATAACTGTGGATTAAATATATATTCTGATTCTCTCTCCTTTAATGTATCCATCCACCATTGTCAAATTAATCTTTGTCAAAACACTGTTTTCATAATATCATTCCTTTACTCTAAATTTGTCAATAGTTTCTCATTGTTGATAGGATAAAGGTTCAAATTATCTTCCTGGTATTCAAGAATATTTATAATCTAAATTACCTATGTATGCATTTCTCCTAAAAATAAAAAAAACAAAATTCCAAATCATTTTTATTCTAGAGGATTTTCTCCTTTTTATATTTAATATATTCTATCCCTTTCAACCTTTATTCAACCAATCTCATTCCTACTCACTTATCCAACTTTCATACATTCTTCAGAGCCCAGGTCAAGCCTGCTTCTTTAATATATCAGTTCTCAATTACAATTCACATGAATTTCTTTCTCCTCTGTACTCTTATAACACTATTTACCACTCATTTTGGCATTTAACCACGTATACATTTAGTCATGTGGAAAGAACACCAAACAGGAAACCTAGATTTGAGTGTCACACTTGCACTGGTTGTTAGAACTCTGGCTTTAATCTTTCACTTTTCAGATCTGTAAAATAGGGACAATAACCCACTGCATAAATATAAATATCTAAATAGTCACTCTACAAACATCAATTATGTGTCAACTATTATGCTAAATGTATGTAAAAATGCTTTGTAACTATTATTTTGTTATGGCTCTTGTTATTTAGTTGGAATGTATGTGTGTATGCACATGTACATTATTTTATATTTTCTCCTATACTTAATAATAACTAACTGCCATTTTTATAGCATCACAAGTTTTACAAAATATTTTATAAATATTCTCTCATTTTACTCTGACAACAGCTCTAGGATATAGTTACTAATAATATGTTCATTTTACATATAAGGAAACCAAGGTGGGCATATGCTCAGTGAGTTACCCAGGAATCCATCTAGTAAGTATTTGGGCAGCATTTGACCTCAGGTTTTCTGGACTCCATGTGCTGCTGTCAATTGCATCACTAAACTATTTCAAATATACTTTCCTATATTTGCCGCCACAATACCTGACAAACTCTGCACATAAGATATACTAATAAATATTTATTAAATCAATTATCCTTCATTCTAATGTTATGGGGTTGGATATTGGAAACTGTATTTTAAATTAATTTTCATCAGCAGATGGAAATGTTGGCTACATATCATTAGCTAATGTACAAGCCTTTCATATTAGCACCCAAAGCCTAGGCAAATAATCTTGATGAACTTTTCTCAATTGCTATACTTCAAAGTACAAATGGATTTTAAATATACTCTCTGGTGATTCCAACAAAGCAAGCAAGAATTCATCATGCCAGGAAAAAGCCAGTTACATTTTTGTCTAGCTAAAAAGGAACCTGTTATCAAGCAGTAGAAGGCAATGTACCACAGTTTATAGCTGATCATTTTCAAAAATTTTGGAAAGCAAATGGGATAATCCCATTGCCTCTGCACCATAACCCTCTAAAATCAATGGACTTGCACAGAAATTTGAGATGGGGTTTTAAAATGTGCTTTTAAGACCAAGCAAATATGACTACAGGTTCATTAGAAATACTTTATGTTTCTTGCTAATCTAAAGAACACACCATATGGAACTAGTCACTCAACCTGTGTAATTAGATACTGAGAGGCATGAGAAATATGATACATGGTGCTGCAATGATGCATGACAACATCCCTCTGCTCATTTAAAGGGCCATATTACATGAGCTGTTGTGTGCCCCCAACTTGTGTAGAATTCCAATCTCCATTTTTCTCCATTAACTAAATTTAATATTTTCCGTAAAAACATGTAGTATAGGCATTTTTTGCTACTTCTTCATCAAGTAAGCAGGGATGGTCATTCCACCAAGAAATGAATGCTGACTTCACAAATCTTAGATAAAACCTACCTTTGAAAAATAAAATAGCATGTCTGCTTTGTTGGTGAATTTTTCCTTTATTTTAACTTACCAAAAACAAATTCTGCTCACTTCACTGCCCCTTTTAAACACATCCAAATCAAATTTAATTAAACAAATACTTATTGAACAGCTGCTCTGAACAGGTCACCATGCAAAGTAGGTAGGCTGTGATGAGGATACCAAGATGAATAAAACCAGTCTATATCCTCAAAGGACTTACAATCTGACAGGGGAAATATGACAATACCACACACAAAAATTATATAAGGGACAATAATTGTCTTAAAATCATGAAGTGATAAAGACATTCAGAAGCAATAGGCAACATGGGCTCATGGAATATTATAGCTAGAATGGGACCTTGCAGACCATTATTTCAATGCACTAATTTTATAGCTGAGGGAACTAAGCTCAGAGAAATTAAATGAGTTCGACAGGGTCACAGCAAAGATACCAGGATTTGACACCATTTACTCTGGATCCAAATCCAGTATTTTTTTCCTCCTATACCATCATGTTTACATGAATATTTGGTTCAAAATGTTTTGTATTGCCCTATAAAATTGCCTGACATAATTTGTCATATTTATCTTTTTATATATAACAATAGGCACGTATGCATAACTGATATAGCACATAATGATCTGGAACACCCTAGGATAATCATTGCTGACCCATCACCTGAATATAAATGGGCAAGCCAAAGGTGATGCTCCAGATTATGCCTTATGTAAGGCATAAGATTTATATAGGATTTTATATAGTATGTTTATATATGTTTAAGCTTATAACCATTTTCCAAAGAACTTTAACATAATTTAGTTGACATAATAGGGAATCTAGAAGAATATCAAAAGCCCTTAGCCTTAATTTTCTGCTTGACTTTCAAAGCCCTTCATAATCTATCCCACCCTTAAAAGTCTTCCTATCTCTTAAAAATTGTCCCTCCTTCCCCTCCCTTCTACCACAGATATATCTGGATCCTATGACCCTGATTTCCTTATTGTTCTTATAACTAGATAATATATCCTAAGATTCCAAGCATTTTCACTAGTTGTCCCCTATTTCTGCAATGTTCTCTCTTCTGAAATCTACCTCCTGGCTTTCTTGGATTTCTTGAAGTTCCTTCTACAGGAATTCTTTCCCAATTATTTCTTATTTTTATTTCCATCCCTCTGTTGATTATTTCCAATTTACCTTGTGTGTGTGTGTGTGTGTGTGTGTGTGTGTGTGTGTGTAAACATTTTGAACCAATGTTTTTGGTCACAGTTGTTTCTTCTATTACATTCTTGAGAGCAGGTATTGTCTTTGACCTTTCTCTCTATTCCCAGAGCTAAGAACAATATTTGGTACATAATAGACATTTAATAAATATTTGTTAAATGACATTACTTTTCAAACAGTAATAACTAGTTACTGACAAAACTTAGTTAAAATATTTCATTCCATCAGTAAGTCAATCAGCATTTAAGTGTCACATACTTTGCTTAGCTTTGGAATACAAAAACAAAACAAAGCAAAACAAACAAAACAAAAAAAAAAAAAAAAAAAAAAAAAAAAAAGACAAAATTCAATCCCTGCCTTCAAGGAGCTTATAAACATGAAGAGAAGCAAGTTGAAAGACTACAAGTGTTCTCATTTAAAAAATGAGACACCATGAAATAAAAATACATTTAAAGGAAGTTGGGTGAGAAATCTGTCAAAGTCATATAAGGTCCCTTGTAAGACATTAGAATAGAGATAAATGTACCTGTGTCCGTTGGATTATTAGAATGAAGTGAGGCAGGTAGGTGGTAAAGGATAGTGAGAAATCTTCCTGTGTTCAAGTCTGTACTCAGACACTTCCTAGTTGTGTGACCCTGGGCAAATCATTCAGCTTGCTTTGTTCAGTTACCTCATTTCTAAAAGAAAGTGGAGAAGGAAGGGGAAAACTACTCTGGTATCTTTGGCAAGAAAATCCCATATGGGGTCATCAAACATAGTGAATCAACCAAGCAACAAGGTAGAAAACAAGGAAACGTGCCTGCAAAGATCTTTTCCTCTTATTATGAAGATCATCCAGAGAGTTTTCCTTTTGTGAATTCCTTCAGCTATTTCTGTTTGTGAAAAATACTGACATTTTATAAAGCCCAAGATTTTTACAAAACTTATAAATGAGACCCATTATAATGTAAAAAACTTCTTTCTTAAAATCTTTCACTGAAATTGATGATACATAGATAGATTGAGGCCCCAACTGATAGATGAAAAGATATGATCTGTGCCCAAAGAGCTACAAATTCATTCATATACTTTGGCACAACAATACCACTATTATGCATGAATACTAAGAGATTCTCAAAAAGGAGGAGCAAAAAAACCTATATGTACAAAAATGTTTGTAGCAGCTCTTTTCTCAGGCAATGAACTGGAAACTGAGGAATGCCCATCAATTGAGGAATGGCTAAATAAATTATGGTGCATAACTTATGAATATTGTTGTTCTATTGGAAGTAATGAGTATAATGCTCTTGAAAAAAAATCTGGAAAGTCCTCCATGAATTCTGGCAGTGTGAAATGTATTGTATACGAAGCAATACAATGTTCTGGGATGACCAGCCGTAAATGATTTTGCTATTCTCAGCAGAATAATAATCCACAAATACTTTGAAGGATTTTTGATGAAAAATCCTATCCATATCCAAAGAAGAAACTGTATCTGAATACATATTGAATTAATTTCTCTCTCTCTCTACTCTCTTTCTCTCCTTCCCTCCCTCCCTCTCTCTCTCTCTCTCTCTCTCTCTCTCTCTCTCTCTCTCTCTCTCTCTCTGTCTCTCTCTCTCTCTCTCTCTCTCTGTCTCTGTCTCTCTCTCTCTCTTTCTGTCTCTCTCTCTCTCTCTCTCTCTCTCTCTCTGTCTCTGTCTCTCTCTGTCTCTCTCTCTCTCTCTCTGTCTCTGTCTCTCTCTCTCTCTTTCTGTCTCTCTCTCTCTCTCTCTCTCTGTCTCTCTCTCTCTCTGTCTCTCTCTCTCTCTCTCTCTCTCTCTCTCTGTCTCTCTCACTCTTTCTCTTTATTTTTCTTGAGGATTTTTTATTAGGTAGAAGATTTGTGTTTTTTCATAAATTTTATAAAATGCTGCATAACTTCACATGTCATTTCTTAATGGGGACTGGAGGTGGGGAGAAGGAAAAGAATCTGAAACTCAAAAAGTTTTTTTTTTTTTCTAAAAAAACATTTAAAATTTTTAAATGTAAGTGGGAAAATATTAACTATGTGAGATAGACAGACAGACAGGCAGATATTAAGTGAATAAGAATTCCTATTTTCTGACCTGTGGTATGCTATTAGATGAACATAAAGCAAATAAAAAACCTTCTCCACCCAAGTATATAGTTATAAGAAGATGGAGGTGGAGGGAACACAATAATATATTACAAAAATTATCTCATTTAATCTTCACAACAATTTTGGAAGATAGATGCTCTCAATTTCCAGCTAAATAAACCTCAAGTAGTAAATCTGAAGTAGACATTAGTCAAGAAACTTGCCTGGCTACAAAGCTAGTAAATATCTGAAGCTAAATTTGAAAACAGATTTTCATGATGCCAGGGCTAGTGTTTCATTGAGAGCAGGTATTGTCTTTGACCTTTCTTTGTATTCCCAGAGCTAAGCACAATATCTGGTACATAATAGACACTTAATAAATATTTGTTAACTGACTGATTACTTTTCAAACAAAGGTAATAACTAGTTGCTGAAAAAACTGAGTTAAAATATTTAATTCCATAAGTCAATCAGGTTAATCTAGATTCATCTGCTTTTTCATTTTGCTAGATACAGGAAAAGTAAAATGTGATTGACACAGATATGAACAAGGAAAGAAGAATGAGCTGTATTTTATTTGGCAAATCGCACAATTCTTCCAGTGACAAGAAGCTACTCTTAGTCACTTCCTTATTCTATTCTATTTCTAGGTAGAAATGGAACAATCAGGCTACAATTCTAACTAATCGAATCCATGAAACACTTATTATTTTTAAGGTGCTATTTGAAGTGCCAGAGATACAAAGATGAAATAAAAAGTCAGTATCCTCATGCATTTGACAGTGCATTGGGGACATGTGATACAGAAATTCATAAGTACAGAATAATTTGAGGAGAGAACAAACGATCCTATCACTACAGAGTAGTCTAAGAATCTTGGCAATATTAGTTTTTGAAGTGACCTATTTGCATACTGTTGGAATCTAGTTGAATTGCTTTTTTGGAAACTGATAAATATCTCCCCATTAATATCACCATATGTTGTAGGGGCATTGCTGTCATGGAGGCTGGGGGGGGGAGGGTTGGAAGCAAAAGAAAACTTCTTTAGTAATCTAGTTGGAAACATGATATATTTAATACTTTGCTCATCTTTTTTTTAAATCTTTTCATTCTGCAAATTTGCTTCTCCTACACCACTCACAAAGGCCCTTTGCTCTAAAAGGATGTATGACTGGCAGTTGTTTGCAGTAGCCAATCCATCAAATATAGTGATGAGAGTTACTTAACTGGCTTTTTCTTTTTATCCAACTATTTGAAGTAGCAGAAACTACTTTTTTATTGTTACTCTTATGGTGTTTCCTTCATGTTTCATATATTAAAAAAAAGTGCATGCGGTCATCTAATCAACCCCCTACTTCCATTTCTTGAACATTTTCAATAAAATAATTCCTTGAAGTATCCTTTCAGTATTAGACAACAACAGAAACAATTCAGTAGTAACAATAACAATCATAGTTGGATTCAAAAACAGATCTTTGAACCAACTAGATGACAAATTATCATTTTCAGAGTGCTTTTGTTAAAGTCAATAAAGGGCAAAAGCAAGCATAACATTCCCATTTTTTCTAACTTTAGAAACACTTTAGAAGATGAAATCCAGGTACTTTGAAATCAAAACTTAGTTTGTAGTTTCTGAAAAATATAGCTGAAAAAAGCAGAGGTCAATTTTCAAATATATCAGAGTAATGTAGTTGGATGATATAAGGAAAGAATTATACTCAAAATTCTAAGAACTGATCTAATTATGTACCCAATAATGGGAGTTCAATGAGGAAAAATATATTTATTCAAAAACAAGAAAGGAAATCAGTGGATCCAAATAGAAAACACAGTTAGACAAAAACCAAGAATTTCATTAAAATAAGCAATTAATAAGAGTTAAATAGTTAATTTACTAAAATGTCACATTTATTTTCCCTTTTAAATGGAAAATATGTTTCCCTTTGAAATATGGTTAGTTTGAGATAAAAAAATCTGGAGGCAGTGTGCACAACACATTAAGTTCAAAAAGCAAATGACAATTTAATATACAAATACCTTCTACATCCCATATTCTAGTTATTACCTGATGAGATTTTATACAAAAACTGCTTAAATTCATAATATATTAAAGATGTTAACTATTTCTAGTAACTATTTCTGCTGAATTTGCAAATGAATCTGTTTCATTTACAGATTTTATTTTGCTTGCCTAAAGGGGATGATTTTAAGAAAGACCAATTGGGACACTACCAAACAACTAGCACTGTTCTTGCCCCATGATAGAAGTTAAAAATTCCATCCAGTAAGCAATATTCCTTAATTTAACAATAATCATTATTTGTCCTCTGTTATGCTAGCTTATATATGCAAATTATTTCCTGCATCTATGTTAAATTTTAGATCAAACAGAAGCTGTTAGAAGAGAGAATGTGTCTCAGTTTAATTAACCTTGACTAGTACTGTGCCATCCCACACTCACGTGGATTATTAAAAACTACTTTTTGATGATGATGATGATGATGATGATGATGATGATTGGTTAGGAACATTCTGCTGTCCCTGAAAGATGATTTTCTCCATCTCTGGTCAATCATTTGACCAGTTCTATTGACATTAAAGGACAATTCAAAGGCTATGCATAAGATTTTAGCATTTTCCAACAATTGAACAGTTATTCAAGAATTTGCTATATATATAGTGCTAAAGATTCAAAGATGAGAAATTATATAATTCATGCTTATCCCTATGAGAATTTCCTATCTAAAAAGAGACAAGTATATACAAAAAATTATCTAAAGCACAAAACTAGATTGTGATAAGTGCTCAGTAGAGTTTCAACAGAAAGAGATGAGATTGAGAAAGAAAAATATAATTTCTAGCTGAGAGGATGAAAGAAGATTTCATACATGAAGAATATGAACTGTGCCTTTAAATGAAAGGATTTCAATGAATTTATTGGAAGTATTTATTAAATACTTACCTACCATGTACCAGGCACTATATTAGGCTAACTATGGAAATAGGAAAGTGAGATACTTCCTGTCTTCAAGGAGTTTACATTTTAATAGAATGAGATTATACATATAGAGTATGGTATTCCCTGTAGGATTTTGTTCTGAGAAGTCTAGGAAATAGTGCGTAGAGCCAGAAGGCTGTAGATTATCATACCCTATTCAGTACATTTTTTTATATGTTTTAGTTTGGGTTAGGTCTGGTTTTGATATTTTTTATTAGTGCATTAAGAGTAAGAAATAGAAGTCAAAGGTAAGGAGATGTGGACCAGTACTTCAAGTGGTAGAGAGAAAATGGTATTATAACTAAAAAAACTAAGAGAGTCAACCAGATGAATTATTGTGTCACAGTTTCCTTTTATTGTTCTGCCTCAATCCCCCTTCCTAACCATCAGGACAGAGATAATTAGCCCTGACCATTGGCATTCCATAAAACCATAAATTGTAGGTTGCATATCTCTAAGTACCAGACTTTCTGTCTCTAGTGACTACCCCCTTCACTCCCAGTTTATCAGAATTTATAGTCCTATCCCCAACCTGTCAGAACTGAATTGATAAATGCCCATGCTCACCAATGTTTAGACTTCACACCTTGCCTTTGTTTCCCCTGATCACTTGGAGCCATACATAAATCATTGGAATCTCATATTCAATGCTGGATTCTTTGAGATGAAAAGCCAATTCAGCCTTGGAGGTAGAATGGATTTTGTTCTGCCTACAGATTATCTTTGCCTCTCAGAAATCCAAATAAAATATTAAAAACTTGCTAATTTCTATCTTGCCTCAGTTTATCTGGCATTACAGTACCAGTTAAATGAGTTTACATTCATTTTCTCTCTAATCATTCAGAACAGTTCAAACTAAGGCAGAGTTCCAAAACTTAAAGGATTAGGAGAAGAGATAATAACACACAAACACACACAGACACACACACACACACACACACACACACACACACACACACACACGCATACTATACCTAAGAAGCTGTATCAAGTATCTGTCAATTGACAATCAGATATTATAAATTAAATTTTCTTTGGTCATCTCAAGCTCAACATTCCCAAAACAGAAATTATCTTTATTTCCTAACTATGCCCTCTTGGGAACATTGTTATTTCTATTGAGGACATTAGAACTCTTTCAATAACTTAGATTGATAACTACTGGATCATCCTTCACACCGTACTCTACTACACTAGATATATTCTATAGTTATCATAGGGTTCATTTAAACTATCCAACATCTCTTGCATTCATCTTCTTCTTTATACTCACATAGGTACAACTTAGCTCATGTCCTAAATATCTCATTTTGACTTTAAACTTTACTTCCTCTTGGTTAACCTGAACTCAAGGCTTTTCCTGAAAGACTTCATGGTAGAGTGGAACAAGAACCACCTTTGTAGTTCCAAAGTCTGTCATTCCAGAGTCTGTCATTTATTCAAGGTATTTCAATTAATCCTTTTAAACTTAATGAGGATTGTAGACTAGATTGTCTCTAAGGTCTCTTCCAGATCTAAATTTATGTTCTAAATGTTCATCAATTGATTCTTCACAAAATGCCCAGAGTGATATTAAAAAATCAGATCAGATTATATTATTTTCAGGATCAAAATATTTCAGTCTCTCCCTATTTACTCTTAAGATCCAAATCACATATTTATTTGCCATTTACAGCTTTCCCCAAACTGACTCCAATAAATGTTTTCAAGTTTTATATATATGTATATATGTATGTATGTACATATATACATATATGTTATATGTATAATTATATATATTATATATTATTTCTCACTTCCTATACTTACTATAGTCCAGTCATATTAGACTACATGCTGTTCTTTACAAAGAACCATAGCCTCTTCCACTTTTGTATCCTTGTTCAGGATATATTTCAGTGCTCTGAAATATACTCTTTTCTTCCTGGAATTTTTAGACTCCTTCAATGCACATCTCAAATATCAACAATAAGATAAGATTTTTTTTATGACTTCTTCAACTGACAGAATCTTTTTTCTCTTGTAGTATTTTGTTTTAAAACAAACATTTTATGGACTACAATCTTCATGAGGAGAGGGACTGTACTAGTACTAGCAGGACATAATATGGATTTTTAATAAGTGCTTGTGGATTGATGGAATGAAGGGTGCTAGAAATAGAAGTAAATAATGAACAAATGAGATTTATTTATTTTTTGTCATTTTAATGCCAAATTTCTAAATAATTTAGTCTATAGAAATAGAAAGTCACTCATGTTTTTTGTTTGTTTTCTTTGCACAAAGCAGTGACTGGTTTACATCTGTGCATTAGAAAGATTAAGATTATTTTGGCATTTATGTGAAAAATAGATAGTAGGAGACCAGGTGAGAAATTATTTTTTGTAGTTATTATTATTCTTTTCTTTATTCAATGAAAATTGATATAAGCTCATTTTTAAGAAAATGAAAATATCTTTGTGACATTTTAATTGTAAATAAAACATCAAAGATGATACATATATGGGATTGATTTTTCCTACTATATTTCTATATTTTGAGAGCTTTAAATTCAATGTAGCTTGGCAGTTATGAGTATTTGGTTTGGTGAAATTTATTAAAACCATAATTCTTAAACTCTTGTGGTTCACCATTTTTCAGATGTTTTAGATGACAGTACTGTCTGTGATAACTCTCTTGTTTCGGCAAAATTAATTCGTTGAATTCTCAATATATACCGGAAAATATATTTGCGGTACAAAAATTTGTTGTCTAATAATTTATGAAGAATAACAAAATTTGGATTATACTGCTGACGATTTGATCATGTCTTTCTAAATAGCCACTATTTTCTATTAATATGGATTATAGTTTCTCCTATTTCTTTTCTTTTTAAAAAAAATATAATTATAAAAATTTTGACAGTATATATGAACGAGTAATTTTTTATAACATTATCCGTTGCATTCATTTTTTCAAATTTTCCCCTCCCTCCCCCTATTCCCTCCCCTAGATGACAGACAATCCCATACATTTTACATGTGTTATAGTATAACCTAGATACAATATATGTGTCTAAATACCATTTTCTTGTTGCAAATTAGGTATTGGATTCTGAAGGTATAAGTAACCTGGGTAGATAGACAGTAGTGCTAACAGATTACATTCACTTCCCAGTGTTCCTTCTCTGGGTGTAGTTGGTTCTGTCCATCATTGATCAACTGGAAGAGAGTTGGATCTTCTTTATGTTGAAGATATCTACTTCCATCAGAATGAATATTCATAGAGTATTGTTGTTGAAGTTTATAGTGATCGTCTGGTTCTGCTCATTTCACTCAGCATCAGTTCATGTAAGTCTCTCCAAACCTTTCTGAATTCATCCTGCTGGTCATTTATTATAGAGCAATAATATTCCATGACCTTCATATACCATAATTTACAAAACCATTCTCCAATAGATGGACATCCATTCATCTTCCAGTTTCTAGCTACAACAAAAAGAGCTGCCACAAACATTTTGGCACATACAGGTCCCTTTCCCCTCTTTACTATTTCTTTGGGATATAAGCCCAATAGTAGCACTGCTAGATCAAAGGGTATGCACAGTTTGATAACTTTTTGGGCATAGTTCCAAATTGCTCTCCAGAATGGCCGGATTCTTTCACAACTCCACCAACAATGTATTAGTGTCCCAGTTTTCCCACATCCCCTCCAACATACATCATTATTTGTTCCTGTCATTTTAGCCAATCTGACAGGTATCTCAGAGTTGTCTTAATTTGCATTTCTCTGATCAGTAGAGATTTGGAACACTCTTTCATATGAATGGATATAATTTCAATTTCATCATCTGAGAATTGTCTGTTCATATCCTTTGACCATTTATCAATTGGAGAATGGTTTGATTTCTTATAAATTAGGGTCAGTTCTCTATAGATTTTCGAAATGAGACCTTTATCAGAACCTTTAACTGTAAAAATATTTTCCCAATTTGTTACTTCCCTTCTAATCTTGTTTGCATTAGTACTGTTTGTACATAAACTTTTTAGTTTGATGTAATCAAAATTTTCTAATTTGTGATCAATAGTGATTTCTAGTTCTCCTCTGTTCATAAATTCCTTTCTCCTCCACAGGTCTGAGAGGGAGACTATCATCTGTTCCTCTAATCTATTTATGATCTCATAATTTATGCCTAAATCATGGACCCATTTTGATCTTATCTTGGTATATGGTGTTAAGTGTGGATCCATATCTAATTTCTGCCATACTAATTTCCACTTTTCCCAACAGTTTTTTCAAATAATGGATTTTTATATTTAATTTTGTTATCTTTGGGTTTGTCAAACACTACATTGCTATAGATGTAACCGTTTTTGTCCTTTGTACCTAATCTGTTCCACTGATCGACTGGCCTATTTCTTAGCCAATATCAAATAGTTTTGGTGACTGCTGCTATATAATATAGCTTTAGATCAGGTACACCTAGACCACCTTCATCTGACTTTTTTTTTCAATAATTCCCTTTAAATTCTCGACCTTTTATTCTTCCATATGAATTTTGTTATTTTTTCAAGGTCATTAAAATAGTTTCTTGGGCGTCTGATTGGCATAGCACTAAATAAATATATTATTTTGGGGAGTATTGTCATCTTTATTATATTCACTCGGCCTATCCAGGAGCACTGAATGTCTTTCCAATTATTTAAATCTGACTTTATTTTTGTGGTAAATGTTTTGTAATTTTGCTCATATAATTCGTGACTTTTCTTTGGTAGATGGATTCCCAAATATTTTATAATCTCAACATTTGTTTGGAATGGAATTTCTCTTTGTATCTCTTGCTGTTGCATTTTGTTGGTGATGTATAAAAAAGCTGAGGATTTGTATGGATTTATTTTGTATCCAGCCACTTTGCTAAAGTTGTGAATTATTTCTAATAACTTTTTATTAGAATCTCTGAGGTTCTCTAAGTATAACATCATATCATCTGCAAAGAGTGACAGTTTGATTTCCTCATTACCTACTCTCATTCCTTTAATCTCTTTCTCAACTTTTATTGCTGAGACTAACATTTCTAATACAATATTGAATACTAATGGTGACAGTGGGCAACATTGTTTCACTCCTGATCTTACTGGGAAGGTTCCAGTTTATCTCCCTTACATATTATGCTACCTGACGGTCTTAAATTTGTGCTCCTGATTATTCTAAGGAATAGTCCATTTTTTTCCTATACTCTCAAGCATTTTTAGTAGGAATAGATGTTGGATTTTATCAAATGCTTTTTCTGCATCTATTGAGATGATCATATGATTTTTATTAATTTGATTATTAATATGGTCAATTATACTAATAGTTTTCCTAATATTGAACCAGCCCTACATTCCTGATATAAATCCTACTTGATCATAGTGTATTATCCTGGGGATGATTTTCTGAAGTCTATTTGCTAATATCTTATTTAAGATTTTAGCATCAATATTCATTAAGGAAATTGATCTATAGTTTTCTTTCTCAGTTTTTGATCTACCTGGTTTAGGTATCAGTACCATGTCTGTGTCATAAAAGGAGTTTGGTAGGACTCCTTCATCCCCTATTTTTTTCAAATTGTTTATATAACATTTGGGGCTAATTGTTCTTTAAATGTTTTGTAGAATTCCCATATAAATTAATCTGGTCCTGGGGATTTTTTTCCTGGGGAGTTGATTAAGAGTTTGTTTTATTTGTTTTTCTGAAATGGGATTATTTAAGCAATTTATCTCCTCTTTTGTTAATCTAGGAAGCCTATAATTTTGGAGGTAGTCATCCATTTCACTTAAGTTATCAAATTTGTTGGCATAAAGTTGTGCAAAAGTAATTCCTTATTATTTATCTAATTTCCTCTTCATTGGTAGAAAGATCCCCCTTTTCATTTCTAAGACTAAGAATTTGATTTTCTTCTTTCCTTTTTCTGAACACATTTACCTAAGTTTTATCTATTTTATTGGCTTTTTCATAAAACCAACTCTTGTTTTTATTTATTAATTCAATAGTTTTGTTGTTGTTGTTGTTGTTGTTGCTTTACTTTCAATATTATTGATTTCTTTTAATTTTAGTATTTCAAGTTTGGTTTTTGGTAAGGGGTTTCTAATTTGGTCTTTTTCTAGCTTTTTAAGTTGCACACCCAATTCATTAATCTTGTCTTTCTCTATTTTGTTCAAATAAGCCTCTAAAGATATAAAATTTCCCCTTATTACTGCTTTAGCTGCATCCCACAAATTTTGGTATGATGTCTCATCCATGTCATTATTTAGGGTGAAATTATTAATTGTTTCTATGATTTGCTGTTTTACCCAGTCATTCTTTAAGATGATATTATTCAATATTTGGGAATCCATCTACCAAAGAAAAGTCAGGAATTATATGAGAAAAATTACAAAACACTTGCCACAAAAATAAAATCAGATTTAAATAATTGGAAAGACATTCAGTGCTCTTGGATAGGCTGAGCGAATATAATAAAGATGACAATACTCCCCAAACTAATCTATTTATTTAGTGCTATACCAATCAGACTCCCAAGAAACTATTTTAATGACCTAGAAAAAATAACAACAAAATTCATATGGAAGAATAAAAGGTCAAGAATTGCAAGGGAACTAATGAAAAAAAACTCAGAGGAAGGTGGTCTAAGTGTACCTGATCTAAAGCTATATTATATAGCAGCAGTCACCAAAACCATTTGGTATTGGCTAAGAAATAGACCGGTAGATCAGTGGAACAGATTAGATACAAAGGACAAAAAAGGGTACATCTATAGCAATCTAATCTTTGACAAACCCAAAGATTCCAACATTAGGGATAAAAATTCATTATTCGGAAAAAACTGTTGGGAAAACTGGAAATTAGTATGGCAGAAATTAGATATGGATCCACACTTAACACCATATACCAAGATAAGATCAAAATGGGTCCGTGATTTAGGCATAAAGAGGGAGATAATAAATAGATTAGAGGAACAGAGGATAATCTACCTCTCAGACTTGTGGAGGAGGAAGGAATTTATGACCAGAGGAGAACTAGAGATCATTATTGATCACAAAATAGAAGATTTTGATTACATCAAACTAAAAAGTTTCTGTACAAATAATACTAATGCAAACAAGATTAGAAGGGAAGTAACAAATTGGGAAAATATTTTTAAAAACAAAGGTTCTGACAAAGGTCTCATTTCCAAAATATATAGAGAACTGACCATAATTTATAAGAAACCGAACCATTCTCCAATTGATAAATGGTCAAAGGATATGAACAGACAATTCTCAGAGGAAGAAATTGAAACTATATCCACTCACATGAAAGAGTGTTCCAAATCACTACTGATCAGAGAAATGCAAATTAAGACCACTCTGAGATACCACTACACACCTGTCAGATTGGCTAAGATGACAGGAACAAATAATGACAAATGTTGGAGGGGATGTGGGGAAATTGGGACACTAATACATTGCTGGTGGAGTTGTGAAAGAATCCAGCCATTCTGGAGAGCAATCTGGAATTATGCCCAAAAAGTTATCAAACTGTGCATACCCTTTGACCCAGCAGCGCTACTACTGGGATTATATCCCAAAGAAATACTAAAGAGCGGAAAGAGACATATATGTGCCAAAATGTTTGTGGCAGCTCTTTTTGTTGTAGCTAGAAACTGGAAGATGAATGGATGTCCATCAGTTGGAGAATGGTTGGGTAAATTGTGGTATATGAAGGTTATGGAATATTATTGCTCGGTAAGAAATGACCAGCAGGAGGAATATAGAGAGGCCTGGAGAGACTTAAATCAACTGATGCTGAGTGAAATGAGCAGAACCAGAAGATCACTGTACACTTCAACAACAATACTGTATGAGGATGTATTCTGATGGAAGTGGAAATCTTCAACATAAAGAAGATCCAACTCACTTCCAGTTGATCAATGATGGACAGAGGTAGCTACACCCAGAGAAGAAACACTGGGAGGGGAATGAAAATTGTTAGCACTAATATCTGTCTGCCCAGGTTGCATGTACCTTCGGATTCTAATGTTTATTGTGCAACAAGAAAATGATATTCGCACACATATATTGTACCTAGACTATATTGTAACACATGTAAAATGTATGGTATTGCCTGTCGTCGGGGGGAGGGAATAGAGAGAGGGGGGGTAATTTGGAAAAATGAATACAAGGGATAATATTATAAAATATATATATATATATATATATAATAAAAAAAAAAAAAGATGATATTATTCAGTTTCCAAATACTTTTTGGTCTATTTACCTCTAACTTCTTATTGAATGTAATTTTTATTTCATTGTGATCTGAGAAGAAGGCATTTATTATTTCTGCCTTCCTGCATTTAATTCTGAGATCTTTATGTCCTAATATATGGTCAGTTTTTGTATAGGTTCCATGAACTGCTGAGAAGAAAATATATTCCTTTCTATCACCATTCAGTTTTCTCCAAAGGTCTATAATACCTAGTTTTTCTAATGTTCTATTTTCCTTTTTAATTTCTTTCTTATTTGTTTTGTGGTTTGATTTGTCTAATTCTGAGAGTGCAAGGTTGAAATCTCCCACTATTATAGTATTATATAGTATTATAGTCTATTTCTTCTTGCAACTCTCTTAACTTTTCCTTTAGGAAGTTAGATGCTATACCACTTGGTGCATATATGTTTAGTATTGATATGGCTTCATTGTCTATGCTACCTTTTAGCAAGATATATTTTCCTTCCTTATCTCTTTTAATTAGATCAATTTCTGCTTTTGTTTGATCTGAGATAATGATGGCTACCCCTGCTTTTTTTTGCTTTACCTGAAGCATAATAGATTCTGCTACAACCTTTTACCTTTACTCTGTATGTATCTCCCTGCTTTAAGTGTGTTTCCTGTAAACAACATATTGTAGGATCCAGTCTGCTCTCAGCCTCTGTTTGATAGGAGAGTTCATCCCATTCACATTTACATTTAAAATTACTAATTCTGCATTTCCTGATATCATATTATCCCCAGATTATGCTTTTTTCCCTTGACCCCCCTGAACCCCTTCCCCAATATTTAATTTATAGACCCCACTTGTGACACACAGCCCTCCTTTTTATATCCCTCCCCGCTCCTTTTAATTCCCTTCCCCTTTCTTGTACACTTCCCTCATTCCCCTTTTCCTTTTCCCTTTTTCCTCTCCCCCCTTTTAATGAGGTGAGAGAGAATTCTTTGAAAAAACAAATATGTCAATTGTTTACTCTTTGAGCCTCTTCTGATGAGAGTAAGATTCACATAATGTTTCCCCTCCTCACTAAATTGCCTCAGATGTGTAGATTTTCTATGTCTCTTCCTGGAATGTAGTTTCCCTCTTTTTATTACTCCTTCCCCTTTTTCTGATACTATCCCCTTTCCTTTACTACTCCCCTTTTTTAATATTATATCAGTAAAATCAAATTATCCACGCAGACTTTCTGTATATCCATAACAGAGATACAGTTCTCTAGAGTTCTTTTTACCTTTTTCTGTTTCTCTTCAGTCTTGTGGATGTAGATCAAATTTTTTGTTTAAGTCTGGTTATTTTTCTTAGAAACAAATGGAATTCCTCTGTTTCATTAAATGACCATCTTCTTCCATGGAAGAAAATGCTAAACTTTGCTGGGTAGTTTATTCTTGGTTGCAATCCTTGTTCTTTTACCTTTCAGAATGTTAAGTTCTAGGCCCTTCGATCCTTTAATGTGGAGGCAGCCAGATCTTGCATGACCCTTATTGTGGCACCTTGATATTTGAATTATTTTTTCCTAGCTTCTTGAAATATTTTTCCTTTGTTTGGTAGTTCTGCAGCTTAGCCACAATGTTCCATAGAGTTCTTTTTTTAGGTTCTTTTTCAGAAGGTGTTCGATGAATTCTTTCAACACCTATTTTCCGTTCTTTTTCTATTATCTCTGGACAGTTCTCTTTGATGATTTCCTGTAAAATAGAATCTAGTCTCTTTTTTGATCATGGTTTTTGGGAAGACAATGATCCTCAGATTATCTCTCCTAGATCTATTTTCCAGGTTTATAGATTTTCCTAGTAAGTATTTGACGTTATTCTCCAGCTTTTCATTTTTTTTTTTGTTTGACTGATTCTTGGTTTCTCAATGAATCATTCATTTCTATTTGTTCAGTCCTGATTTTTAACGAGTTATTTTCTTCAATCACATTTTTAGTTCTTTTGTATATGCCCAATTGAGTTTTTAAATTAATTATTTTGCTCTTTTGATTTTTTTTCCATTTCACTATTTTTTCTAGTGAATTATTTTCTTTTTCCAATTCAGAAATTCTAATTTCCTGTGATTTTTAAATCTTTTCTAATTCACAAATTTTGTTTCCCTGCACTTCCTGTGAATTCTTTATTTTTCCAACTCAAATTTCAAGACATTGTTATTCTCTACCATAGCTTCTCTTTCCTTTCTCCATTTTTCTTCAAACTCTCTTGACTTTTTAATAGTCTCTTCTAGGAGAAAGTTATGTGATGGGGGGCAGGTATCATTCCCTTTTAGGGTGTTATCTGCAGACTCTCTGCTCTTAACTTTCTCAGGGTTGGATACACACTCTTTCTTGGTATAGAAGGTGTCAGTCGTTCTCTTCAGCTTTTTACTCATCGTTAAAAATCTGTTGGGGTTTACCCTTGGCATAAGAAGTTTATTTATTTATTTACCAGCTTCCTCCCAGACCGGATGGATGCAGAAGCTCCTCTGCCTGAGCTAAGAGAGAGCTCTGGGAGAGAGTTCCCCTCCCCCTCCCCGGAAATGCCTCAGAGGTGGTTGATAAGGCTGTGGTGTGAGGAGTGCCCAGTGAAGGACCCCGCTGTGTGGCCTAAAGACTGCCCTGAGGTTTAAGACTGAACAGTAAAAGCCACACAAAGCCCAGCCAATGCTTCTCATGGGGCGTGGATATCTGCACTCAAACTAGAAGTGTCTGCCTGGAAACTGCGGTCCCAACTTCAAAGGTTCTACTTCTCTGGGAATTCTGCTGCTGCTAGAATTCCACTGCCTCAGGCTGAGCCCAGCACTATGTGGATTAGATGTTGCCTCAGGCTGTGTCCCCACTGTTCAGGCTCTTAACTACCCCCAAGGAAAAGCCCCAGGCAGAAGGCGTCTGCACAGCCCTGCCGAGATCTCTTAGGTCACTTCCTGGATTGGGGTGGTTCTCGGATCTGGCTTTATACTTTAAAGTGCCTTGATTTCTCTTCTGAACTGCTGCTTTATAAGCAGAAAAGAGTTAACAGCCTGTGTCAGATTCCTCTATCTCAGTGGCTTCTCTGATCCCAGAGTTCTCCCCAGCCTGATCAGCAGAGTGTGCTAGTGCCTAACCCTGTCTGTGCTGATCTTTTTTCTTCCTCCCCTCAGAATCGACCTTTTCTGTTTAAATACCAGTTTCTCTTCAGCTGGTAAGTTGTGTTTCTAATCCTTGTGATTTTTACCAGTCCAGGGTTATTTTTGAGGCTGATTTAACTAATTTGTAATGAAGGAAGAAGGGAACTTAGAAATTCACATGTATCTTCTCCGCCATCTTGGCTCCGCCCCTGAGAAATTCTTAAAATAGCTCTGATGAAAGATGATGAAAATCTGTACTTAGATTATGGCAGTAAGTGAAAAAGAGGAGAGAGATGTGCAGATTATATTAAATCCTATATTTGATAAAAGTCATATGATATTTAAGATATACAAATCAATATAAACACACATTTTTGTCAGAAGTAATTCTCTTGTGACTAAATGTAAAAGAACATGAACAATTTTCAAGAGAATTGTAAACCATTAACAACATAGAAAAAAGCTCAAAATCAGTAATAAGAGAAATACAAATCCAGCAATACTATATTGGTAAGAAAAAAGAGGAATCAGCAATATTAGAGGAGCTAAGGAAAGGGAGATCCACAAAAATATTGTTAATGAATGTAAATTAGTCCATTCTGAAAAGCAATTGGGAATTATACTAAGAAATTGAATAAAATGTGTGCATTTTTTTTATTAAAATATCCTATTGCTTGGTATAAGTATGAAGGAGAAAGAAAAAAGTGAGGAAAACAAAAAGAAAGGGAAAAAAGAAAGGAAAAAAAGGAATGGGTCAATAGACATCAAAATATTGATAGCAAGAATTTTTATAGTAGTAAATAAATGGATTCAGAGATTCCAATACTTAGTGAATAATAAAACAAATGAATGTACATCAATTCAATGAAATATTATATTGTTTTAAGAAATGTTAAATATAAGGATAATAGAAAGGCATGTGTAGATTTATATGAAGGGATATAAGTAAAGTAAACAGAAGCAGGAAATAATATATGACTACAACAGCACAAATGGAAAAAAAATCAAAATAAAACAAAAATCAAAACTGTGAAAATATTTTAGTAAAATGACCAAATGTCATGCCAAAAAAGATATGTAATTTTATAACTAATTAAATTCAACTCACTTGCATGCCATGACATTATCTCTCTGATTTCATAGTCCTCTTCAACAATGAAGGATAAACAGAAGTGAGGCAGTTAAAAAGCTGGCAGCTAGGTGTTCCAGTGGATAGAGCACCAACCTTGGAATCAATTCAAATCTAGCACTAGATATTTGACACTTACTAGTCGTGTGACTTTGGACAAGTTACTTGATGCCCATTGCCTTGCAAAGAGAAAAAAAAAAAAGAAAAGAAAAGAAAGGAAGGAAGGAAGGAAGGAAGGAAGGAAGGAAGGAAGGAAGGAAGGAAGGAAGGAAGGAAGGAAGGAAGGAAGGAAGGAAGGAAGGAAGAAAATGAGGTACCTATGGAATACCTTGAAAAATTGATTAGCTTTCATAAACTTTATTTCTCTTCATTTTTTTAATTCAAGAATTAGTTGTCTGGTTAAAAGGTAAGAGGATCTATTGAAAAATGAAAATGATCTAAAATAATAGTTTTAAATAAATTACTAAAAATTATAAAGATATTCTATCTTGGGAACCTTGGTTATTATCTAGAATTAAAGCTGGAGATACAGCATTCTTGGTCCTGAAATGCATGTTCTTTACAATTTGTAATTTATTCATTAATACAAGTTCTGTTGGAGCATTCAGTTAAGGTAGTTTTGCTCTCAGCAAGATGGAATGGCAGCATATGGGGATCAATTGAGTTATTCATTAGGTGCCAAGACAGCAGCTCAAGGGGCCACCTGCTGTTTCCCTGCCTCAGGGAGGTTCTCTCCACTGCTCACTCTGAAATAATTTAGAGGCCAGTCTGGGAGTGAAGTCAAATTAGCAGTTGGCAGTTCTGCAAAATGAAATAATTGCAATAATAGTAATACAATATTTGCAGACTTGGTTTTCTTTAAACTTTACCTTGGTAACTTTAAATGAGCTCCACAATTATTTTCTAAAAAAAAAAATTCCTCTACATTTTAAAAAGGATTCTGAGCTGTCATACAGATTCAAACTGCAAAGATGAAAATTGTTTCTTCCTCTAGCCCTTTGGCCTTCCCTGGTCTTTTTAATTTAAGAGGCTATTTTAGTATTTTTCCTTCAAACCTTTAGTTGGTTAGTACAAAGTGGCGATTACCACAGAAATATTGGTAACAATATATATCCTTTTTGGTTTCTAATTTTATAGTACAGGATATATACTGCTTTACAAAATGAAGAGTCTGATCTGTTCTATTCTTCCGACTTATCTGAAGGATACTGATATGCATACTTATTCTGTGGACTGATATTAAATGACAATGGGATATTGAAGAATAAGTATTGTATAGAGTCCAAAGCAATGATTTACAATCAATATATTATTTGATGGATGACATGAGCAGTGACCTGGAGAGGTTGCTCATTGAATTAACAAGCAATTCAATACTGCTCTAAGTGGGTTTATTAAACAAGCTAAAAATAGGGATTAGGACAAAGTAATGAACATGGGATTCCTTCTTTTAGAATAAAATTATAGAGCTCATTTAAAGTTTAAAGAAAAGGTAATTTTGATCGTTAATTTTAATATTATTAAAGAAATTAAATGGTTTTAGAAGTAACAATTCTAAACAAGACAATACCAAGTATTTTTTAATGTTTCCCAGGTATATGTATAAAACAACTTTTTTTATTATACATGTATATTAACTTTTTACATATTCCTTATGAATTATATTGAAAATGAAAAATCAGAACAAAAGGGGGAAACCACGAGAAAAAAAAAACAGAAGAAAAAGAGGGGGAAAATGAACATAATGTGTTGATTTACATTTCATCTCCATTCTTCTCTCTCTGGATGTGGATGGCATTTTGCATTAAAGGTTTATTGAGATTGTCTTGGATCACTGGACTGCTAAGAAGAACCAAGTCTGATGTAATTGATCACTGCACAAATTTGCTATTATTCTATACAATGTTTTCCTGGTTCTGCTTGTTACTCTCAGCATCAGTTTGTGTAAATCTCTGCAGGACTTTCTAAAATAAACTTGCTTATCAGTTTTTCCACAAAATGTTATATTCTATTACTTTCATATACCATAACTTTTTCAACTATTCCTCAAATGATGAGCATCTATTAATTTCCCATCACACATTCTTGCTGTCATAGTGTACTATGTATTCCTGGTTCTGCTTGTTTCACTCACCATCTGTTTGTGTAAATTTTTCTAGGCTTTTCTGAAGTCAGCTTGTTCATCAGTTTTTTTAAATAGAACATACTCTATTACCTTGAATTGGTGAATGATTTGTATTCTTAGGAATTTTACTGTTTATATATATATATATATATATATATATATATATATATATTAGAAATGAGGCGTTTCTTAGAAATACAGGCTGTCATTCTACAATTGATAGTCAAAGGATATGAAGAGACAATTTTCAGATGAAGAAATTAAAACCATTTCTAAATTTTGTGAAAAAATGCTCTAAATCACTATTGACCAGAAAATTGCAAAATAAGACAGCTCTGAGGTACCACTACATATCTCTCTAATTGTCTGAGATGACAGGAAAAGATAATGATGAATGTTGGAAAGGATGTGGAAAAATTAGTACATCAATATATTGTTGGTGGAGGTTTGAAATGATCCAACCATTCTGGAGAGCAGTATGGAACTATGTCCAAAGGGCTACAAAACTGTGTGTAAAAACCTTTTGATCCAGCAGTGTCTATACTGGACCTAGATACCAAAGTGATTATAAAAAAGGGAATAGTATCCATATGGGCAAAATATTTGTAGCATCACTTTTTGTAGAGGCAAGAAGCTGGAAACTGAATGGATGCCCTTCAGTTGAAGAATAGCTGAATAAGTTATGCTATATAAATATAATGAAATATTATTGTTCTATAAGAAATAATCAGCAGGGTCATTTCATTAAGGCCTGGAAAGACTTATATGAAATTATGTTAAGTGAAGAGTAAAACTAAGAGAACATCATACACAGCAACAAAAAAATTTATGTAACAATCAATTCCGATGGGCAATTGAAATAGACTTGTGATGGAAAGAGCCATCTGTATTCAAGAGGGAACTGTGGGAACTCATGAATTACAACATAGGATTTTCACATTTTTGTTATTGTTGGCTTGCTTTTTGTTTTCTTTTATTCATTTTTCCCTTTTTGATCTGATTTTTCTTGTGCAGCATGATAATTATAGAATTATGTATGGAAATACTGTACATCTTTAACATATATTGAATTACTTGATGTCTAGGGGAAGGGGTTGGGAGAAGGAAATTTAAAAAAAAATTGTAACCAAAGCTTTTGGAAGGTAAATGTTGAAAATCATCTCTGTATATTTTTTGAAAATAAAATGCTATTATTAAAAAATAAAGAAAAAAAAGAAACTGGCTATATAATTTTACCTTGCTCTCTCTCGGCTTCCCTTCTAATGTTGGCTGCTTTGACTTTGTTTATGTGAAACTTTTTTTTTTTAATTTGTTATGCAATATGTTGATTGTAATGCAAGTTGGCAATTTTGTATTTTAGTATTTTATATTTTGTGTTTTATAATATTTTTATTTTATAATTGTATTGAAAATAAATTGTAAAATTATAATTATATTTATAACATTTTATAATATTCATTAGCTCTTCTTTGATTATAATATTTTCCCTTCTCCAAAGTTCTGATAGGTAAACTATTCCTTGCTCTTCTAATTTGCTTATAGTATTACCCTTTACATCTAAATCATTGTGCCCATTTTGACCTTATTTTTGTATGGACTATAAGATGTACATCTAGGCTGAATATTTGACATATTATTTTCCAGTTTTCCCAGAAATGTTGTGAAATAGTGAGTTCTTATCCCAGAACCTGGAGTTTGGTGGTTATCAGATATTAGTTATGAAAATCATTGTGTATCCAATCTATTCCACTAATCCACCACCCTACCAGTACCATATGGTTTTGATGACTGCTGCTTTATAATAGAGATTTAAGTCTAGTACTACAAGGACACTCTCCTTTGTATTTTTTTCATTAATTCCCTTGATATTCTTGCCTTTTTTTTTTCTCCAGATGAATTGTGTTATTATTTTTTCTAGCTCTATAAAATGATATTTTGACACTTTGATTGACAAGGCATTGAACAAGTAGACAAATTTAGGTATAATTATAATTTTTATTCTATTAGCTAGGCCTACCCATAGGAATTGATATTTTTCCAGTTGTTTAGATCTGACTTTATTTGTGTGAAAAGTGTTTTGTAATTGTGTTTATATAGGCCCTAGGTTTGTCTTTGCAGGTAGATACCTAAATATTTTGTCTACAATTATTTTAAATGGAATTTCTCTTTCTATGTCTTGCTACTATGGTGTTATTTAATAGCATCTTGCTACAGTAGAGAACAAATCTGGAGACAGATAAATTGGATTTGAATTATAGCTCTTCTACTAATCATGTAACTTTGGAAAAAGCACATCCTTTCTGGATCTTAACTCCTCATTTTTAAAATGAGAGGGTTGCATTTTCACCAGCATTCCCAAAGTTTTTCATTGAACATTATTATTTTAAAGCAGAGAATACTATTCTAAAACATTCTGTCATTTGCAATAGACATAGCTGAATATCTTTGAAAAACTAAAAGTATAATTGTATTTTCCAACTGAACAATGAACAAATGATGTGAAATTTAAAAAATAATAGCTGCAAGTTTATAATTTATTTAGGCTTTATTGGGGTACATTTACTTCAATGAAATGGCACCATTTTTAGAGGAAGAGGTAAGATATTTATACTAAACATTGTTACACTTTTCTGATCTATAATAATTGATAAGCTATAAATACTTTGAAACAAAGTATTTACACATAAGTATAACTGATTTTTATATCCTTAGGTTCTAAAAAATAAAGTTTTTATGGTCATTTGGGCACAGATGAAAATGCCAAAGCAGTTCTTTCAATGCTAATGACTAGTGTAAATAGCAAGTAAAATTTATAATTGAACTTTGGAGGACAAAGAAGAAAGATAGTAAAGGAAACTACTTTCAAAAATGTTTAATTGAATCCACGAAGGCTGAGTACATTGAATATACTGCAAGACATGAAGAAAATCTCTAAGAATAAGCAAGGTCAAGTATTCATATAGCCAATTAAATTTGAAAATATACATTAATCTCCTATTCACTATAAAAAATATACTAATCACAGAGAACATAATTAAAATGGCTAAGGCTAATTTCAAGGATGGGAGGTGATCAGTTTCCCACTTATTTTCTAAAATGGGAAATTGGGACCTCTAAATGAATAATTACATAAACTTGTATCCCTAAAAAGTGTAGTGGAGGAACAGAGAGAAACTAAAGTAAAATGTAAAGATATCACTGGAAGATTTGTCAAAGAACATGAGTTATTGCAGAGATAAATTATAACCAGTTGGATTTTTGTTGAATATAAGTAGTGCAGGGAGTGAGAATGCAGTCAATGGCTCTCTCAGGTACTTTTAGATGAAAAATACAGACCTGTACAGAATTGTCTCATCCCATGCCAGCTTTTTCCTTGTTTATACAAATTGCAGTATCTATATGTCACAGGATGAGGTTTAGATAGCAATGAAATTTGTCTTTATTACTGAGTCCCTAGCATTCTTCAAATATTCTTGTGAGATTTAAGAGTGCTAATTGGTCAATTGGTACAAGTGAACTAAAATACAGTTTGTTTGTTTGTTTGTTTTCTGAATGTGAATTGACTATAACAGACATATTTACCTTGTAGGCATCTATCTCATACTTTGTCTTTAATCTTTTACCATCTTAGGTGTGTATGTATCTGTTTTCTGGGAGGAAACCTAAGTTACTCAAAGATAATGAACAGATAATGAACATTGTAAGAAGCTATTTATATCTTAGAATTGAGTTGCGGACTTTTGCAAAGTTAAAAGGAAAGAAATCTACTTTTAGGGTTCATTCTATGATTCCCAAATTATTTGCACTGAATGTCATTATTGGAGCAGTCCTCAAGAACATTAGCCATTTTAAGACCTCTCATATACAGGGAAAATTTCTGAGGTATTAAAAAATATATATGAAATTAATGTAACCATCTTTAATAAAGAAAAAGGATAATTGTGGGAATACAAATTATTGCCTAGTTAATTTTTATTGACATATGGAGAATTTTCTAATAAGTTCATTTGCAAGAGTTAATTATAAACAATAAAAGAGCATGAGATTCCATAATAGTTTACTGAAGGAGAATCACAATATATATCCTTAATCTTATATCATAAAGTAATAATCCTACTTTTCCCTCCTGGGAAGCAGGCTTACTTAATACTTTTATATACTGACATCTATAATCAGGGCATAGAGTCTACTACAAGCTAATATGTTTTATGAATCATGAACCCAGACTCATGAATTAGATTTGAAGAAAATGCTCAGTGTTTAATAACTTCAAGTTAGTAAAGCTTTGGATTTCATTCCTCATGCCATTTTATCAAAAGGCTAGGAAAAAGTTTGTCTTAACTAAGTCATTCTCTGCTTAATGTGAAGGCTGTGGTTAGAAAGAATGACTGTAGTATTTCTATTCATTTTGAATGATGACTTTGTCAGGAGAAGAGATAACTAAAGTTTATCCACTAGGATCCTGAAGAGCCAAGAAAATCTTGAAAAGGAACAGAGAGGACAGAATAGTAATTATCCTAATTTGGAGGTTGTGTTTTTTAACCTTACACAAGTGATACTAAGAGTAGCAGAATCTCAGACTCACATCTATAGTCAACATTAACAACCAAAAGAATAGAATAACTGTCATGATCCATGGGATGTTTAGTAGAATTTATCAATTCAATTATGTCCTTTGATAGGATATTATAAAGGATATTATAATGTTAATATTATTATATAATATTATAAAGGATATTATAAAGAGGTAATTATTAAGTGTCAGAGAGAGGATGTGAATGCAGGTTTTTATTATATCAAATCTAGCAGACTACCCACCATACATACTGCTGCTCAACTAACTACTGGAATATTGAATTGTAAGACACCTATGAAAGTTCTTAAAGAGTCAGAATTTGCGAGGGAAAATTTAAAAACATGTGACAGCTATAATATTAGATCATTCAAAGTAGAACTTATAGAATAGGATACACAAGAAACCTCTCTCCATTCTGTGTAGACGTACTGAAAGCCAGAAGGCAAGAGCAAGTAGCTGTAAGCACAGACACAAATTCAAGGATGTCATACAATCTAATTATATTTTTTCATTGTATTATTCATTTACTGTTGAACAGGCAGCACAAGTCCTAATCAAATTATGAAGAATAAGTATTATTGTCTGTTACTAACCTGCTCTTTTAGCTTTCCTGTTTGAACACCAGGTACCCTTGATACACTTCACTTATTCCTGGCATTCAATTAGTTGTACAATAATTACTAATGATATATTCAGTTGATAATGGTTTAATATTCCATGTCTTCTGGTGAATTAACATTATAAGAAGGGATTTAAAGGGCAAAAAAAAATTAAAAGAACAATGAAATGAATATCTAAATGTAGAATTTCTATTAAGCTATCTAATAAGTTATCAGACTTATTTATATTTATCTATACATCTATCAATCCCTCCATTTATTGTTTATTTATCTATTCATTCTAAAAGTTATGCTAAAAGCAGTTTGTTAAAAATAAGCTTTAAAAGACAAACAGACGAGTTTGTATTTAACACTACCCCTAGCTGTTTGACCCTGGCAAGTCACTTAACACCAGCCTCAGAAAAAAGGGAGAAAGAAAAAAAAGAATAGTGATTTTGGATAGGGAAAAATAATAGAGATAAGAGATATAGATGTAGTATAAATAGAACACGATTTGGCAACTAAGTGTATATGAAGTTAAGGGAGAGACATATGAAAGAGGGATGCAAGGTGACCAAGCTAGGACCAGAAATATGGTGTTACCTTCAAAAGGCATTTCTAGTCATCTTGATCTATATCTTGCCACTGGATCCAGAGGGTTCCAGAGGAGAAAGCAAAGCTAGTGACTCTATATGGCTCTTCTTCACTCAAATCCAATTCACTTGAATGTTATGGCATTATCTCCCTGATGCCATGTTCCTCTTCTAGAACAAAGGACAAATAGCAGTATTCATTCATTCATTTGTCTATCATCCATTTATTTATTCATACTTTCTTTACTCATTCACCTAAACTTTCATTTATTGTTTGATTGATATTTTTGAGAAAGCATGTTCAATACTTCTTTAATTATTCCATGTAGGTCGAGTGAATAGAAGTGTTGGATAAAATAGAGTACATCTAGATTTAGTCCTCCTATGCCATGAAAAAAACTAGTTTTGGAAAAACTATGAAATAGACATCATGTTTTAGTATGAAATATGTATGCACGTATGTATACTTACAGACATATATACATGAATGCATATATCTGTATATAGGTTTGTATATGTAAATATAGCCAAAGCTAATTTTTACTATATATATGTATATATATATTTGTGTGTGTGTGTCTGTGTGTGGGTCCACACAAACACACAAATGTATCTTCTCATTGACAGATTTCTCATCTTAGAATAACATAGCACATGTCAAAGGAGCAGACACACATGCAAACACAGATGTGTGAAGCAATTTGTGTATATCTTAGTGTATGTATGAATACATTTATAAATATGTCCATACATATAATTGTTTGCATGCATATTTTACACTGCCTTATAGCTGCTTCTAGAGTACTCGCATTCCATTTGGGAAAAAAAAAAAATATATGTATATATATATATATATATATATATATATATATATATATATATATATATATATATATATATATATATATATATATTTGTAACAACTCATACTATTGCGTCAGTTCCCAATTCCCAAAAAGTATCTCATAAAATCTTAAAACTGTGTGACCTTGGAGATCATTTATCAAAATTCTCAGGTAAACCATTAATCCTTGGTCTAATACCTATTTTATAAACATCCTACTAAAATTTTAACTGAGCCTCTGTTTGAATATTTCTAGTGATTGGAAGCTCACTACTTTCACTGAAAGTTAAAGGAATAGAAATCTGAAATGGGGAGATTTTCAATACAAAGAAAAGAACTACTCATTGTGAAATTTTAGTATTTGGGTACAAATTAAGGGAAATTTATATACACATATTGTGAAGATATTTATTCCCAATTATAAGATATGTTCAGGATTTGATATTAAGAATCTAAAATCATCCCATCAAAATCAAAAAGTACTAAAGAATTTACATTGGTCCTCGTGTTTGATTTTTTTACCAGTCCTCTCAGACCTAAAAAGATCAGAGAATAAATATTCTAAATGTGGAATCCATTGATATTTAACTAAATATTTTGATAATTGTATTTTAATATAATCAGTTTCATTTTAAGACCATGAATTTTGTTTTATGCATTTAAAAACATTATTCTATGCTTGGCCAGACTGCCAAAGGTTTCCATGAGGAAAAAAAAATGAAATTGGGAAGCCCTGTCAAGGGGTCATAGTTATTAAAGCAAAAGGAACTTTAGAAGTCATAGGCTCATCAATTTAGAGCTAAAAGAAAGCACTGAGCCTACTGAGTCTAAATAGCAAAGCTAAGTTTCAAACCCAAAGCCTCTGATTCAAATGTGCCATTTCAGTTTTACTGATGCCTGTCAATAATTGGCAAGAGTTATACAAACTTTCAACAGAATCACACTTTATTGCTTCTGACAAGCTACTGACTGCCTGTGTCAATTAACATTCACAGGCCTAAGTATCTTCATCTATAAAATAAAATGGTTGTTCTGTATGGCTTCTTAAATCCCTTGCAAGTCTAAATCAATGAGTCCATGAGAATTATTGTCAACCCCAGACATTATTGTTAGATGCAACTTGAGAAACACAAAATGTACAAAACACAAGTCAAAAGGCATAGCACTCTGCTGCATCACTTTACCCTCAGAAGACATATAACATTTTCCCTGAAAATACTACAAGAAAGGAGAATAAGTATTTAATAAGGTGCCTAAGTTGTTCCAAGTTCTGTGCTAAACACTTTACAAGCATTCTCATTTATTCCTCATTAATAAAAATATGTCACTCAATAGTATACATTTGTGTTTTATGTTAGCAGTCTTAATAAATAGTCTTAGGGTGTCATTATATTTTTTGGTTGTCATTCCTGTATTTGTACTAGTATACAATGACATAGTTTTCTAGGAAGAGGAATGTGACACTGTTTATCAAAGAAAGGAATGAGAGAGAATGTCAAACCACAATGATCAATATGTAGGCACTGTACTGTATTGTGCACATGTAACTGCGGGGACTAAGCTTTAAAGGTACAATTTAATTTGGGTCACAGTCTGGTGACTCTAGTCAGAAGAAGTATTAGACATGGAAGTTACCAGTGGTGAATACAAATGCCAACAGTAAAGTCTCTTCAATATATTCAGAGAGTTAGCTACAACTCTAGCATCTAAAAGAATTCTGCCCATGCTCTCTCTCTATTAGAAGTATTACTTGGAAAAATAACTGAGTTAGGACTAATGGAGTCATACATTTATGAACCCATATGTCATCTTACCTAAGCTCTTCCTTTTTCCAACGATGAAACTAAATATAAGAGCAAATGAAGTGATTTATATCAGGTCACACAGGTTCTAAGTCGCAGATCTGAACTTCTAAACACAGTATTTCATCACTGCACAACACTGCTCTTCATGTTACTCAGGGAATTCTCAGTGATATCCCTGTTGTAAACACATTCTAGCTGTACTACCCTGGATACATCATTTTTCTAGGTGTTAGTTTCTCATTTGTAAAATGGATCTAGTAACACTGTGCCACCTTATTTGTAGGATTTTTGTGAAAGGCTCACTTGTAAACCAAAAAGTATTAATTAAAGTTAGTTATCTTGATTATTACTATTAATGAAAGCATTTTTATGGCAGCATTTACCACAGTTAATTAAATCTCTCTTAACCAGCATGGCTAGGGAATAGGATTTCTAGTAAATCAAACATAAAAGTTAATAAAGATTTGTGCTATAAATCATATAGCACATGAATTACAAATTTTGCAATACAATATACTTACCAATACAATAATGATATTCATAATTTATTTTTCCTTAAATTATTCAGAAGATACCTCTAAATCTCATGGGACCACAATGGTTCCATTAAGCACATAACTATTATGTGATATTAAAGATGATGCTTTACCATCTGCTTTGCTGCTACAGCCTAAGGAACACATGACCTTTCCATTTGACTTGTATCTAAATCTGTACATGTTATCTCCCCCATTAGAATATGAGGTCATTGTTAACAGTGGCTGTCATGCCTTTCTATTAGTATTCCCGGAACTTAATAAAACGGTTTGCACATTGTAATCCCTTATTTTTTTTTTCATTTGTCCATCTATCTATCCATTCATTCTTTTTGCCAGGAAATCTAAATATTATGTTTTATAGAATCCAGCACAGTTTTACTCATCATTTCTCTATAGAAAATTCTTATTAGCTCTCCCAAGAGCATTATTTTTTTTATCTAACTTCCTGCTGAAAATATATATTCATATCAATAAACATTTGTTAGATGCCTACTATGTGCACTACACTACACTGAGCATTATGAATACAAATAAAAATGGCATTGTCCTTGACTTCATTTTACTTGTCAAACATCAAATGTATATGTGCAATGAAGGAAAGGTGGCTAACGATGAAGGTGATCCAAATATATTTTGTTTTAGGAAGTAGAATCTACCCTTTCAGAGAAGGTGAAGATTTCAAGAGAGGAGGTAAGGGGCTAATCTGTTAACTTTCTATATGGGAGGCAGCCTGGATAACTGCACTGTGATGTGAGGTGGCAGGTCAAGCTTCAAGGAACAAACTAATCAATTATTCTGGCTAGAATCAGAGTATATGAAGAAGAGCAATAAGAAATAAGCCTGGAAAAGTAGGTGCAAGCCAGATTGGGAAGAATTTAAATGGCATGGTAAGGAGTTTGAATATATCCTAGAGGCAAGGTGGGGGGTCAATGTATTAATATTCTAAACCAGAGGAGTGACATGTTAAATATGGCATTTTAGTAATAATCAGCAGCTGTGAGGAGAATGAACTTGAATGGAGAAAGTCTGAATACTGGGAGAATACATAGCAATTTATCATAATGATCCACACAAATGTCCTAAAATAGGGCAATTGTGAGGACAGAATTGAGGCAGAAATTGTTACAGATATGGAATTGATAGCATTTGATAACTAATAGCATGGGTAGAGTAGACCTATATACCCTGCCAAAGTCATCAAGTGATAGAATATAGATAAAAAGAAGGCAGCCAAGAACAGAGAGGTGCAGGAATCTATCTACCAAACTTGGTTGGTAGAAGCACTATTCTTGAATCATCTAATTGGACTTCAAATTCAAGACATTTAAAATTTTACTCATCATCTTTCTTTTGAAATACAGTGTTCTGTCCATACAGAATAAAGACAGATTTCTTAAAAAAAAATTATCCCTCAATTGGATGAATAGTCAAAGAATATAAATAGCTTTCAAATGAATTATAAATCATTAATAACCTTATGAAAGATTGGAATGAACCACTACTCATGAGAAAAAAAAATGTAAAGAAAAAATTTGAGGATATTTTTCCTCATACTAAATAAATTAGAATACATGACATGACAATTGTATTTATTAGAGAACTTCAAGAAAAATATACTAATATGCCATCAATGTGCCTATGAAATAATTCATTATGGAAAGTAATTTGTAATTATACTTTTCAGATTGTTTAAAATTCTACACATTTTATAGAGAGATGCCTCAAAAAAAAAAAAAAAAAAACACCAGCAGGATTTAATTTTATCAGTTGCTTGATCTTCCTGGATCTCTGTTCTCTAGATTTTCAGCTCCAAATGATTATAGTGTTGGACTGTCAGATTGGCTAAGATGACAGGAACAAATAATGATGAATATTGGAGGGGATGTGGGAAAACTGGGACACTGATGCATTGTTGGTGGAGTTGTGAAAGAATCCAACCATTCTGGAGAGCAATCTGGAATTATGTCCAAAAAGTTATCAAACTGTGCATACCCTTTGATCCAGCAGTGCTACTACTGGGCTTATATCCCAAAGAAATACTAAAGAAGGGAAAGGGACCTGTATGTGCCAAAATGTTTGTGGCAACTCTTTTTGTAGTGGCTAGAAACTGGAAAATGAATGGATTTCCATCAAATGGAGAATGATTGGGTAAATTATGGTATATGAATGTTATAGGATATTATTGTTCTGTAAGAAATGACCAACTGGAGGAATACAGAGAGGCTTGGAGAGACTTACATCAACTGATGCTGAGTGAAATGAGCAGAACTAGGAGATCATTATACACTTCAACAACAATACTGTATGAGGATGTATTCTGATGGAAGTGGATATCTTCAACATAGAAAGAGCTAATCCAATTCCAATTGATCAATGATGGACAGAATCAGCTACACCCAGAGAAGAAACACTGGGAAATGAATGTAAACTGAGAGCATTTTTTGTTTTTCTCCCCAGGTTATTTTTACCTTCTGAATCCAATTCTTCCTTTGCAACAACAACAACAACAACAAAATTTGGTTCTTCACATATATATTGTACCTAGGATATACTATAAGATATTTAATATGTATGGGAATGCCTGCCATCTAGGGGAGGGGGTGGAGGGAAGGAGGGGAAAATTCGGAACAGAAGGGAGTACAAGGGATAATGTTGTAAAAAATTACATATATATATATATGTACTGTCAAAATGTTATAATTATAAAATTAATTTTAAATTTTTAAAAAAAATTGTAGTGTTGGACCTACAAGGAAATTTTAGTTCAACCTGTGAACTTTGGAAACTTACTAGCTAGATGACTCTTTGAAAGTGTTTGCCTTCTTCAATTTCTTCATCTTTTGTGAAGATTAAATGATATTGCATGTTTTATAAAACCTATATAATACTACCTATCATTATTCATTATAGCTAGAACATAACTCAATAACATATATTTTATCTCTTTCTATTGTATATTTAATGCAAAGAAGTCAGTCACTCATTTATTATTAAGGGCAAACTCTATGACAGGTACTGTATTAAGAAGGGATACAAAAATTAAGGCAAGTATTTGCAGTGTAAATTGAAAGTAAGCTGAGAGGAAGACACTAACAACTGGAAGCACATGAAAGAAAATAAGGGAATATGCTTTCCCATAACAAGTGGGAGATGAACTAAATCTTGAGGAAATTATGGAAACGAAGAGTAGAAGTAAAATTAAGACTAGAATTAAAATTGGATTTAAAAGTTGGATTAGAGAGGTCATGAAATAACATTAAGCCTAAGGAGACAAGAAAGCCATGTGAGCATGGCTGTATATGACAAATACATTGGTACAGGTGAGATTCAGACTATCTTGATTTGAGTGCTGTATTTCCCTTCTGACTTTCCTCCTATGTATTTGACCAATTTTTTCTCTATCTTCTTTGCTAAATAATCCTCATACAAGCCATGCTTAATATCTGTGTGGATCCTCCAAACTACTACTGTGGGCCTTCTCTTCTTGCTAAATAGCAAATCACTTGGTGACATTATCACTACCTTTGATTTTAATTATCATATCTATGCAGGTATGTTCTCAAATGCACTTGTTCAATCCTAGGCTCTACTTTAACCTCATAGTACATCTCTTAACTGTCTATTAGACAGTTTAAATTGTATGCTTATAGACATCTTAAACTCAACTTGTCCAAAATTCAACTGATGCCTTCAGCTCTACACCTTCCCCTTCTTTTTAAATTTTCTTTTATTGTAAAAAGGTCCTAGATTCCTCCCAGTCACCCAAGTTCACAATCTAGAGGTCATCTTTGATTCTTCATTCTCATCCCCGATAGCAAATCAATTGTGAAGACCCATCATTTCTCCCACCTCTCTCCTCTGACAGGGGAGGAGGTCATCATCTCCTAATGCCTAAATATTGCTCTAGGTTGCTAGTTGGCTTGCTTCCCTCATCTTTCTCCATTCCTGTTTTTGCTCCAATAAACTGTCAAAGTGATTGCCCTAAAATATGAACCATGTTGTCCTTCTCAATGAACTCCAGTGATGTCCTATTATATCCACGATCAAATATAGAATCTTCTGTTTGTCTTTTAAAGATTTTCAAAACTTCTGTATACCTGAGGAGAGGTTGACATGGTCAGATGTATCCTTTGTTAAAAGAAATCATCTTGGCAGATTGTGGAGTAAAAAGGAGATGAAATTTAAAGTGAAGATAAGCACAAGATATATAAAAGATTTGGTCATGTAGGGTGAGAAGAAACAAGGGTTATGATGAGGTTTTAGGTCTGGGTAAATAGAAAATGGCTCCCTAGACAGTAATAGGAAAATTCAAAAGAAGGAATAATTTGAGAGGAAAGATAATTCTAATAGAAATGACTGGAAAGTATATTTTATTGTAAGATTTTTTCATTCTTTTATGTATTTATTCATAAACTTTGACACAAAATGTTCACCAAAAAGATAAGAGCTTAAAGTTACCATATACAAAATACTGCAGCATCACTTTTTGTAGTAGCAAAAGTCTAGAAATCAAGTAAGGATCTATCAGGAAACAGAAAACAAATCAATATAATTGAATACGACTTAATCAATAGAAATATTGGTATAATTCAAAGAAGAAAAGAAAGACTGAAGGAAACCCAAGAAAATAGCTAATATAATAATATAATGATTACAATAATGAAAAGGGGGAAAATTATAACCTGGATGTTGTGTGATTATAATGACCATGATGGAAAAACAGTTTAGAAAATGTATTGCTCTCTTTTCTTTGTAGTGTTGGTGAAGTCTGCATATAGCATATTGAATAAAGTATCAGATATAGATTGTTGTTTTTGTGGGTTTTTTTTTTTTAATTTTGCCAAACTGCTTCTTCCACACACAAAAACATCTCTTTACAGTTTTTTTAAAGATAAGAAATATCTTGCTGGATAAGAAAAAAAAAAGGAAAGATATATTAGAAACTACGGTGATGTAAAATCAAAATATATCAATCAAACAAAAATTTTAAACTTTGTCCTTTCTCACATTATCCTTTATTTTTCTTTCTCTCTCAGTAGCCAAATTCAATTAGTTGTTATGTCATATTCATTTTTTCCTACAAAATATTTCTCAGATATAGTCCTCTTTCCCTTACCACCATCTTAAACTTGCTGTAGAGACTTCCCTAAATATATTTTTTCTTGTGAGTAGAAATATCCCAGCTATTTTGGTTGTTCTAGGTTATAAGCTTGTGCAGATAAATAGCTTACACAGAATTCAGCTGAATCAGGGGCATAATCAATTAATAATAGAAGCTGAATTGAGATCCTCAATATATATCTTTTTATTTTGTCTTCATAGAGAAAATTGACTTCCAGTGGATACTGAGTACACATTATGTAATCAAACTGAATCATAAATCGCAATCCAGGAAGTCAATTTACAAAAATGAGTAAACAAAAGAAGACAATGCCAAAGAAATATGCATTTAGGAATGCCTAAAACACAAATGCAGAAATCTATAATCTACTGTTATGCCATAGTTCATTTTTATTGTCCTGCCTCAGTTTCCCTAAATTGTTCTGCCTCAGTTCCTTGAATGGTTCTGCCTCAATCCCCCTGGTTGCATTCTCTCCTTCCTGACCATTAAGACTGAGATAATTAGAGCTGTAGCTGGCCACTCTGAAATTCCAAAAAAGTAATAAAACTCCAGATGTCCTATCTCAGATACCTAATTGGTATACTCTATCTCTAAGTTCCAGATTTCCTGGCTCTAGTTGGACACCTTCTTTATTCCCAGTTTATCAGAATTTATGGTCCTACCCCCCCAACCTGGCAGAACTGGATTAATGGGCCCTTCTTGGAGATTCCTATTCATCAGTGTTCTGACTCTGCCCCAGCCTTTGTCTACCCTGATCACTTAGAGTCATGTATATAAAAAATAATTGGAAAGTCACATTGCTTGCTGATTTTAAACTGATGCTAAGGCTAATGTTGCTGCTGAACGCTTTGAGACATCAGCCCTTGGACCAAAATGGATTCTTTGGTCCCAGAAAATCTCTTCCTCTCAGAAATCCAAATAGAATATTGAAAATGCTCTAATCTCTATCTTGCCTCAGTTTCTCCAGCCTTACACTACAATATCTACAAGCAAAATTTCAAGTAAAAGGAAATGACTAAAAAATCAGTTAGAATTAATAGAAGAAATAAAGTTAGAGTTTTAAAATATTTTTTAAATGTGATGAGAATCATAGAGAAAAGAACTTTGGATAAAAATTATAAAAACTTATCCAACTAAGATTTTCCTAGAAAATTAGAATGAAACAAATAAAGATCACATTCATTCAGATTAAAAGAACTACTGGGGGCAGGGAGAGAGAAGACTAAAAATGTAATAAAGATGTAAGATATTCCCAACAAAAATAACTGACATAGAAAATAAATCAACAAGAGAATATTCTAATTATTATAAAGCATGCTAACAAGACCAAAGAAAAAGGATCTGAAATATATGATATTTCAAAAAGTAATGAATTAAAACTGCCCAGAATTAAAATAAAAATAGAAAAAAGTCCACTGACCACCTAATGAAAACCCATGAAGTTAAAATATATAGGGACATCATATCTAAAGTTCAGAGTTAACAATTCAAAGAAAAATTTATTCCAGTAGGGCAAAAACAAAAGGTTTAAAACAAATGAATTAGAATTTTCCTCCAAAATTTTTGCTGTCTCATATTTATTGTTTTCTATTTGGATTTTCCAAAAGACAAAGACAAGAGAAGAAAAGTACAGAAAAAGTTAGAAAGCAGAATTCAATCATATCTTATTTACAACAAATATACTTGGAAAAGATTCATAAAGGGAAAATATATATAATGATACATGAGAAAATAGAACTTTAAAGAAATCAAAGATTTTCAAGCAGTTCTAGTGGGAAAAAAAACAAAGATGAATAGAAAAGTTCATATTCAAATACAAGAGCCAAGAGAGATATGAAACAGGAAAAAAAAACTTTTTTTTAGTAAAAAAAAAAGGTTACACAAAGACTGAAGTGTTTAACTTATCCATTAGAAAGAAAAGAGACATGTTCTTCAAGAATCCTGATTGCAATAGTCATTGATAGGATTTTACAAGATAGAGAGCCAGAAATTATTTTTTTTGCTATTTCTTGATGATTTTAATAAAAGAATGAAAGAAGAAGGGGGGAGATAATTATATCAGGAAAGAAAGATTTATTGAAATGGAAGGAATTCACTATTTCATATAAGATGAAATAAACATGTAAAAGTAAACATGAAAACTATATAAACAAGAAGAAAGATGCCATATGATATTTAATGTCACATGTATCTCCATTTGTTAATCAAAAGAGAGTAGAAGAAAATTATATAAAGTTACTAAAATACATATACATCCAAAGAGCTTACTGAAGAATTACATTCAGCTTTTTAGGGAAACAGGAGAAAACTAAGAAAGACAGAGAAAAAGATGGGTGAATTCAAGAAAGGAAGAGTAATAAATAAACTTCAACTTTGAATGTGGAGAGTGAAGCAAATTTAAGAGAGAAACAATTATAAAGTAAAAACCTGTGTCAGGGTCTAGGTGAAGAGGATTGAGGAAGAATAAAGGCAAAATAAGCAAATTGTATTATTAATTTAGAGTTATGAAGTATGATCCCCTTTCATCACTCTCTTCCTGATAAATAAGGAAGGAAAAAAAAGGAGGAAAAAAAGGGTTCGATAAGATAAAGAGAAATAGTCATACCTGTGAAAATGAATGAGAATAATTTGCCCATAAAAGAGTACAATAGGTTACAAATAATAATTCAATCATATCTTGTTTATAACAACTACAACTGAAAAAGTGTTGACTTTAAAAAATAGGCCAGAACAAAATATATTATACTGTAGCTAAACCAAAAATAGACGAACAATTAATCATGGTCTAAGGTAAGACAGGAGTAAAAACAGTATATTGAAAGACATAAAAAAGAAACTAAATTCTTCTTAAATAGAAATCAATTAATATGGGATACACAGCATAAAATTTATCTCAAGTATCATTTAATACTTAGAGAAAGAGATAAGCAATAATGATAGAAAATAAATTAATCCTTTCAGGATTACATTTAATAAAATTTTTAAAAGAAAAAAGCTTGGGCAGCTAGTGGTACAGTGATAGAGTACCAGTCCTGAAATCAGGAGGATCTGAGTGTGACCCTGAGCAAGTCACTTAACCCCAATTGCCTCAGAGGAAAAAAGGTTAAGTATTTTAATAGATTCTTAATAAGATTTAATAGATTAATAAGTAATTTAATAGATTAATAGATTTAATAGATTAACAGGTTAAGACTTTTAATACATGTATTATAGATTAAAATATTTTAATAGATTTAATAGATTCTTATAAAAGATATTTGGCAAGCATTGAATGGAATTTGAAAGAAACATATTTTTGTGAGTAGTACATAGCACCTTTACAAAAGTTGACTATGTATAACAAACTTAGATACAAATGCAGAGAAGCATAGTTTCAGGAACTAGTCATGAAACAAAAAGCAGAATAAGACACAAAACTTTGGTCATGTGGGAAGTTCTTTTCCTTGACTATGTATATTTGATAAGGATCATTATTTTTGTTCTTTCCACTCTTTCAAGGAATAAACAGGGGATAAGTGGTAGAGAAGGCAATGAGATTTAGTCAATAAAGTTTTTGTTTGCAGACATTATGAAAAGACAAAAATGAAAAAAAAATAATATATGAAGATTTTTAAAAAATGAAGATAGTCTAGTTGGAAACAGAGAGAACTAGGACAGCATTGAAAACAACATAGAGAATTGTGGATATGCTTATAAAAAACAATATCTAGGTTAAATAGATTCATATGTGGATATTTAATCCATTTATTGTGTTACTACTTGTAACAAGAAATAACCATTTGAGTTTTTGCCTGTTATATTCTTATTTTGAACACTTTAAACAATAAGATGATAAATCAAAGAACTGTCTATGTAATAAAAAGAGAAAATCAAAAAAATGCACAAAAACAAAAAAGAAAGAAAGAAAGAAAGAAAATTGGCAACAAAAACTGCATTGGTACAAATGCCAAAAAAAATCCAACTCTGATAATTTTTTAAATGGATGATTATTTGTAAGATATATAAAGTATTCAAATCAATGAAAGAAAAATCTTCCTTATTTCATGACATCACTAAATATGCTTTTGGTGTCACTATACGTAAGGACAAGATTGAAGTACAAGACATTAAAAACTAAGCATATCTAGTCTTTGAATAGCAACCTGAATTAATCCAATGAAAATTAAATGAATAAGCTCTAGTTTATATATTGTTTACAAAATCACAGATACCCGATTTTTTTTAACTGATGTACAGCTGAACAATCTCTCTACAACTCTACAACATTCCTAGGCCATAACAGGTGGTTATCCTGGTTTAGCCTGAAGATCTTTGTGAAGGGAAATTCAACATCTTCTGACAGATTGTATTTCACTTTTGAAAAGGTCTAATTATTAGAAAAATTTTCCTTATATCACACCAAAATTGGCCTCTCTGCAGCTTCCAGCCATTGTAACTCCCTCTGGGGCCAATTAAAAAAACCTAATCTATTTTACATATGATAGTCCTTTGAATACTTGAAGACAGTTATCATGTCCCCTATAATTCTTTCCTTCTGCAAACTAATTATTTCATGTGGCTTGATCTTCAGTTATTTCCCAATGCTGATCATTCTTTTTTGAATTCTCTCTGGCTTAATATACCACCTAAAATATGATGTCTTGCACTGAATGAAAACATCCAATTGTGTTTTGACCAAGATATTGCATAATGGGACTATTATCTCTGTCTTCCACACTGTGGCTCTCAATGCAGCTGACCACATTTTTCTTGCCATGTGGAATGGTTGGTTTATAATGAACTTGTAACATATTAAAAGTTCTAGGTCTATTTCACACAAGCTTTTGGCTAGACATAACTCCAATTCTGTGCCTGTGAAATGGAATCAATGACACCCCAAATCAATTTACATATATCCTTTCTATATGTAATTTAGCCAAATGTAATTTGAGCAAATGTTCTAGATTTCAAGTTACTTTTTTGGACCCAGGATCCTTCTTCCAATATGTTATATATCACACGCAGATTTATGCCATCTTCAGTGCATTAAACATTCTGTAGATTTAACACTCTGTAGCAAAATACATGTTCATAAAATCAAGGATTTAGAGCTGGGTATTCATCGTATTCAACCATTTCACTTTTTACAGATAATTGACCTGCCCAAGATGACACAGCAGGTGTTTTGAGACAACTATTTCTTTTGCATCTCAGAGCCTTGTTGGACAACTTCTGGGCTTATTAGTATTGTCTAGATGATCAAGGCTTATATAAATCTCTGTGTGGTTTAGTTAGTATAATATAATTTTAATAATCAATTCCTTATCTGTGTATCATTTTAATCTGCTCAAAGTATAAAACCATATACCACTACACTTTGTCTTCTCAACAAATTGTGAGAAAAATAAGATAGTTGATATTGTTCCCATTTGTCAAGTGAAAGTGAAACAGAGGATACATAATATGACTTGTCATAAAAAGCAGATATGAGACTAGAAATCAGTTTTCATAACTCCCATACAAGCATCTTCTCCATTATATCAGCTGCCTCTAATTTGTGTTTTCTCTTGATAATGAGATTGAGAATTTATTTTCTTGTGGATGCAATATGACTGTATATACTTGTGTGCATATACTGTAGCTAAATAATAAATAGATGATTCAATTTTAACTTATCACTTGGTAAGTGTCATACAGCCAGTATATGTCAAAGGGGACTTTAGACTTGGTTCTCCTGCCAAAAGAGCTTATTTAATTAATTAAGATTTTGCTCATTTGTTTGGAGGATGATTAAGACATTATTAAGAACTATTCAATGAAAATAAGTTTGTACTTATTCAGTACCAAAATTCATATACTACAGAGGCCTATTACCACTTTCCTCTTATATAATTAAGGTGTAACAATAAAGGTGTGTAAAAAATAGAGATAGAGAGAAATCATTGTCTGAATGACATAGCTTTCTCATATTTTGTTGCTATATTGTTATTATATTTCCAGTCAGGTTCCAAATGTGACATGAAGTTGGAGTTTTCTTACATTATCACTATTAAGAAAAATCATCAGATCATATGCTATACTGAGTACTTTGAAAGATTACTTCCAGTCTTTCAAATACAGCACATACTTGATATCTTTTGAAATTGAATCTATATTAAAATAGTTTAAATTATGATTTAAATATTTTAATTAAAATTAAATTTTCAGATAAAAATACCAGTTCAGATTCCTGACCTTCCCATTTATGAGTATCTCCAGTTTTCCTATTGCAAGAATATTATAGCAGCCAGCAGAGTATTATACCTAATAGAGAAAAGATCTGCCATCTTTGGCATTTCTTACTGGGGATGTCAGAGAAGAACAATCTATAATTTAAGTTTTGCTGCAGTGGCTAAATACCCCTCCAGGCTGCAGTTATCCTCAAATTACCCTAACACTAATGTGCCTCTTACTTCTTCAAATATTTAATGCTTCTACTTGAGGCAAAGTTATTGGATTAATTAAATGGCAAGTTGAGGCAATTCCTTCAAGAATTCAGACTTAAATCTATGGGACTACACTAGAAAGTAAAGGCAGGAAGTTCCCACTAGCTTTCAATAAAACTATTTGATTTAAAAAAAAACTTTAAAACATTTGATTTAAGTGATATCCAACATAATTGTATCATTTCCTTGCTATGCTTTGCTCCTTACTATGCTAGGGCATAAATAGATGTTAAAATTTCAGCTTTAATTATGTGCATTATATCTTGTTGCTTCTTCATGTGCAGTGAAGCAACATGACATAATTTGTCAAAGAAGGAGAATCAGAGAAAGGGTCAAGTGCACAGATGTTCACAAAGAGAATTTTTACACAGCATATTTTATGTCTGTTATTTGGCATTTTGCATGTGCTAAACATTTCACAGACCTCATCATCTGATAAATCTTTGCAAAACTTTCTGTGAAGGTACATTTTACTGTCTTCTCTCCCCAAGAGGAAGAGAATAAGAAATTTAAATTATTTAAAAAAACAAGACAGTAGAAAGAAATCCAAAAAACTTGATCTTCATTTAGGTAGAACTTCCTTCGAGCTTCTGAAGTCTAATCAAATGTTCAGATAAAATTTCCAGATAATCACAGTTTGGAAAATGATATAAAAAGCTACTAATAAATCTAATTTTCTACTTGACAACTGTAAGGTTTGTAACATCTCAGCCCCACTGTGTTATACTTTACCACCTTCCCAAATGGAAAAAACAGATGAGGCATCTACATGTTAGTGAAAGATGAAAGAAAGTGAAATTTTTTGGCATAGTATGGATGGTGCTGTCTCTAAAGCTATGTTGGCCATTCAAGGAACTATAGAATATGAACATGGTAAGGTTGACATGAACTTTTAAACCTTAAGAATGTGCATAAGGAAGACTGACATTCAGAATTAATCCAGCATAATGTCAAGTATATATTTTCTCATTAATCCAGACTTAAGGTTTTGTAGTGTTCTGAACTAGCCCATCAGGAGAGGAGTTGAGATAGAAGTAGGAGAATTAAAAAAAAAAAAAAAAAGCTTACTCATCACCTAGTCCAACACTAATTTTATAGATGAGTAAACTGATTCTTAAAAACTTTAGCTGCTTCCCCAAAATTATAAAGGTAGATATATTTCAACAGAATCAATATTTAAACTCATGTATTCTGTCACCAAATTTTGTATTTTGTATACTTCATTATTAATATTACCTAGGCAACTGCATCTGAAATCTCCCTTCCCTTCCTAATCTCCCCAAAATAATTTAGTTTAGTTGATTAATTTGTTTCTCCTTGGGATGAGTGAAAAATAATCAATCAACAAGCATTTATTGAACACTAGCAGTGCCTAGGTACTTTGCTAAGCACTAGGGATAAAATATAAACCTATCCTTTAAAAAAGGTGAATTGAAAGGGCATCTGTAACTATCAGCACATATGTCTCCTTTCCCTTACTAACAAAAGTTTTATGAGAACAATTTGCTAATGTATTAAAGATGTCCTTGATGAAAATGTGAGTAGGGAGTAAGCATCCTTTCACAAAAATATATTCTCAAACTGACCCTATTTTTACAGTTAGCAAACTGACTACAAGATTTGAAGACTGCAATATCCAACTATGAATACTGGGGTTTTTTATCCTTAAGAAAAGCATTTATTCCAGTAGAATAAAGTCTAGGCTTAAACATTCTCCTTTATCAAGGTGTTTGTAATATATTTGTCAAGTTCACATAAGGCTCCTGGATGGAAAAATAGAGATAATAACTCTCTAATTATCAATATCAGCTTGCTACCATAATGGCACATGTCCAAAATGGAATTAAAAATAGAGTGAGATATCTGAAAGATAATTATTTCCTTCAAAAATGCCATTTTATGAATGTTTGTGAATGATATTTGGCTGTTTACAACAATCAGAACAATATAAAAAAGTACTACGAGAAAGGAGCTTCACAATCACTCAAAAAGTTATGGTTCAATGATCCACATAGGAAAATCCAGTTAAATTAAGAACAATTATGATATTGTCCTGCCTCCAGGTAGTTGATGATCAGTCCATTGATCTAATATATAAATGTATAAATATTGCAAAAATACAATAAAAAATTTGAGCAACTATGAGTTGCATATATAATTGCATAAAACAAAGATCCTAAATTAACTTGCTTTTACAATAAAATAAATTTGTTTTGGATTTTTTGCTTGAGATTCCATGATCCTCAAAAATATGTTTTTTAATATTTTACATTCCTTATAAATCAATTTTTAATTTCAATATGAATCACTAGAAGTGAGTTGGATTGACAATTCTGGGGAAATTCTCTGTCATAATCTTAGTTATGTGACCCAAGAAGATAACACATACCACTATGGTTTGTAAAAGATCAAAGAATAGATGTTGTGTGGTCTTCAGCAGTAAATGACTATTGGCCACTACTTGTATCTTTTCTTCCTCTGTCTTTTTAAAGATTGTAGTTCACTCCTGGACTCTGCATATACATATTATCATTCTTATATTTCTTTATTCTTAAATGGACTAGGTCCTTGCCAGCACCTCTTACCTGTTCATTTCCAAATAATGATCATTGGCCCTGTTCTATTCTTTCTCTACATCACCTGTATTTAATCTTCTTTCTTTATTTTCTCCTTTATGAAATATTTTTCCCCAAGAAGGCTTCATTCTACTTGAAAACCTGAAGAATTAGAATATTTCTTTATATCTCTTTGGACAGAGTTTATCTTTCACTTTCAGAAAAGGAAGTCAGAGTAAAGAACTTCTTGCCAACTTTATGTAATTAAAATAAGATTTTTCAATCCTGTTCTTTCTTGTTAGTCATTTTCATGGTTAACTCATGATTAATTGCCCTAGAAAATCACCTGTTTCTCTAGTCTGCACTATGTACTAGGGGCATTTAAGTGAAGCATAATTGGGCTATGATGGTGCTCTCTATTCATTTGCCTTTAATTGCCAACTCATTTTCCTTCCAAACCCTATATTGAACCATCCCTGCATGAAGGTCAAGTAGCAACTCAAATATAAGTAAGTTTATAATTAAATTTAATTCTCATTCTTGTTTCTCTTTTTTCAATAACTTCAAATTAATATTTTTATTTTTCTGTCTGATTCATTTTCTATAACACTTTGCACTATTCTCATGGGACAATTATAAGGAATGAAATATGTACATGCTAAAATATTCATATTTTTGATAAAATATCCTCTCCCTATATAAGTTTATTTGTTCCCAAGTGTCAACATTGACCATTTCATAGAATTAATGTTACATGTTTTGGCAGAACATTGTGCTACCTATATTTTATGTAGACCTGATGAAAAACTTAAAGTACAAAAAATGTATAACTTCAACAATATAATTAGATAATCAAAAAGAAAACATTTATTAAATGCTAATTAGATATACAGTATTATGATAAGTGCTAGGATTATAGAGACAAAAAGTCAAGAAATTGCTCATCTCGATAAACTTCTATTCTATCAATAGGAATACCATGTACATATCTAAGAATATAGAGAATGAATATTTACAGAATATAAGAAATACAAGATAGCTAAATATAAAGTAATTAGGAAGAAAGTGAACTAGCAGTTGGGTGAAATCATAAAAGAATTCATGTAGTTACTGAATACTCTTTTGTAAAGTCTACTTTTATTTATTTCAGTAAATATTTCCTAATTACAAATACAAATTTTAACATGCATTTCTAGAATTTTCAAGTTCCAAATTCTCTCCATCCCTTCTTCTCTACCCCCTTGACATAGTAAGGCATTTGATATCAATGATGCATGTAAAAGCATGAAAAACATATTTAATATTAGCCATGTTGAAAAATAAAATAGATAAAAGAGTTGTTTTTTGTTTTGTTTTTGTTTTTGTTTTTTTTAAGGGCATGCTTCTATCCATTTCAGAATTTATCAGTATTCTTTCTTTCTTTGAAGGTGGATAGAATTTTTCATCATGGGTCCTTTGGAATTGTCTTGTAGTATGGTCTCAATAAGAGTTGCTAAGCCTTTCACAATTGATCATACTTAGATTATTCCTGTTTTTATACAATGTTCTTTAGATTTTTCTCATTTCACTTTGCATGAGTTCATATAAATTGTTTCAGGTTCTTTTTATACCAACCTGCTTTTCATTGTTTATAACATTTTAGCATTCTATTACAAACATGTCCCACAATTTGTTCAGCCTTTCCCCAGTTGATAGATATCCTCTCAGTTTCTAATTCTTTGCCACCATAATCCCATTTGAGATTTATTGGGAAAGATACTGTAGTGTTTCCTTCTTGAGGTCATGTAACAAATGAAAAACTAAAGGAAAGCAAAGTTAAGTGAATTCATCGTGATTATGCAAAAAATAAGTAGCTGAGGTCATATTTGAACTCAGGTCTTCCTGAGTCCAGGTCTAGCATTTAATCCACTGCCTCTAATTTTATATAAATACTACTTATCATTGTAAGAAATGGTTCATTGGTTCTTATGCTGTCTAATGTTTTTAATAGGAAGAAGTATTATGTTTTTTTCAAAGTTTTTTTTCACTATCTACTGATATAATCATATTATTGTTGTTTTTCTTTTGATAAAGTTTGTGCAATAGTTTCCCTAATATTGACCCAATTCTGCATTCCTGTTATAAATTCTACCTGGTCATACTGTATGATTTTAAAACTATATTGATATAAACTCCTTGCTAGTATTTTAAAAGGTGTTTTTTTCTATAATTATTAAATAAATTGTTCTATGGCATAATTTCTCTGTTTTTGTTCTACCTGATTTAGGTATCAAAAAGCAATATGGCAGGACTCTTTCTTAATTTTTTTGGTTCCTAAATGGTTTCATATTTACCTTTCTTAGATTCTCTGGAGTCTTGTGTTTGAAAGAAAAAATTTTCTTTAAAATTCTGGCCATTTCTTCAGGAAGGTTTAAAAACTATTTCATTTAATATCCATTTCCCACCCCACTGTCCTAACCTCAGTTTTTCTGGGCAGATGTTCTTGGTTTTAATCCCAACTCTTTTGTTTGCAGCATATCCTATTCCAAGTACACTGCTCTTTTTATATAGTAGCTTCTAAGTCTTGTGTGATCCCACTGTAATATATTCACTGGGAATTGAATGTAAAACATTAGCACTACTGTATATCTACTCAGGTTACTTATACCTGTGGGAATCCAATACTTAACGTGAAACAAGAAAATTGGATTTACACACATATATTGTATCTACGTTATACTGCAACACATGTAAAATGTACCAGATTGCCTGTCATCTAGGGGAGGGAGTAGAGGGAGGGAAGGGAAAATTTGGAAAAATTAATACAAGGGATAATGTTATAAAAACATTACTCATGCATATATACTGTCAAAAACATTTATAATTATAAAATTAATAAAAAAGTATAAAAAAAGTTTATGTATAATAAATTGTGAATATTAGGACAATTTTAAACTACTTAAAAAGTCATAAGTGAAAAATACTATACAGGGAAAGGATTCTAAATCTCTTTTGTGTTAAAATATTCTTTGTAAGTTGTTTTTTTAAATGAATAAAATAAAATTTATAGAATTGTAAAGTTAATCAACATTGTATTATCATTTTTTTTCTTCATCCAAGTTCAAGGTCCCCTTGAAATCTAGCAACAAATCTCTTGAAAGTTTGTACATCCAGGTTTATAAAGTCTAGTCTAGGGTAAAGGGGATTTTGATGACAAATCAGTACTAGGAACAGCTAGGTGGTGCAATGGATGGAGCACCTTTCCTGAAGTTATGAGGACATACCTTCAGATCTGGCCTCAACCACTCCATACTTACTAGTTGTATGATCATGGAAAAGTCACTTAACCTACATGCATGGGGAAGCGGGAGGAAGTCAGCATAAATTTCAGATGATATAATAGAAGAAAAAACAGAAAATGATTAAAATTAATGGTAGAGGTGAGATTATTACTGATGAAAACCTAAGGAAATATGTAAGGCCAATATACTAACATTGGAAATATTAGGGTATAACTAATTAATATAAGAGAGTATCCTCTATGGCAATTTTGGTCTGAAAAATTTTGATCAAACACTCTAATTGGAGGAAAATGTATGAGCATATATTCATATTAGAAGTATATTTATTCATAAATATACATGTGGTAGTAGAGTCAAGATAGCAAAGAGTAAACAAGTCATTGCTTGAAGTCTCTTAGCTTCCCTCAGAATCAATGCTAGATCACTCTCTGAATGGATTTTGAAGTGACAAAACCCATAAATGTTCAGAGTGTAATAATTTTTCCCACCTTAAGATATCTTAGAAGGATTTCAGGAAAGATCTATCTTAATTGGAATGGGGGAATGCAGCCCAGCATAAAAACCTGGAGTGGGGAGTCCTGGTACAGGAAGGCCCTCCTTTTTTTAAATACCTTTTTTTATTGACAAAACATATGCATGGGTAATTTATCAGCATTGACCCTTGCAAAAACTTCCTTTCCAACTTTTCCCCTCCTTCCCTGCACCCCCTCCCCTAGATGGCAGGTAGTCCCATACATGTCAAAGTATATGTTAAAAACAATATATGTATACATATTTTTACAGTTATCTTGCTGCACAAGAAAAATAGGATTTGGAAAGAAGGTAAAAATAACTTGGGAAGAAAAACAAAAATGCAAGCAAATAATAACAGAAAGAGTGTAAATGCTATGTTGTGATCCACACTCATTTCCCATCAGCACAGGTAATCTAATGAGATTCTCTTAGCCAAAATACAGCAGAGTTGGATACTCTGTTCTAGTTCAGAACACCAGCGTATCAGCAGGTCAATAGTAAACATCTAACACCATTACAGAAAGAAAATTCTGAGCCATCAAACCCCAGCAGAATAGGTGGGACTTGGCAAGGCTCAATCAATACAGAGAGGAAGCTTGCTGCAGCCTCAAGCCCAGGAGCAATAAGTGAGTTGCCTCTGTCACCCTGAAGAGGAAGTTCTGGGGAATCTCATCTGTGCCCTAGTAACAGAGCTCAACTTTTGAAAATAAGCACCAAAAAAGAGCACTGACTATAAAATGTGACAATGAAGACACAATGAAAGATCACAACTCAAACCCAGAAGGGAACAATAAAGGTAAAATGCTTTCAGGTGAAGCCTCAAAAGGAAATATGAAGTGGTCTCCGGCTCAAAACTCTGTCTTAAAAGAGTTAAGAGATGATCTTAAAAGAGATTTAGACTGGGGCAGCTAGATAATTCAGAGGATACAGCATCAGCCCTGAAATCAGAAGGACCTGAGTTCAAATCTGTTCTCAGACACTTAACATTTCGTAGCTGTATGATTGTAGGCAGATCACCCCAACTGCTTAAGAAGAGAGAGAGAGAGAGAGAGAGAGAGAGAGAGAGAGAGAGAGAGAGAGAGAGAGAGAGAGAAGGAAAATGGGAAAAATAAATGAAAGGAGAATTATGAAAGTTTGCGGGGGGGGGGGGGAGGGGAGGGGAGTCAATAGCTTGAAAAAAGAAGCACAGAAATTGACTGATGAAAACAATACCTTACAAAATAAATTTGGACAAATGGGAAAATATATAAACATATACATATGTGTGTTTGTATGTATTTATAGAAGGAAACAAATTTTAAAAAATAAAGTTGGCAAAATGGAAAAAATACTAAAGAAAACAACTTATTTTGTTATTATTATTATAGATTTTTATTACAAGATCTACACATGGGTAATTTTTCAGCCACTGACAATTGCAAAACCTTTTGTCCGATGTTTACCCTTCTTCCCGCCACCCCCCCTTCTCCCATATGGCAGTTTGACCAATACATGTTAAATATGTTAGAGTATAAGTTAAATACAATATATGTATACATGTCCATATGGTTATTTTGCTGTACAAAAAAAATCAGATTTTGAAATACAGTGCAATTAGCCTGTGAAGGAAAGAAAAAAATGCAGGCAGACAAAAATAGAGGGATTGGAAATTCTTTGTAGTGGTTCATAGTCATCTCCCAGAGTTCTTCACTAGGTGTAGCTGGTTCAATTTATTACTGCTCCATTAGAATTGATTTGGTTCATCTCATTGTTGAAGATGGCCACACCCATCAGACTTGATCATCATATAGTATTGTTGTTGAAGTATAAATGGTCTCCTGGTCTTACTCATTTCACTCAGCATTAATTCATGTAAGTCTCTTGAGGCCTTTCTGATATCATCCTGCTGGTCATTTCTTACAGAATAATGCTATTCTATAACATTCATATACCACAATTTATTCAGCCATTCTCCAATTGATGGGCATCCATTCAGTTTCCAGTTTCTGGCCACTACAAAGAGGGCTGCCACAAACATTCATGCACATACAGATTCCTTTCCCTTCTTTAAAATCTTTTTGGGATATAAGCCCAATAATAATACTGCTGGATCAAAGGATATGCACAGTTTGATAATTTTTTGAGCATACATCCAAATCATTCTCCAGAATGGCTGGATGCATTCACAATTCCACCAACAATGTATCAGTGTCTCAGTTTATCCACATCCCCTCCAACATTCCACATTATCTTTCCCTGTCATTCTAGTGATTCTGACAGGTGTGTAGTGGTATCTAAGAATTGTCTTAATGTGCATTTCTCCAATGACTTGGAGCATCTTTTCATATGGCTAGAAATAGTTTCAATTTCTTCATCTGAGAATTGTCTCTTCATATCTTTTCACCATTTATCAAGTGGAGAATGGCTTGATTTCTTATAGAGTCAGTTCTCTATATATTTTGGAAATGAGACCATTATCAGAACCTTTGACTATAAAAATGTTTTCCCAGATTATTGCTTCCCTTCAAATCTTATCGGCATTAGTTTTGTTTGTACAAAAACTTTTCAATTTGATGTAATCAAAATTTTCTATTTTGTGATCAATAATGGTCTCTAGTTCCCATTTGGTCATGCCTCTTCCACAGGTCTGAGAAGTAAAGTATCCTATGTTCTAAATTACTTATAATCTCATTCCTTATGCCTAGGTCAAGAACCCATTTTTGACCTTATCTTGGTGTACAGTGTTAAGTGTGGATCAATGCCTAGTTTCTGCCATACTAATTTCCAATTTTCCCAGCAATTTTTGTGAAACAGTGAGTTCTTATACCAAAAGCTGGGGTCTTTGGGTTTGTCAAACACTAGATTATGAAAGTTATTGACTGTTTTGTCCTTTGAACCTAACCTATTCCACTTATCAACTAGTCTATTTCTTACCCAATACCAAATGGTTTTGGTAACCACTGCTTTATAATATAATTTTACATCTGCTAGGCCACCTTCAATTGATGTTGTTTTTTTTTCATTAATACTCTTGAAATTCTTGACCTTTTGTTTTTCCATATGAACTTTGTTGTTATTTTTTTCTAGGTCATTAAAATAGTTTTTTGGGAGTCTGATTGGTATAGCGCTAAATAAATAGATTAGTTTAGGTAGTATTGTTATCTTTATAATATTTGCTCACCCTATCCAAGAGCATTTAATTTTTTTTTCCAATTGATTACATCTGATTTTATTTGTGTGGAAAATGTTTTGTAGTTTTGCTAATATAGTTTCTGATTTTCCCTTAGCAGATAGATTCCTAAATATTTTCTACTATTTGTAGTTACTTTAAATTGAATTTCTCTTTGTAACTCTAACTGTTGGATTTTGTTAGTGATATATAAGAATGCTGATGACTTATGTGGGTTTATTTTGTATCCTGCAACTTTGCTAAAGGTGTGGATTATGTCTAATAGCTTTTTAGTAGAATCTCGAGGGTTCTCTAAATATACCATCATATCATCAGCAAAGAGTGGTAATTTGGTTTCCTCATTACCTACTCTAATTCCTTTAAGCTCTTTCTCAAATCTTATTGCCAAAGCTAGAATTTTTAATACAATATTGAATAGTAATAGTGATAATGGGCAACCTTGTTTTACTCCTGATCTTAGTGGAAATGGTTCCCATTTATCCCCATTACATATGATGCTTACTGATGGTTTTAAATAGATGCTATTTTACTTTAAGGAAAAATCCATTTATATTTTTAATAGGAATGGATGTTGAATTTTATCAAATGCTTTTTCTGCATCTATTGAGATGATCATATAGTTATTGTTAATTTGGTTATTAATATGGTCAATTTTACTAATAGTTTTCCTAATATTGAACCAGCCCTTCATTCCTGTTACAAATCCTACTTGATCATGGTGTATTATCCTGGGGATGATTTTCTGTACTCTGTTTGGTAATATATTTAAGATTTTAATATCAATATTCATTAAGTAGATTGGTCTATAATTTTCTTTGTTTTCCACCTACCTGGTTTAGGTATCAGTACCATGTCTGTGTCATAAGGTAGAACTCCTTCATTCCCTATGTTTTCATATAGTTTATATAGAATTGGGGTTAATTGTTTTTTAAACGTATCGTAGAATTCACATGTAAATCTATCTGGTCCTGTGGATTTTTTCTTAGGGAGTTGCTTAATAGTTTGTTCTGTTTCTTTTTCTGTAATGAAACTATTTAAGCAATTTATTTCCTCCTCTGTTAATCTGGGAAGCCTATATTTTTGGAGGTAGTCATCCATTTCACTTAGGTTATCAAATTTATTAGCATAAAGTTGAGCAAAGTGACTCATTATTGCTCTGATTTCCTCTTCATTGGTTTTCCCTTTTCATTTTTAAGACTAAAAAGTTGATTTTCCTCTTTCCTTTTTCTAATCAGATTTACCAAAGGTTTATCTATTTATTGGTTTTTTCATAAAACCAACTCTTAGTTTTATTTATTAATTCATTATTTTTTAAACTTTCAATATTATTAATTTCTCCTTTTAATTTTAGAATTTCAAGTATAGTATTTGATTGGGGGTTTTTAATTTGGCCTTTTTGTAGCTTTTTAAGTTGCAAGCCCAATTCATTGATCTCTTTCTCTATTTTATTCAAGTAAGTCTCTAAATATATAAAATTCCCCCTTATTACCACTTTGGCTGCATCCCACAAATTTTGGTATGATATCCCATCATTGTCATTATTTTGAATGAAACTATTAATCGTGTCTATAATTTTCAATTTCACTCAATCATTCTTTGAGATGACATTATTTAATTTCCTATTACTTTTTGGTCTATTTACCCCTAACTTTTGTTGAATGTAGTTTTTATTGCATCATGATCTGAAAAGAAAGAATTTACTATTTTTTCCTTCCTGCATTTAATTTTGAGGTCTTTATGTACTTATATATGGCTAATTTTTGTATAGGTTTGATGAACAGCTGAGAACAAAGTCAATTATTTTCTCTTTTAGCCAACTCTGATGAGAGTAAGATTCATGCAATATTCTTCCCCTTCTCTAAATTCCCTCATATATGACAGGTTTCCTTTGCCTCTCCATGGGATGTAGTTTCCTCTTTATATCTCCCCTTTTCCCTTTTTTCTGACACTATCCCCTCTCCATTTCTACTTCCTTTTTTATATTATATCAGTAAAAATCAAATTATATGTCTTCTCTTTATGTATATCCACAACAGAAATACAGTTCTCAAGAGTTGTCTTTACCTTTTTCTGCTTCTCTTGAGTCCTATGGCTGGAGAACATTTTTTTTTAATTAGATCTGGTGTTTTTCCTTTGAAACAAATGGAATTCATCTGTTTCATTAAGTGCCCATCTTCTTCTATGGAAGAAAATGCTCAGCTTACCTGGGTAGTTTATTCTTGGCTGCATTCCAAGTTCTTTTGTCTTTTGGATTATCAGATTCCAGACTCTTCCAGATCCTTTAATGTGGAAGCAGACAGATCTTAGTCATCATTAATTGTGGCACCTCGGTATTTGAATTGTTTTTTTTTTTTTTTTTTCCTAGCTGCCTGTAACACTTTTTCTTTAGTTTGATAGTTCTGAAATTTGGATACAATATTCATTGGATTATTTTAGGGTCTTTTTCAGAAAGTGTTCAATGTATTCTTTCAATGCCTATTTTACCTTGTGATTCTATTACATTTGGGCAGTTCTCTTTGATGATTTCCTATAAAATAGTATCTAGGCTCTTTTTTTCATCATCATTTTTGGGAAGTCCAATGATCCTCAGTTTATCTCTCCTAGATCTATTTTCCAGGTCTGTTGTTTTTCCATGTAGATATGTAACATTTTTTCTAGTTTTTCATTTTTTTTTTATTTTGCTTGACTAATTCTTGATCTCTCAACGAATCATTCATTTCTATTTATTCAGTTCTAATTTTTAATGAGTTATTTTCTTCATTAACTTTTTTTAACCTCTTTTTGTATATGTTCCATTGATTTTTTTTAAATGAGTTGTGTTGCTCTATGGAATTTTTTCCATTTAACTATTTTTTTTCCTAATTCACAAATCCTACTTTCTTGGGAGTTCTTTATCTTTTCCAATTCACAAATCCTACTTCCCTGAGACTTCTTTATCTTTTCCAATTCACAAATCCTACTTTACTGAGAGTTCATTACCTTTTCCAATTCACAAATTATTTTTCCCTGCACTTGCTGGGAGTTCTTTCCCTTTACCAATTCACATTTCAGGAAGTTGTTACTCTCTTGCATAGCTTCTCTTTCCTTTTTCCCCTTTTTCTTCTAGTTCTCTTTTAAGATTTTTTATAGTTTCTTCTAGGAGAGCCTTTTGTAATGGGGACCATGTTACATCCCCTTTGGGGTACTGTCTGGAGACTGTTTGCTATTAGTCTCCTTGGGGTTGAAAATTTGCTCTCTTTTTGTATAGAAGCTATTGATGGTCCTTTTAATTTTTTATTCATTTTTTTAAACCTTCAGGGCAAGGAAGTTACTAGTTTCCTCTGCAGAGCAGGAATAGATATATGGACAGTAGCTATCCTGTCAATAGGATGCAAAATGCCTAGAGCTGTGGGAGTGCTTTGGCAGAAGTTCCACCTGGAAGTGACTGGGCCTGGGTATCATGGGCTTCAAGTGCCCTGAAAGGAGCCCTGCTGTGAGGATTAACAGAATCAAGAAAGAGCTATCAATCTGTTAATCCTTTCTGTGTCCGGGCCTTTCCATGTTGGTCTTAACCTTGGTGTTAAAGGCTGAGTAGTGAAAGTGTCACTGCCCCCCCCCCCCCCAAAAGCCAGCTTTGAGTATTAGCAGTTGCCCTATTCCTCAAGGCACTGGATATTTCTGCCTGGGGAGCACAGTGAAGCTAGGAAAATTCCACTGGCTCAGGCTGAGCCCCCCCCCACTGTGCAGATTAGAGGCTGCCCTGGTCTATGTCCCCTGCTTTGCAGATTTATGACTGCCCCCCAAAAGCTCCTGCTGCAGAATATCACTACAGAGGTGTGTTATGTTCTGCACTCAGTCAATTCTGGAACTGGATGGGCACAGCCAGATCCTGTTAGGCTCTGACATCCTTCAGAATACCTTCTACCCTAGGCTCTAATTTCTCTGCTGGTCCACTACTCCACAACCAAAACAAAGCTGACATGCTATGGCAGACAGATCTCTGTAAACCTTGCAACCACAGAGCCCACCACCTTTCTGGGTTCTATTCCTGTCTGAGCTGGTCTGTTCCCACCCCTCAGGACAAACCTTTTCTGGCTATCTTCCAGATTATCTTTGTCTGGTAAATTACTGTCCTTCCAATCTTTGTGAATTTTACCAGTAAAGAGCTACTTTTGAGGCTGCTTTAAAAATTGGTAATGAGGGTATGAGAGGAGGTTAAAAAGTCTCATGTGTCTTCTCCACCATCTTGGCTCCACCCCGAAAAACAACTTAAAAATAAATTTGGCAAAATAAAAAAAAAAATTTAAAAAAATAGAATCAGTGAATCCATTGAACAAAACAATTACCAAATGCAAAAAGGAAATTAAAAAGCTAACTGAAGAAAATATAATTCACTAAAAATTAGAATTGGACAAATGGAAGTAAATGATTCAATGGGACATCAAGAAGCAGCCAAATAACATCCCCTTCATTTTTTTTTAAACAGAAGAAAATGTAACATGCTGGGGCAGTAGATGGTGCAGCGGATAGAGCATCAGCTCTAAAGTCAGGAGGACCTGAGTTCAAATATAATCTCAGACACTTAATATTTCCTAGCTATGTGACTCTGGCTAAGTCACTGAACCCCAATTGCCTCAATAAAAAAATGTAAAATACTTTGTTGGAAAACAACTGACCTGAAAAATAGATCCAGGATACACAATCCTGCCTGAAAATCATCAGAAAAAAAAATTTGGACAATAAATTTTAAGAAATTATTAAGGAAAGCCACCCCAATATCCTAGAACTAAAGGATAAAATAATCACTGAAAGAATCCACCAGTCACTTCCTGAAGGAGACACCAAAATGGAAACTCCAATTTAAGAAAGACTGGGGAAAAAAAAAAAAAAAAAACTTTAAGAAAGGTCAGTCTCACTGGAGTTAAAAGGGTGTTCATCCTCAATCAGTTAGATTCTGGGAAAGCCAGTAAGAGGGCCTTAATTACAGCAAAACAGTAACTAATACCACCGATTCTGGCTCAGTAGAGGAGCAAATCAGTGGAGCAGCTTCCAGTCCCAGTTCATAATGCAAAATCTAGAAACCCAGGCTGTTTCCTGAACAACACAGGCAAAGCTACCCCTGGCAAACACAAGGGGCCTTTGTGCTCAAAGCCAAAGCTCAGACTTGTACAGGTAGCTACAGTGCAATGCTGCATCTTAAAACTAAGAAAAGAGAAAAGACCACAAGAAATAGAAAAGAAAATAAGCAAGAATCAGAAAAGAACCTTGACCATAGAAAGCTGCTTGAGTGACAGGACACATCAAAACATAAACTCAAAGGAGGGCAGAATGTCCACAATAAGATATATCAAAGAGTGAGATAAATTGCTCTCAAACTCAACAAGGCTTCTTGGAAATGCTCATAAAAGACTTCAAAAGGCAAGTAATAGTGGTAGAAGAAAAATGATAAAATAAAGGAGAAGTATGCATAAAATAATATGGAAAAGGAAAGAAAAATTATCTGAAGAAAATGACTCTTTAAACAGTAGTGTAAACCAAATGTCAAAAGAGATACATAACATATAACTGAAAAAAAAAATTACACATTAAAAACTAGAAGAGGGGAAGTGAGCAGACATGACTTTCTGTGACCTCCTCTGACCTTCTTTCAAACCAACAGTAGATTAAATCTTTAAACTGGTTTTGGAATTAAAGAACCCACAAATATTTAGAGTACAACAATTACCCAGAAGATATCTTGGAATAATTTCAAAACAGGAATGTTCCAAATGTGTAGGGGGACAGCCAGCCAAGTGCATACCACAGCACAGGGAGACCCCGAGCAAGAGCTGGGGTGGGGAATCAGTATTGCAGCTTCCATGCACTTGGGGATTGTCTGTGAGTTCTTAGGCTACTCTGTCCTGAGATTGCAAGCAGGTGGTTTGGCAGATTTGCTACAAAAGGGAAATTGTAAACCACTAAACCTCAGAAGAATGTAGGACCTAGTTGTGATTACCCAGCACTGGAAGTCAATCAGCAAAACTGCCCCAGGGTAAAATAAAGCAGCTATTTTTCCTTTGTGTTAAGAGCAGACCTAAAGCTTTTTTTTTTTTTTTAAATGAACCAAAAAAAAAAAAAAAGAAAGAAACCTCACTATAGACAGCTTTTATGTAGAGAGAAGAACAGACCTCAAATCCTAAGGCTCCTAAAGACAAATTAACTCCAGATGAAGACCCAAAAGGAGATATGAGCTGATCCTCATTTCACAGGGCTTTCTTGGAAGATTGCATAAGAGATCTTTTTAAAAAGTTAGAAGAAAAATGGGGAAAGGAAACAATATCTTTGCAAAAAAGGATGGCAAAAGCATGTAACTCCTACAAAATAGATTTGATGAAATGGAAAAAGACATAATACCTTACAAAAGAGATAGGAAAAAGTTACTAAATCATTGAAAAAAAAAATTTGTGAAATAGAAAAAAAAAATGAAATGAACAAAACAATTCAATTGGCCAAATACAAAAGGAGCTAAAAAGGTAACTGAGGAAAATAATACACTGAAAATTGTCATTAAACAAATAGAAGTTAATGACTCAATAAGACTTTAAGAATCAGTGAAATAAAAAAAAAATCTGAAAAAAAAGAAGAAAATATTAAATACTTCCTAGGAAAAATAATTCACCTGGAAAATAGGTCTAGAAGGGACAATTTAAGTATTATTAAACTTCCTGAAATCGCTGATGAGAAAAAGACATTATCTTACAGGAAATCATACAGGAAAACTGCCCTGGTGTCTTAGAATCAGAAGGTAAAATAGCATTTGAAAGAATTCTCTGATCACCTCCTGAATGAGACCCCCAAATTAAAATCCCAAGGAATATAGTGGCTAAATTTCAGAACTACTACACCAAGGAAAATATATCACAAGCAACCATAAAGAAACAATTTAAATACCTGGGAGTCACAATTAGGATTATCCAGGTCCTACCAGCTTCCTCCTTAAAAGATCAAAGAGCTTGGAATCTGATATTCTTAAAGCAAAGGAACTTGAATTACAGGCAAGAATAAGCAATCCAGGTAAAATGAGCATTATCATACTGGGGAGAAGATGGGCATTCAATGATATAGAAGAATTTCACCTATTTATTTTTTTATTAAAACTTTTTATTTACAAAACATATGCATGGGTAATTTTTCAACATTGACCCTTGCAAAACCTATTGTTCCAAATTTTCTCTTTCTTCTCCCCAACCCATCCCCTAGCTGGCAGGCAATCCAATATGTGTTAAATATGTTAAATTTAATATATGTATACATATCTATACAGTTATCTTGCTGTGCAGTTATCTTGCTGTGCAAGAAAAATAAGACCAAGAAGGAAGAAAAAAAAAACTGAGAAAGAAAACCAAAATACAAACAAACAACAACAGAGAGAGTGAGAATGCTACATTGTGGTCCACATTCAGTTCCCACAGTCCTTTCTCTGGGTGTAGATAGCTCTTTCATCACTGAACAAGTGGAACTAGCTTGAATTATTTCATTGTTGAAGAGAGCCATGTTCATCAGAATTGATCTTTGTATAGTCTTGTTCTTGCTGTGTATAATGATCTCCTGGTTCTGTTTATTTCACTTAGCATCAGTTCGTATAAATCTCTCCAGGACTCTCTGAAATCTTCCTGGTGGTCGTTTCTTATAGGACAATGATATTCCATAACATTAATATACCATAATATATTTAGCCATTCTCCAATTGATGGGTATCCATTCAGCTTCAGTTTCTAGCCACTAGAAAAAGAGCTGCCACAAACATTTTTGCACATGTGACTACCTTCCCCGCCTTTAAAATATCTTTGAGATATACTCTCAGTACAAACATTGCTGGATCAAAGGGTATGCACAGTTTGATGACTTTTTATGCACAGTTCCAAATTTTCTCCAGAATGGTTGCATCCATTCACAGTTCCACCAACAATGTTTTCCTATATCCCCTCCAACATTAGTCATTATCATTTCTTATCATCTTAGCCAATCAGACAAGTGTGTAGTAGTATCTAAGAGTAGTATGCCCCAGGTAGCTCTCTAGAGGGCCTCAGGATCAATCAGAGTCAGAATCAGTCAAAATCCTTGGTCTCTAGGAGAAGGGAAAGAGGCAGGTGAGCTGCCAATGGTGAGGAGAAACCATCACATCACCATTTCATCTAAATATATGTATATACATCAAATAGATAATTAGCCTCAAGTGCTCTAGAATCTGTCTCAGATTCAAGTACACCTTTTCAGAGTTTCAGCCCTCTACATCAGAATTGTTTTAATTTGCATTCCTCTGATCAATAGTGATTTGAAGCACCTTTTCTTATGACGACAAATAGTTTCAATTTCTTCATCTGAAAATTGTCTGTTCATATCCTTTGACCATTTTTAAATTGGAAAATGGCTTGAACTATTATAATTTTGAGTCAATTCTCTATGTATTTTAGAAATGAGGCCTTTATCAGAACCTTTGAATGCAAAAATGTTTCTCAGTTTATTGCTTCCCTACTAATCTCATCTGCATTAATTGTTTATTAATTAATTAATATAATCAGTTATTTATTGTGCGATCAATAATGACTGTAGTTCTTCTTTGATTGCAAATTCCTTCCTCCTCCACACATGAGAGGTAAACTCTCCTATGTTGTTATAATTTGTTTATAATATCATTCTTAATGTCTAGATTATGAACCCATATCAACCTTATCTTGGTATATGGTGTTAGATGTGGGTCAGTGCCTACTTTCTGCCATACTATTTTCCAATTTCCCCAATAGTTTTTGTCATGTGAATTCTTATCCCAAAAGCTGGGGTCTTTAGGTTTGTCAAATACTAGATTGCTATAGTCATTTACTATTTTGTTTTGTGAACCTAACCTATTCCACTAATCAACTGCTCTATTTCTTAGCCAGTGCCAAATAGTTTTGATGACTACTGCTTGATAATATGTTTGAGATCTGGTACAGGTAGGCCACCTTCATTTGCTTTCCTTTTCATTAATTACCTTGAAATTCTTGACCTTTTGCTCTTCCAGATGAATTTTGTTGTTATTTTTTTCCAGGTCAGTAAAATAGTTTCTTGAGAGTTTGATTGGTACAGCACTAAATAAATAGATTAGTTTAGGTGGTATTGTGATCTGTATTATATTCTCTGGACCTTTCCAAGAGAACTTAATATTTTTACAATTGCTTAGACCAGACTTTATTTGTATGTAAAGTATTTTGTAGTTTTGCACATACAGTTCCTGAATTTCACTTTGCAGATAGATTCCCAAATATTTTATCTTATCAACAATTATTTAAATGGAATTTCTCTTTGTATCTCTTGCTATTGATTTCGTTAGTGATGTGTAAATATGTAAATCATCATAAAAGATGATTTAAAAGATGATTTATGTGGGTTTATTTTGTATCCTGCAACTTTGTTAAAGTTGTGGATTACTTCTAATAATTTTTTTAGTTGATTCTCTAGGTTTCTCTAAATATACCATCAAATCATCTACAAAGAGTGATAATTTGGTTTCCTCATTACCTACTCAGATTTCATCTATTTCTAATGAAAAGACCATTACTGCATAAAAAAAAAAATATATCTCCAAACACAGAACTCAAGAGAAACATAAAATAGTAAAAAAAGGAAGAACTCTTCTGTTATGGGTATACTTAGAGAGTGTGAGTATAATTTAATTTTATTATAATAACATGAAAAAACTAGAGGTAGAAAGGGGATCATACTGGAAAAAGAAGAAGAAGAAGGGAAAATAAGGGAAATTGCATCATCAAGAGTCAAAGAGGACCTATTTTAATTAAGGAAAAGAAAGGAGGGGGATGAGCATTGTGTGGATTTTACTGTCATCATATTTGGCTCAAAGAGCAAATATCAGATATATTTGGTTTCACATAGAAACTTGTCTTACTTTATAGGGAAGTGGGAGGGGAAAAGGGGAAAAAAAGGGAAAGACTAATACAGGGAAAAGAGAAGTAGTGGAGAATGGTGTAAAAGGGGGGAGGGGCTCTAAAGGCCTTTAATAATGGTTGATGAGATAATGGTTCTCTAGGTTCCATATACTTAATGTAATATGATGATGTAATGGTTCTACAATTGGAACATACTGTCCTGCAGTGATGTAATTGTACTGAGGTATGTAAGAGCTGAGAGGACTGGGAATTCAAAATCTCAGACACAGACACAAAAAAGACTCCAGACTCCAGAGTCTAGACTCCAGACTCCAGAGTCTAGACTCCAGACTCCATCCTCGATTATTCTCATGGTAGCTCTCCTGCCTTCATCACTTTTCCACCTAAGACCAAGGCCCAGACAGAGATGCTCCAGAAAGCTACTCCGGATATAACAAAATAATGCCAAATAATTTGGTCTATCTGTGCCAGACCTAAAAATATATTATAAAGCAGTAGTCATCAAAACCCTTTGGTCCAGGCTAAAAAAATAGAGTAGTTGATCAGTGGAATAGGTTAGGATCACAGGAGAAAATTGCCAATATCTATATTAATCTAGTGTTTGGCAAAACCAAAGACCCCAGCTTTTGGGATAAAAAATCGCTATTTGAAAAAATTGCTAGGAAAATTGGAAGCTAGTATTGAAGAAACTAGGCACTGATGGATATCTAATACCCTAAATCAAGATAAGGTACAAATGGATTCATGATTTAGACATAGAGTGATATTGTTAACAAATAAGGGTAGTTTGCCTCTAAGAACCATGGAGAAGGAAAGAATTTGCATCCAAAGAACTAGAAATCATAACTGAACACCAGTTAATTTTGGTTATATTAAGTTAAAAGCTTTTTCTGCAAACAAAATTAATGAACATAAGATCAGATGGAAAGCAATAAATTGGGAAGATATTTTTACATTTAAGGGTTCTAATAAAGGCCTCATTTATAAAATATATAGAGAACTGACTCAAATTTACAAAAATTCAAACCATTCTTCAATTGATAAATGGCCAAAGGATATGAACAGATAAATTTCAGGTGAAGAAAGTAAAACCATTTCTATGGTTATTAAATTATTGGTTATTAAAATAAAATTTAAAAATTGTTATTAAATTAGATTAAATTCTATTAAAATAGACATTAAAACCTATGAAAAGGTGCTCTAAATTACTACTGATCAGAGAAATAAAAATTAAGACAACTCAGATACCACTACACACCTCTCAGATTGGCTAAGATGACAAGAAAAGATAATGACTAATGTTGGAGGGGATGTGGGGAAACTGAGATACTAGTTCATTGTTGGTGAAACCATGAGTGAATCCAGCCATTCTGGAGAGAAATTTGGAACTATAAAAAAGTTACCAAACTGTACATACCCTTTCATCCAGCAGTGTTTCTATTGGGCCTGTATCCCAAAGAGATATTAAAGGAGGGAAAGGGACCCACCTGTGCAAAAATACTTGAGCAGTAAGAACAGTGTGTGTGTGTGTGTGTGTGTGTGTGTGTGTGTGTGTGTGTATATATATATGTATATATATATATATATATATATATATATATATATATATATATATATATATATATATATGTGTGTGTGTGTGTGTGTGTGTGTGTGTGTGTATGTGTATATATATATGTATATATGTGTGTATGTATATATTGTATATATATAATATATGTACATATATATGTGTGTGTATATATGTATGTATATGTATATATATATATGTGTGTGTATGTATATGTATATATATGTATGTGTGTATATATATACATATATATATATATATATATGTATATATATATACACATTGGATTTAACACGTACATTAGTTGCATTGCTTGGCATCCACGAGTGGGGGTGGAGAGGATGAAGGGAAAAATCTGAAACACAAGGTTATGCAAAGGTCAGTGTTGAAAAATTATCTATGTATACGTTTTTAAAATATAAACCTTTTAAAAATCTAGAAGGGGCAAATGGAAGCTAATGACTTTGTGAGAGAGCAACAATCAGTCAAACAAACTAAAAAGAATGAAAAATGGAACAAAATGTGAAATACTTCATTGGAAAAATAGTCAAACTGGAAAACAAATATAGAAGAGACAATTTAAAAGTTTTTGTCCTACTTGAAGGCTATGACCAAGAAAAGTGCCTGGATACATACTATAAGAGGTCATTAAGGAAAATTGCCCTAATATTATTGAAACAGATAGGGAAATACTCATTGAAAGAATTCATAATCTCTGGAAAGAGATCCCACAAGGAAAACCCCAAAGAACATTGTTGTAAAACTCCAAAATTATAATTTCAAGGGTTAAATACTGCAAGCTGGTAGAAATAATAAATTAAATATCAATGGGTAACAGGATTATTCAGGATCTGGAAACTTCTACAACAAAGGATTGAGGGTCTGAAAGGTCATATTCTGGGAGGTAAAGGACCTGGTATGACAACCAAGAATTAACTATCCATCGACATTCATCATCATCATCATCTTTCAGGGAAGGAGATGGAGCTTCAAAAAAGTAAGAGACTTTCAATCATTTTTATTGAAAAAAGAAAAAAAAAACAGAACAAAACAGAAAATTTAATTTATAGACATAGGACACAAGAGAACCATAGAAAGATAAACAGGAAAAATATATATTTAAAGGTTAAACTGTTTGCATTCTTAAATAGATATACAATATCTGTAACTCTTGAGAACTCTATTTGTTACTAGTGCTGACAGAGTTGGGGTATCACATGAACAAAGGGTATACTTATAAAAGAGCACTGAAGTGATGATATCAAAAAAGACACTATAGTGTGAGGAAATGTATATACAAGAAAAAGAGGAAAGGAAAGTTATATTGTAACAATCAGTTCACACCAAGAGGTTCAAAAGACCTATTACAATCAAAGATAAAAAGGGAGGGGAATGATCATTGTCCAAAGCTTGATCTCATCACCTTTAACTCTAAAAGGAAACTATGTAATCATTCAGTTGGGTATAGAAATTTATTTAATCCTATACAGAAATAGTAGGAGAAAGAGGGAAAGAAAAGGGAGGGACAAGGCAAAAGGGAGGGCAGAAACACTAGGGAAAAAGGTAAGAGAAGGTGGGAAATATTGATAGAAGATAAGCTAGTGGATAGAGTGGATAAAAAAGAGGGAGAAGTTATAGAAGATAATGTAGTGGGTAGGGTGATTTAAAAAACACAGAATTAAGGACAGAGTGGAAAGAGAGAGCAAAAATATATAGAGGGGGGGAAGATGGATTAAGAGAAATATTAAGTATAATCATAACTGTTAATGTGAATGGAATAAACTGTCCCACAAAACAGAAGCAAATAGCACAGAGGATTAAAAACAGAATTCTACAATATATTATCTACAAGAAACCCATTTGATACAGAGAGATATGTACAGAATAGAAATAAATGGCTGGAACAAAATTTATTATGCTTCAGCTGAAGTAAAAAAAAAAAAAAAAAAAAAAAAAAAACAAAGGGAGCAATACTGATCTCAGATGAAACAAAAGTAAAAATAGAGCTTATTAAAAGAGATAAGGAAGGAAAGTACAACTTGATAAAGTATATCATAAATAATGAAGTAGTAGTGATACTAAACATATATACACTAAGTGGGAGAGCACACAAATTCCTAGAAAAGTCTTTAAGCTAAGTTCAGGATGAAATATATAGGAAAACTATTCCAATAGGGGACCTCAACATTCTTCTCTCAGAACCAGACAAATCTAACCACAAAATGAACAAGAAAGAAACTAGAGAGGTTAATAGGATCCTAGCAAACTTAAATATCATAGACCTCTGGAGAAAACTGAATAGGAGCAGAAAAAATGCAACTTTTTCTTGTGTAGCATCTACAGAAAATTTGAGCATATATTAAGACATGAAAACCTCACAATGAAATGCAGAAAAGCATAAATAGCAAATACTTCCTTTTCAGACCACAATGCGATATAAATTGCATTCGATAAAAGGCCAGAGAAAGATAGTCTAAAAGACAATTGGAAATTAAATAATCTAATTTTAAAAACTGAGTGAGTCAAACAACAAATCACAGAAACAATCCACAATTTCATCCAAGAACATGACAATAGTGAGACAAGATACCAAAACCTTTGGGATGCAGCCAAACAGTTCTTAGGGGAATTTTTATATCTCTAAATAGTTACATAAACAAAATAGAGAAAGAGGAGATCAGTGAATTAGGCATGCAACTAAAATATCTAGAAAAAGATCAAACTAAAAAACCCCAATTAAATACCAAATTTGAAAATTTGAAACTCAAAAGATAAATTAAGAAAATAGAAATTAAGAAAACAATTGTACTAATAAACAAAACTAAACATTGGTTTTATCAGAAAATGAACAAAATAGATAAATCTTTGTTTATTTTGATCAGAAAAAGGAAATAATAAAACCAAATCATCAGTATTAAAAATGAAAGGGTAGTGAAATAAACTCAGCACCAATGAAAAAGAAATTAAATCTTAAAATAAGAGCTATTCTGCCCAATTCTATGGCAGAAGCCTGGCAATCTAACAGAAATGGATGAATATTTACAAAAATGTAAATCACCCAGATTTAAAGAAGAGGAAATAAAATACTTAAATAGACCCATTTTAGAAAAAGAATTTAGACAAGTCATTAATGAACTCCCTAAGAAAAAAATCTCCCGGCCAGATGGATTCAAAAGTGAATTCTACGAAACATTAAAAGACCAATTAATTCCAATACTATGTAAACTGTCTGAAAAAAACAAAAAACAAACCAAAATAAATAAATAAATAAAACAGATAAAGAAGGAGTACTATCAAATCTCTTTTAACACACAAATATAATAATGATACCTAAACCAGGAAGAGCCAAAAAAAGAGAAACAAAATTACAGACCAATCTCCCTAATGAATATTGATGCAAAGATTTCAGATAAAATATTAGAAAAAAATTATAGCAACTTATCAGCAGGATAATACACTATGAATAAGTAGGATTTATGCCAGGAATGCAGGACGGGTACAATATTATGAAATCTTTGACAATAATCAACCATATCAATAACAAACCAAACCAAAACAATATGATAATCTCAATAAGTGCAGGAAAAGCTTTTGGCAAACTACAACACACACTCCTATTAAAAACAATGGAGATCATATGGATAAAGGAATTTTCCTTAAAATAATAAGCTATATCTATCTAAAATCTATAGAAAGCATTATTTGTAATGGAGAGAAGCTGGCCATATTCCCAATAAGATAAGATATGAAACAAGGATACCCATTATCACTACTACTATTCAAAATTGTACTAGAAATATTGGCTTTGATACCATGAAAAGAAAAAGAAAGAAATAAAAGGAATTAGAATAGGCAATAAGAAAATAAGACTCTTTTGATGAGGAAATAAAACTATCATTCTTTGCAGATAATATGATGATATACTTAGAGAATCCTGGAAAATCATCCAAAAACCTACTGCAAACAATTAATAGTTTTATCAGAATTGGATGATATAAAATAAACACACACAAATCATCAGTATTTCTATATATTACTGACAAACCAAATCAGCAAAAGATGTTAAGAGAAATTCCATTTTAAATTACTATAGGCAAAATAAAATACTTGGGAATTTACCTGCTAAGACAAACCCAAAAATTATATGAACACAATTACAAAACACTTCTCACATACAAATAAAATTGGATCTAAACAATTGGAACAAGTATCAATTGTTAATGGCTGCACTGAGCTAATATAACAAAAATGACAATTCTACTTAAATTGATCTACTTGTTCAGTGCCATATCAGTGAAACTGCCCAAATATTATTTTATTGAATTAGAAAAAATAATAACAAAATTCATCTGGAAGAACAAAAGGTCAAGAATAATAAATGAATTAATGAAGAAAATACAAAGAATGGTGGCTTAGCAGTACCAAACCTAAAATAACATTATAAAGCATCAATCATCAAAACCATTTGGTATTGGCTAAGAAATAGAATGGCAGATCTGTGGAATAGATTAGATACACATGGCACAATATTCAAGGCCTATAGCCATAAGAATTCACTATTTGACAAAATTGTTGGGAAAATTCGAAAATAATGTCAGAAACTCAACATAGACCTACATCTCACATCCCATACTAAAATAAGGTCAAAATGGATATATGATTTGAATATAAAGGATGATACCATAAACAGATTAGGAGGAAAAGAAATAATTTACCTATCAGATCATTGGAGAAGGGAAGAATTGATGATCAAAAAAAAATAACTAGAGAAAATTATGAAGGGAAAAATGGAACATTTTGATTACAATAAATTTAAAAATCTTTACACAAACAAAGCCAACAAAAACAAGATTAAATGGGAAGTACAAAGCTGGAAAAAATTTGCATCCATTATTTCTGATAAAGGTCTCATTTCTAAAATGTATAAAGTATTGTGCCAAATTTGTAAGAATATAAATGATTCTCCAATTGATAAATGGTCAAAACATATGAATAAACAATTTTCAGATAGTGAAATTAAAGTTATATATAGTTGTATGAAAAAAGTGCTAAATCACGATTAGAGAAAAGCAAATTAAAACAACTCTGAGGTAACACTTCACATTTCTAAGAATGGCTAAGGTGACAGGATAAGATAAGGATAAATGTTGGAGAGGATGTGGGGAAACTGGAACACTAATGCATTATTGGTGGAGTTGTGAATTAATCCAACCATTCTGGAGAGGAATATGGAATTCTGCCCAAACTGATATAAAACTGTGCACACCCTTTGACCAGCAGTACCATAACTGGGTCTGTATTCCAAGGAAATCATAAAGAAGGTGAAAGAATCCACATGTACAAAAAGTGTAGCTGCTCTTTTTGTGGTAACAAAGAATTGGAAAATGTGTAGATATCCATAAATTGGGGAATATCTAAACAAGTTGTGGTATATGAAGGTAATGGAATATTATTGTTGTATAAAAAATGATGAACAAGATGATTTTAGAAAGACCAGGAATGATTTACATAAACTGATGCTGGGAGAAACAAGCAGAACCAGAAATACATTGTTCATAATACAAGCAAGAATGTGCAATGATCAGCTATGAAATGTGAGGTTCTTCACAGTGGTTCAGTGATCTAAAGGAATCCGAATAGACTTTGGACAGAAAATGCCATATACATCCAGAAAAAGATCTAAGGAGACTGACTGTAAATTAACACATATCATGTTCACTTTTTTTTTCTTTTTTCTTTTTTTTTAATCTTTCCCATGTTTTTTTTTTTCCCTTTTGCTCTGATTTTTGTCTGTGTACATGATTCATAAAGCAATGTGTATTAAAAGTAAATATATTTACTGCAATAAAAAAGAAAAAAATAAATCAGAGGAAATTAAGATAGTATTTTCAGTAGAATATTGGGTTATGAATTAGAATATAAGGAAATGAGAAGTTAATAGGCAATTATGTAGTGAAAGCAGTGAATACAGTAATATATAAAGATTACACAGCTCTTTGTAAAAATTTGGTAATGGCAAAATGAAGAGTTTTAAGATAACAACAGATTGAACACTTGACACAGAAAGGTGAGTTTTTGTTTGTTTGTTTTTCCCAACATGGAAATCTGGGTGTGTTTTGACAATAAGAGATGTAGACAGTATATTTATTGTTTTGTTTTGGTTTTGGTTTTGGTTTTGGTGAGGGAATCTAGAATTAAGGTATTTGCCTGAGGGCACATAGCTAGTAAGCTTTAAGAGTCTGAGCAGCATTTGAACTCAAGTCCTCCTTACTTCAGAGCCCATACTCTATCCACTGCTCCATCCAGATATCCTGGAGGCATTTTACATGAATGTATTGATAATGAAAGAAAGAAGGAATCTTTGAAGGGAAAGTTTCATTTGTATTTTTTCATTAATTTCTTTCAAATTCTTGACCTTTTGTTCTTCCAGATGAACTTTATTATTATTTTTTTTCTAGATCTATAAAATAATTTATTGTGAGTTTGATTAGTATGGCATTTAATAAGCAGAATAATTTAGGTAGAATTGCCATTTTCATTATATTAGCTCAGCCTACCATGAGAACTTGATATTCTTCCAATTGATTAGATATGCTTTTATTTATTGGTTTATAAATAACTCATCACCAATTCTAATTATTTCAAATTCTCTTTCTTTTCTTATTGTTAAGGCTAATATTTCTAATACAATACTGAACAGTAATGATGATAAAGGGCAACTTTGTTTCACCCATGATCCTACTGGAAATATTAGAAATATTTAGAATATTTAGAATTATTCCCTATTAGAAAGGGAATCTTCAGAAGGGAATCCAAGGATCACAGATTTACATCTGAAAGAGACATCAGAGACTAAATTTTTTTTAATATGTAGAACTTGAGATCCAGAGAGCATAAGAGACTTATTTTGGGATATACAGCTAGTAAATGATGAATGTAAGATAAGAATCTAGATCTTCCTTCCTCCAAATTGAGGATTCTATCCAATATGCCCCGCTGCCTCTCTATGAGAGGGAATGAGATCAAAATAAGTAGAAAGGCTGGCCTGATTTTGTGGGAATCCTATTTTTTTCCTCAAGAATAGGAGCAAAGAAAGAGAAGATTGGTGAAAATAGAAATTTTGAGATGTGGCATGGATGGTGACTTGGAGTTCATAACTAATTTTCTTTGTAAAATAGTAGTCAAAGTCATCTGCTATGATATAGGAAGGTTCAAAGGACACTTGAAAAGAAGAGAGGGAATATTGGAAATATATATTGTGGTGACTATCATAGAGAATAAGGGAAAGTAAAATAATGAGAATTCAACTAAGACTAAGATATAAACCTGAAGGGGTCCCCCTTCAATGTGGTTTTGTGACTTCCACCAGTTATATTTAGCATCTCAGGAAGAGTTGAAGAAGTAGACTGAGTTATTCCATTATTAAAGACTGGCAATGTCTATATAGGGGGAAAAAAAGTAGTAAAATTGCTATAAGAAATAATGAGTTCATCTAGGAGATGATTATGAACCACTACATAGAATTCCCAATCCTTCTAATTTTGTCCGCCTGCATTTTGGATTTCCTTCTCAGGCTAATTGTACTATTTCAAAGTCCGATTTAATTTATACTCTAACATATTTAACATGTATTGGTCAACCTGCCATTTTGGCGGGGGAAGGAAGGGAAAAATTAGAACAAAAGTTTTGGCAATTGTCAATGTTGTAAAATTACCCATGCATATATCTGGTAAATAAAAACTATTAAAATATTAAAAAAAAAAAAAAAGAAATAATGAGTTCAATACTTTTAGAGAAACATGGATAGACTTGCATGAAATAATAAAGGGGAAAATGAGAAGAATTAAAAGAACATTATGTAAAGTAATAGCAATGTTGATATAAGAACAAAGAATATGATTTTGACTATTAAAAATACCCAAATTAACTACAAAAATGCATGGAAACACTATCTCCATCCAGTGATCCAACTGATAAATAGAAGTATGACTGGTATGATTTTACATATAGACGTATGCATATATGTATATATAATGTGTGCTATATATATATATATATATATATATATATATATATATATATATATATATACACACACACATACATCCACACATATACATACATGCATTTTTGTCTAATGGTAGACATTTAAGGGAAGCGAAGGAAAGAGGAAAGGAAAAAAAAGTAAGGAAAATAAATTTACTTGATAACTTCATTCCATATTTAAAAGGAATGACAAGTTGTATTTAATAGATGTGCAGTTTCATGTGTAATCATCTTTTAAAATTATACTGTTATAAAATTATTTTATTATATAAATTTGAAATATAATAAATATTTTAAAAGATTTTTAAAAAGATTGGATGGTGAGACATGGTGCAAATAGTGTGTACTTGACTTGTTTAACCATTGGCTCAATACTGTGAAGGAAAATGAGCCAGAGCAAAAATGATGAACAAGAAAGCATTAATTTGGACAATGGTAAGGATGAATAAATCAATCTATCAATCAATAAATAAATGAATAAATCTTTATTAAATGATTCTGGTTTTTAGATACTGTGATAGACACTGCAGATACAATTTCAGAGAATGAGCTGAGCCCTCCTCATGGGGCTGAGTCATTTTCCATTTTTCTTTAATCATGAGAATTTATTACCTAGTTGATTTCCTGCTTTGGCATTTGAGATTTTCCAAAAGATAATATCTTAAATTTTCCCTTTGGCCTGTCATTTAGGAAGCAAATGTCGCCTAGGGATACAAAATAAAGATTTGTCTTTTCATGAAAAGAGGTACTTTTAGTTCAATATTGATTCTGACCTATTTCAACCAAACTGATTCATATTTTCTATATTTATCTAACTTTTCATTATAATACAGTTAAATTGATTTTGCTTTTGTTTTCCCCCATTGGGATAAGTCCTACCATCTCCCTCAATTTGCTCCTCTTCCTCCTTTAGCAACACTGAAAAATTGCTTATATCATAAAAGAACATTTCCTCACTTAGTCATGATAATGTTCAAGAGCTCAATTATAATATTAATAATACAATAAGCAAATTGCCTCTGAAGATCACTTCTAATCTGAAACTTGGATAAGTAGCCTAAAAATCATGGATGCTTTGCCTCCGTTCAACTTTTTGCCATAAGATAGTCTCCAGGGAAGTTAAGCCAAAGAAGCAGCAATTAGGAAAGATGCTGACTATTTCTAAGATTTGGTAAAGATAAAGCAATTTGCCACAAGGCATATTAGATTCTAGTATTAAATACTAAACTATTAAAAGGTAAAACACTGAACGACTCTTCCTACCTTCTGCATCTCCACTTACTGATTATAATATCTGAGAACTGTAGCTAAATTTATGACTAAACTAGGAAATAAGATTGTAATCACTTCAATGTTAAAGAAATATGTATGATACCAATAATTCTGTTGATGAAGCTAGGAAGTGGTTTGCTCCAGGAAAAACAAACAGCAAGAAAAAAACCTCAGAATTATGGGAGAAAGGTGATCAAACCATTCATATTCTTTGATTCAAAAATCCCCCTAGTCAAAACACAGAGGTCAATAATAGCAACAAGGCAATACATATATAGTTATAGGGATAGACATAGTAATAATGATAGATATTTATAGTAACATTGTGGTAGGGTTAAATTAGAAGAAAAATGGGAACTTTCACTGGGGGAAATGGCTTAGCAAATTGTAGTAAATTATATGGACGCAATGGAATATGATTATACCATATGAAACGATGAACATCAAATATGTTCTTATTGGGTTGAATTGGATTCACAGAAACAAGGGACTTGTACCAAATGATTCAGAGCAAAGAAACAATAATCAGGAGAATAATATACACATGACTATGATTATGTAAATTAGTGTATAAATTATAACAATAATAAAAGGCAATTGGACTATAAATTGTAACAAACAATTTCAGTCCTAGAGAGCACTGTCTCTATTATGTTATTTAAGCTGTGGTGACCTGAATAGGTTTGTACTAGGTGGTCTCTCATTTCCTTTATAGCTTTGAATTTTTGAACCCTTGATCCTGTAAATTATCAATGAAATATGCTTTGTTCCTCGTAGTAGACATGCAGGGGATTGCAGACAAGTAATGCATTATATACTACCATAATTAGTCACTAAGCTAGTCATTTTGTTTTAATGTTTTCCTTTGTTACCTGGAAGCACAAGAATGGGGGGCAAAAGAGTTTAAAAATATGATTGTGGCACAAAATGAAATGCCATATTAAAATGTAATGGGGAAAATAAAAAAGAAGAAAAATAAATTTATGTGTTATAAAAATATTTGGATTTGAAAGATATTGAACTTTTGTTTATTGTCCTATGAAAAGGAAAAATAACTAGTTGCAGAGTTTTGATAGGCAGAAAGGAAGCAATCAGGCATTTATTAAGCACCTACTAAGTGACAATGTGCTAAGCCCTCAACAAATATCTCATTTGATCTCTTAACAGTCCTGAAAGATAGATAGCATCACTCTCTTCAATGTATAATTGAGGAAACAGGGACAAAGAAAAGGGACTTGTCCAGGGTCACATAACTCATAAATATCTAAGGCTATATTTGAACTTGGGTCTTTCTGACTTACCACCAGTGCTCTATTCACTCTGCCACCTAGCTGCTTCTTTTTGAAGGTCAAAAGTGAGTTCAACTATACATGTATAACATTAATTATAAGTAAAAATATCTGAATGAGAGGGAATTAGTATTGAATCATCCCATGAAGTGTCTAGATTTAAATACAAGTTGTATCCCTTTTACAAAACTCTTAGCAAAATATGGTCAAATAAAGTGGTCAAACATTTCAGTACTGAATAAATTCCCATTCACTTCTATACAAGTAGTTTGGGGATTGCTTATTCTGCAAAATTTTAGGTTTGTCAAGTTCAAAGACAAAAATAGACCTAACTACATCCCTATCAATATCTACAATATCTCTTTTCCAGAGTCAGAACAATATTCATTCCTCTCTAAAACAACTCCATGTGTGATTTTTCCTTCGCAATCACTAGTCATAAGAAACCTAAGTTTGCTATGTGTGTTTTATTTATTTTCATTTTATTTTGAAAAAACAAAACAAAACAAAAAAAAAATTATCACAAAAGTAAACTCTACTTGTTTGTGAGCATTTGAGTGTCTGAGTCCCATTAGCCTCCAGGTAACTCAACACACTATCAAGCAAAGAATAATAAAGGGTAGAGATGCAGAGAGAAAAAAATATGTACAAATCCTATATGTATAAGCCATGTAAAGAATTAAATATTTTAATGTTCTTTAGAGTCTGTACGAGCATGTGGTATTATGACTTTGAAGATCTCCTGAAGTTAAGATGTAGTCCAATAATTATAATTCTATCTGCTCTGAGTATACACATAACAGATTTATTTATTGGTATGTTTATTTATTTGGTTTATTATTTATTTCTTGTTAATACACGTTGCTTTATGGATCATGTTGGGAGAGAGAAATCAGAATAAAAGAAAAAAAAAAAACAATAGGAGCGGAAAAAAAAAAACAGAAGAAAAAGAAATAAACATTGCCTGTATTGATTTACATTCAGTCTACATAATTCTTTTTTTCAGGATAATATGGCATTTTCTAACTAAAGCCTATTGGGATTGCCTTGGATCACTGAAATACTGAGAAGAGCCAAGTCTTTTATAGTTCATCATCACACAATCTTGCTGTTATTGTGTACAATGTATTCCTGGTTCTGCTTATTTCACTTAGCATAAGTTTAAATAAATTGTTCCAGGCTTTTCTAAAATCAGATTGTTCATCAATTTTATAGAATATTTTCTATATTCATCATTTTATAAAACAATTCTATTGCCTTCATGTTCCACAACTTATTCAGCTGTTCCCCAATTGATGAGCATCTGCTCATTTTCCAAATCTTTGAAACACAAAAAGAGCAGCTACAAACATTTTTGCACATCTGGGTCCTTTTCCCTCCTTTATGATTTTCCTTGGGATACAGACCCAGCAGTGCTACTGTGAGGTCAAAGGGTATTTATTCACAGTTTTATAACCCTTTGGACACAGTTACAAATAGCTTTCCATAATGGTTGGTTCAACTTACAATTCTGCCAACAATACATCTGTGTCCTAGTTTTCTCCACATCCCCTCCAACATTTATCATATTTTCTTGTCATCTAGCCAATCTGAGAGATATAAGGCAGCACCTCACAGTTTTAATTAGCATTTCTCTAATAAATAGTGATTTAAAACATTTTTCACATGCTTATTTGATGGCTTTAATTTTGTCTTCTGAAAATTGTCTGTTCATATGTTTTGACCATGTATAAATTGAGGAATGACTTATATTCTTATAAATTTGAGTGCTTTGTATATTTTAGAAATGAGATTTTTATCAGAAATTGTAATGTTCTGGTTAGCTTTGGGATCAGCTGTGGTTTCAGCAGAAGAATCATCACAAAAATAGTCAGGAATAAAATAAAAAGTCTTTATTGTCTCCTTCACAGTCTGTCTCTTTCACCTGGGATTGGGCTAGTTTTCTGGGGGAACCTTCAGATGGGCCTTGTTTCAGTGGAGAAGTGAAGAAGGACAGGCCAGACACTAAAAGGGTCTTCCTTTTTTAATCTGTTGGAGGCCTCCTCTAGGTCAGAATTTGACCTCTTACATATTCTATTACAATTAAATCCATTCATCATACTGAGTATAAGCCAATCATTATATCACTAGAGAACCAGTACTTATTGTAAGATTAAATCAATCATCAATCATACTGAATTAGAGAACTATTAATCACCACTAGATAATCACTATTCTAAACTAGTTAGCCATTGTTTTATCAATTCCACTGAGTTAACACCTTGTTGTAAGAATCCTTGCCTCAAGTATATTTCTCCAGAGTTATGGCCTATTACAAGAAATACTGGCTTTAAAATTTTTTTCCAAAAATTTTGGAAGCTTTGTACTTCCATTTTAATCTGGTTTCTATTGGTTTTGTTTGTGCAAAAACTTTTTAATTTACTGTAATCAAAGTTGTCCATTTTGCATTTCATAATGTTCTCTAGTTCTTCTTTGGTCATAAATTCTTCCCTTTTCCAAAGATCTAGTTGATAAATTATCCTTTGTTTTAATAATCTGTTTATGATATCATATTTTGTGCCTAAATCATGTATCCATTATGACCTTATTTTCATATGGGGTCTGAAATTTTGGTCTATACCAAGTTTCTGACATTATTTTTCAGTTTTCCCAAACATTTTTTTGTCAAATAAAGAGTTCTTATCCCAGAAGCCAGAGTTTGGGAAGTTCTAAAATACTAGATTATTATAGGTATTGATTATTGTGTCATGTGTATCTAACTTATTCCACTATTCCACCATTCTAATTTTTAGCCAGTACCAAATGGTTTTGATGATTGCTGTCTGGTACTGCTAGATCACCATCGTTTGTAATTTTTTTTCATTAATTCCTTTGATATTCTTGACCTTTCTTTCTCCTAAATGAATTTTGTTATTATTTTTCAAGTTTTATAAAACAATGTATTGGCATGACAGAACAAGTAGAATACTTGGGTTAGAATTATCTTTTTTTGTTGTTTTAGCTCAGCCTACCCATGAACAATTGATATTTTTCAATTATTTGGATCTGACTTTATTTTGTTTTGTAATTGTGTTCAAATAGTTCCTGGGTTTGCCTTGATAGGTAAAGACTCAAATATGTCATTTTTATTTTAAGTGGAATTTCTCTTACTATCTCTTGGTGCTGGGGTTTGTCAGTAATATACAGATATACTAATTCGTGTGTATTTATTTTAACATAACACTTCTAATCAGAAACAACACAGCAATTGAACATGTTGGAATGAGCAAAGAATGAGTTTGGAAGTTCTAGATTCAAGTCCCATTTTTGACCATGAACAAGTTATTTACTGTCTAAGTGGCTCAGGAAATTATAAAGCCATGAGGTTTATATTTATGCTATATATCATGGTATGAGACTTTCCTAGATGAACTTTTTAAGGGACTGCAAAGAGTTTTAATCCATGAAATTAATATAACCCCTATCCCAGGACCCATTGGTAAGAGACTTTCTTTTTATGGTAGAAAAGAATGTCCTGTCTTGCAGGAGTAGTAAGGCAGAATTGGCAAGAGAGCAAAAGAACTTGCTCATGACTCTTCTGGAGGACTCTTAAAGTGTCACGTTACTTCAGGCACTTCTGTCTCCCAGCTTCAAGAGAGAAGATGGGAGAGGTAAATCTCATTTTAGGTTCCTGAAGAGAATGATATTTGGGAGACGTAAATGGAGCGGGAAGTCTGATTCATGTCCCTATTCCTGTCTTGCTACTCTAAAGATGTCAGGGAGTTTCCCTTGAAAGAGATTTAGAACTCTTTTGATTGAACTGCATAATGTCACTCCTGAGAGGAAAGGCTCCTTCACTCTGCATTGTTTAATTTATTTTCCCATGTGGACATCGTCTGAGTTGTTTTTCTATGATATAGATAAATGTGTTCCATTGAAGGAAAGAAAAGGGAAGGGAAGAAAAGGTAAAAGGAAAGGAAAGGAAAGAGAAAGGAAAAGATAAAAAAGAAGGAAGGAAGAGAAGAAGGAAAAAAGAAGGAAGGAAGGAAAGAAGATACTGCTTAAGAGTTATAGATCCGCATTAATATAATGAATTTCCATGCAGAGAATTTCTATATGTAGAGGTCTGCAGGAGCAGCTTGCTAAAATAAAATTTAAAAATAAAAAAAATTAAAAAACAGAAAGGTATCTTATAAGTCTTATAAGATGCAAGCTAACAGGAATGGGGAGGGGAAAATGTCAACAATTGGATATAAAGGGTTTTTAAACTGACAAAAAAAAAACCCTAGCTAATTATGATCACCTAATTAAACATGTAACATACTAATTTTTCAAGTTCATCAAGAAAGCATCAAAAATGATGTTTCTTCTTGTTTTTATTTGCTGTATTTCTAGAGAAAGTATTGTTTGTATGCCAAGCAATTTGTATCTAGAAGATACTGAAATCCATATCATCAATGCAGAAAATCATGGTTTAAAAATAGTCATATTTAAAACTGAAAGGGACCTTTGAGTATCCAATAATAACAATCTTTAAAAGAAAATAACATCTCAAATCTATAAATCAAGCAAGAAAGGGGATGTTTTTAGTTGGTCTGGGAGTACAGCAGGAGGCAATCAAGGGCAAAATTAAGTTAAACCCAACAGAGGTTGCTAACCCAGTATGTTCTGGGTTTGAATCTCCTACAGCCAAGTCTGTGTCCAAGCAAGTTCCATAACTAGTAACTATAAAGGAACAAACAGAATAGCTCCTGAAGAGCCTTTCCTCACTATTCATCACAAAATAGATTATAGGAATCTCACCAAAAAGATAGTGGGGTTGGAGTGGGAGATATACTTCATTAGAAATATTAGCTCTTTTGCACAAGTTTTGGCACTGAAGGTAGATAGATTGGAGGGGCGGTTTTCCATTAAAAATTAGAACCAATGCCTCTGATATTTTATAATGAAAAAACATTGTGAAATGTTTGAGGAGCCTATCTGCTGGCCCTATGACAACAACAAACCAAGTGTGGGAAATATCACACACGAGGATTTAATTCAAAGTACCACAAGTCAAGGTCACGCTTGATCTGGGCTCCCAGAGGTGCTTACAGGCAACTTTCAATGTATTCAAATTATGGGCCAGATCATTAAACGAGCTGACTGACTCACTCATTCTTGCTATTAATAAAGAACTCATCTTGGAGATTTTCCGCACGGCTGTATGGATAACCTGAATTTATGTGGACCTCAGCAGTTCAAAGCCTGAATTCATTTTCTTGAAACAAGCAGAATCTGAAGTTTATTAGCATGGAAAAGAGTTCTTCTTTCATTAGATTATTCTGAAGGGCTGTCCATTACATAATATGCCACGCATGTAGAACCTTTAGAATAAAACTTGTTGTCCCCAATCAGTGGGTGGATTTTTCTATTGTGTGATAGACTTTATAACTCAAAGCAAAGCTGCAGAAATGCTTGGCCAGGTTTCTTCATCTTTAAAACATACTCCTTTAAATTAAAATAATAGCACATAGAATCTTAATTACCTATTTAGATTAGAGCTAATTATTTCTATCCTGGAAGGTGTGACCTTTTCAGGTCAAGTCTTCTAGATCATGCAGTTATATAAGAATCAATGGCCTCCCTCATAGAGTCTGAAAAAAAACAACCATATTAATAATTTCAAAATTAATATCCAAGCCACATAAGTCTCAATTTAAATTAAATTTAATACCATTTTTTCTTTTAAGGTAATATAAAAAGTAATGGCTTTCAAGATGACTTACTGGAAACAGCAATGTCTTTGGACCAGGGTTCAAATACCACTTCTGATGTTTATACTTTTATAACCTCAGACTTATATAACTTAATATTCCTCAGCCTCAGTTTTCTTATTCAGAGAATAAAATTGGCATATATGATCTCTAAAGGTGCATTTATTTTGACTATGATCACACAGCTTCTGGGGTCCCTTATAACTATGTATCAGATAACCTTTTTTCAAGCAGAAAGTTTACTGAACCAAAATGCGATGAAAAGAAATAATCAGATTAAGTCAACATCCTGAAGATGACATAACTTGGAAAGTAATCCTATACTTTAGTGTTTAACAGAAAAGAAACTATGCTAGGCCATGAATCCTATTTTCTCAAAGGATTTCAAAGAAGTGTATCTGGTAAAACTTTGTGAATAATGCAAGTCCCATTGTGGTTTCTATAGCCTGCAGAAATAGACCATTCTTAAGTACTGACCCTCTTGGTCAATAGCTGTGTCATAGCTTTCTTTATAGGACTTTGTAGAACCAAGCTTGTGAAATAACACAGGATTCTTTCCCAATGAAAACATGCTTTGCTTTACTTAATTGGCTTCCTTTTTATCCTCACCTTCAGTTCCCAGTGTCTTTTTTTTCTTTATATCTAATCATCAAACAAGCTTTTTTGTCCAGGTTTTCTTGTTAAAATGCTTTTTTTTTTCCCTTTCTTCCTTTCTTTTTTTTTTTTTTTTTTCTCAACTCTCTGAAATTCCCTTTAGAGTACTGCAATCTGGTGTGATTTGTAAAAGGTGCATCTGTGGCCTCTGAGGCTTTATCCAACAGCTTGCAGGCAAGGTGACAAGTCAGAATATTAAACAAGGGAAGAGGGGGGTGTAACATACCCACCCACGTTTCTTTGCAAATTGTGCCTTCATTCATAAAAAACCTCTTTATTTCTCCCTAATCACTCCTTTACCCATTCATGCATAGGGAGAATCCAGGAACTCATTCAGTTGGTGAGCACATATAGGTTCAATGACAGGGACAGAGGTACTCATAAAAAATAAAAAATTGAGTTGAGTAATTCAATATTCAAATTCCAGCTGTCAGAATACATTCATTTGCAGCACTTTTCTGGAATAAAATGTAGAGTAGTAAAATTCATGGACTTTCTATTAGTTCTTTCTCATTAAAGGTAGGGGAAAAGAAAAAGCAGAGAAGGGGAAAGGAATGTTACAAATCTCAAGAGTGTACTTTTCAATTCAATTTGAAAATAATGTACCTAGCATTATTTAAGTCAGAAAAGTTATTTTCTATGTCACATCTATTGTAAAAATTGGTATTGAACAAATATGGTAGTTAACTACCAAATAATATTGGATATATATAAAATTTGCTGATGCATTCTGTGACAAGTGATAGCATTTTTCTGTGAATGTTATTTTTGCTTCCTCAGACATTGTACCTTGATTGGTCAAATGCAAGTTATATGAGAACACAGTTAATATAGCAGAGGAGAACTTTTCTGTTTTTGGGCTACTCTGCTTTTTGGTTCCATCTGAAGGAACCATCAATAAAGACAAAGACTTATTATGAGTGAAAAAACAAGCATCTCCACTGTTTTTTCCCCCTCAGAAGTCACACAACGTGTGTGTGAGTGTGGGTATATGTGTGTGTGACATATATACACATGGATAAATAGAGATACAAACAGATGTGTATGATATCTGTCACATAATGGATACATGAATGGAGAGTTAGACAATAAAAGAGATTAAATTATAAGCTCCTTGGACAATATAACTGATTTGTTTGTTTTACTTCTTTTTGTATTCTAGCACTTAGCACAACATCCTAGCACATTTGTTGTTGTACAGTCATTTCAGTTATGTCTGATTCTAGATGATCCCATTTGGATTTTCTTGGCAAAGATATTGAAGTGGTTTGTCATTTCCTTTTCCAGGTTATTTCTTGGAGATGAGGAAACTTGAACAAAGAAAGTTAATTCAGGGCCACACAATAAGTGTTGGAATCTGGATTTGAACTCAGGTCATCCTGATTCCAGGTCTCCAGATCTGTCATTTTATCCACTGTGACATCTAGCTGTCCTGCCTGGAATATACTAGATGATCAATAAATATTGGTTGATTGATTGATTGATATTGTTTTTATTTTTCTCACTTTAAATTTTCAGAGATCAGATTAAATTTATAATGAAAGAAGACACTATCCCAACTTAATTTTTTATATTTACTGTTCAATGGATTACTAGGTAGTAGATAAAAAGATGGCTTTTATTAAATGACAAAGCTTATTGGGGTGAAAAGGCATCTTCTCACTAAACTCAGTAGACTCAGCAAAAGCATCTTGAGGACAGGAGAAGTTGTATATATAATAACATACTATTATAGTATCAAGTGGGCTCCACTGCAGGAGAGCTATCTTTTTATATCTTCCTAATAGAATTCCAATCCCTCTCATAGCTACAATTCTAATTTTTTCTCTCTTTCCTCTTAAGCAGAAGAGTGCTAGAATTGGATTGCACCAGTTTATGGCAGTCAATTATTAAACTTTCAGTTTGAGCATTTATACCTCAGATATTAGTAAATACTACAAATCAGGACTTGATTTTCATTGGCTGTTGCATTTTTATTACGAACATGTACTTCTTTCAAATTGGTTAATTGTCTAAACTTAAGAAAGTGATGGAGATTTATAACGTAAATTAAATGGAAATCTGTTGAGTAGTTTATGGAGAACTGATTGAAAACATTTACCACCATACCACTACTTCCATGCCACCCCTCAATCACTTTCTCATATTCCAACTCACCTCATATTTCATTTTTGAAAATTGAAGCTATTCACCAAGCACTCCTCTTCTTTACTTTCTCATTTCACATCACTCAAACGTTTTGCTTCAGTATGTCCACTCTATTAAAGATCTTTTCTTCAGAAGTCTGACTCATCATCATCCTTTTGCTCTCTTTCTAGCCATAATCTCTCCTTATTTACTGGTTCCTTTCCTGCAGTTTCTAAATAAGCCCGTATTTCTTCTATTATTTAGGGAAAAATACCAAAACAAAATCATTTACTTTATCTTATCATTCTTGTTATTTTATTTCTCTCTTTTTCTTATCTAAACTCCTTAGAAAAAAACCTTCCTGCATGGTTTCCACTTTCTGTTCCTATTTCCTTCTAAACTCACTCCAAACTGATTTTCATATTCACCAATTGCAAATTCCAAAGATACCACAAGTCTTTTGATTGCCCAATCCAATATCTTTTTCTCAATTTTCAACTTTCTTTACTGCTCTAGAATCTTTACAATTATTCATCACATTTTTTTTTCTTTAATATTCTTTCCTCAATTTTTCACAACACTATTGTGTCCTATTTCTCCTTCAATATGCTTGCTCCTTCTCCATATCCTTTTACTAGATTCTTCAAATCAGTCACACCTACTATCCACGGGTGCCCTATAAGCCCTCCATCATCTTTCTCTTACCTGGACTATTTCAATAGTCTTCTAATTTTCAAGACAATCTGATTTCTAATAAAAATTTATTTCATTGATCTACCAAAATGATTTCCCTAAATTGTAAGCCTGCCCATATCATCGCCCTATTCAATAAAACCCAATGGCTCCCAATTGACTCTAGGATCAAAAATTAAGTCCTCTGTCTGGCCTTTAGAACCCTTTATCTCTTTGTAGTACTTTAATATTTCCCTCCATACACTCTACATTCCAGCCAGACTGTTGTAATTGCTGTTCATCCCACAGGATGCTCCATCTCCCATTTCTTTGCCTTTGATCTGGATTTTTCCCATGCTTGGAATATCCTTTTGACTAACCTCTGACTCTTAGCTCCCACAGCTTCCTTAAAGTCTCAGTTCAAATCACATTTTCTGGAGGAAGTTGTATTCTGCCATTCTCCCCTGTGGGTTTTTTTTTAATGTTCTTATTTTCCATCTACAAATAATACACACACACACACACATACACACACACACACACACACACACACACACACAAGTTATTTACTTATTATCTCTCCCATTAGAATGTTAACTCCTTTCAAGGTAAATGCTGTGGTTTTGCCTTTCTGTGTACCTTCCTTATCATTATTTCTAAAATATGAAAAAAATTAGTTAATAAATCAACCAATAAGCATTAATTATACAATATATTCCAGTTCACATGTTAAGCACTGGGGATACAAAGAAAAGCCCAAATATTGTTAAATTACTGAAATGACATATAATTCATTCTATCTATACATTTCTTTTTATTTATTCCACTGTCCAATTTTAGAGTTTTTCATTTCATGTTGATTAAAATTTATAAACATTAAGTAGGGTGACATCTTTTTAAACACCAAACAACTTTTGTGGTGTTATTATTATTATTATCCACATCTGTGATTTCACCACTCTATATGGGACTTTCTCTTTTACTTCAGATCTCATATAAAACTTAGAGTTTAAAGAAATTGCTGAGGATTCAGCAAGACAGACGTAGAAATATATTCTCCCCCTCCTCTTCCTTCTTTTCCTCCTCCTTTTCCTCTTCCTCCTCTTCTTTCTCCTTCTCTTTCTCCTTTTCTTTCTCCTTCTCTTTCTTCTCCTCTTCCTCCTCCTCTTTCTCTCTCTTCTTTCTCTCTCTCTGCATTTCTCTCTCCCCATCCATCTTTCTACTTTCTCCCTTTAATTCTCCATGCTTTAATTATTTATCATCTGAATCAGAGCCCAAGATTAAAATCCTTAGACTAATACTTAACACCCCTCAGAACATTAGCAGTTTATTTAAACTCTGCAGTTTTAAGTTTCACCTTTTGTAAAGAGAAAGGGTTTGATTATATAGTATGAAAGCATGTGTATGTGTGCCTATACATGTATGTAATGTGTATTATATTACATTTATTCAGAGAAAAAAAAGTCTGAGATAAAATGTTCACAATAAAAAACATATTCATGATATCTAATAAAACATGCATTGGAATTCCTATACAAGTAAAAAATTCCATTTATGATTCTATGTATGCATTTTTCATCTAGTATAAAAAAGGCTATGCAGCATGCATTTTTTGATAAATTGAGTCTTTTCCTCTTCTTAATTCAGGTCTCCATTCCATGCTTAAGGAATCATCTTGTTTATAAGAGTGCTGACCTGAATTTCATTATATTAAGAGGAGTGCCAGAAGTTCACAAGCTTATTTCCTAAAGTTGAAATCTACGGAATATTAAAACAAGTACTTTGATGACTATGATAGTGAGAAGGGAATCATCTTAAAAATTAACAGAAAATAGAATTTTCAAGGATATATGAACTAGTATTACTTTATTTAATTGTATTAAACTGTGATTATACTTGGTCCTTGTTTTAGTGAGCCAGTTTCCTTTAATAAAATACTTAAAATACCTGTCACTAAGTGGAGTTTTTGAAAGCCTTTCCGTGACCAAAAAGGGGAGGTAGGAGAATGAACATGTATTAAGCACTTATTCTATGAGAAAGTCACTGAACTAACTCCTGAGGGCACAAATACAAGCAAAATGGCAGCCCTTGATTTCTAATGAAGTAAGGTAACACATAAAATATAATTATGTGCAGAAATTCAGGAAGAAGAATTAGGGGTATAAAGTAGGATTGGTCTGGACTCCTCTACAAAATGGAGACATATGAGGAAATAACCAGTGGGAGAAGAGGGAGGACCTAAAAGAGGGACATTCCAGAGTGAGAAAGCTTTAGCTATAACTAAAATGTTCCTGAATGAGATGGCCTGTTGCAGGGTTGGGGAACCTTTTTTTTTTTCTTTCTTTTCTTTTTTTTTTTTTTTTTTCTGCCAAGGGCCATTTGGATATTTATAACATTATTTGTAGGCCAAACAAAACTATCAATTTAAAAATTAGCCTGATATATTTGATCAAACATTTACTCATTCCTAATGTAATGGCTGGAACTGCTTCTCTTTAGTGTGATGTAACTGATATTGATGATAATGCTACTCTCAATTGCTTTTCCAGATTTGTGTTGGCCAGTCTGGAGTGCAGTTGACTATTTGAGATGATAGGTTTTAAAAAGAACTGATCACAGCAGTTAAGTCATTATGAACTCAAATGCATATTTCAATGCATGCCTCCCCAAGTGGGGAATTCATGGTTGTTTATGTAACATAGAACTCAAGTAGTGGGAGATTGTTGTACCTAGCTCTCAGCTCATTTTTGCCTTACAGCTGAATGATTTCATTCTGTAGGATATCAGGCACATCAGTTAGCTCTACATCGAATGGTGTAGCAAAGATGTTCAATTCCTTTTGCTTACTTTTCAAGTCCTTGAATCTTTCAGTAAATGCCTCAATTAGTTTCACACATTCACCAGCATATTTAAGTATCATAGAAGGCTTTTGTCTATCCAGAGTGGGGAAATGCACCATGTTATTCCTTTCAAGTTGTAATTTTCATAGCCTTAATTTAGCTACTAATAATTTCCCATTTGAAAATAAGGAACTGAGGGGCAGCTGGGTGGCACAGTGAATAGAGCACCAGCCCTGAAGTCAGGAGGACCTGAGTTCAAATCTAATTGCAGACACTTAACACTTCCTAGCTGTGTGATCCTGGCAAGTCACTTAAGCCCAATTGCCTCAGGGGAAAAAAATTAAGGAACTAAGAAGCTGTTGGTGTCCTGCAGCTGGCATTTAGCTCTGAGAGATTCTTTGTTCTTTCTGCTATGCATGGTGTCCAGCATGCACACTATATCACACAACCACTTGTTATCATCGAGTTCCCTGACAGGTTTTAATTTTACCTCCATGAACTGCTTGAATTCATCCAATAGTGAGCATGTTTGCTTGACTCAGCCACCACATTTCAAAATGATAAAAATGATCACAGTACACAGAGTCAAGATCATTCATTAACTCCTTAAACTGGCAACTGTTAAACTCTCTGCTTTTGACAAAATTTATGCATGACACTAGAGTTGACCTCACATTGTTGAGCCACAATGACGATGTAAAGACATTTTTGGTGTAGGATGCAGTAGCATATAATTCAATCATGTGGATCAAAACTGAGATAATTTAGTTCTTTCTTGACAAATGCCATTAGCCATTTTTGCAAGTTGGCCATGGCTGAAGCTCCATCTGTAGCAAGGTCACTTAACTTTTCAAATGGTAGTTCAAGTTTTTTCATTGATAAACCAGGCCTCTCAAACAAGTTCTTACCTCTCCTAGAGTGTGTGTGGCTTCCAGGGACAGACAGCCGATCTTCTCACATGTCAAACTCTGAAGTTATCCCACGAACAAAATCAGACAGGGTTTTTTGTCTGTTGGGTCACCATAAGCCAGATAGAAAACTGGAAATTTCCTCCAGAATCCTTCAATGTTTTCCTCAGTATCTTGCAGTAAATCAGTCATCTGACCTGCAATGGTTCTCCAAAACAAAATAGCATTATTAAACAATTTTATTTTTGTCTGGTGCTAACAACTCCATAGCAGTCATCATGCAGTCTTTCCCAAGCTCTTCCTCTATATGAAACCTCAGTCTCTTTGCTATTAGTTTGCTCACTAAATAACTCATGTGAATAATGTTGTCTCTCACAATAAAGCCTAGTGAAAGAGGCTTATTGTGATTCCAAGAGCACTGATTTTATTGAAATGCATTTGGCCTCCTAATTCACTGAGTTTAGCATTTTTTAAGTTGTAATAATGCTCTGTATTGACTTTTTTTCTCATTAATACTAATGCATTGCTACAAACTAGACGCATGGATTTGCCTGTGACCTTAACAAAAAACAAAACAAAACAAAACAACAACAAAAAAAAATCAATTGTCCATTTCCCTTGGAGATATTCATACTCTGCATCAACTTTTTTTTGTGGTTGTCATTTGTTTTAATAACTATACACTGTGTATGTCACCAGTGATATAATTATTTTGCTTTAATCATTGATTTTATCTTATACTTAGATTTGGAAAATATGCAACATTCATACTATTTTTCCCCTGAGGCAATTGGGGTTATGTGACTCATCCAGGATCACACAGCTTGGAAGTGTTAAGTATCTGCAGCCACATTCGAACTCGGTCCTCCTGACTTCAGGGCTGGTGCTCTAACCACTGTGCCACCTAAATCCCCCATGTATCATTGATACTTGAGTTCTTTCCTATGTAGTGCTATTTCCTTAATCTTAATCTGAGATTCAGTTTTTATGAAGATTATTGGTAGTGGATATGTAGATAAATGTAGATTTGGATTTATCATTTGGATCAACAAAGGTGACAATATTGTTATCAGTCATGGGAGGCAAGGTCATCTTACAAGGAATCATCTTATCACTTCTTGTCTCATTATCACTAGATTATAATAGTTTTGCCACAGTGTATTACACAATGTGTGCCCTCCTAGCCTGCCCACCTCCAACTCTTCTGTGAATCACCATAATACAGACTGGTGGACCGGGAGCAGCCAACAAGAAGCATACATGTTTATCCCATCATGGGCTCATATGTGTCTTGTCAACCCCATAATGGATATTTCTTGCTTGTCCCTCAATATTTACATTGTTAACATGATTCCCTTAATATAAATTTATGTTGCTATGAAAATGTTTCCTGTATTTATTGAATTTGGAATCCCAGCTGTGGTTTCCTCAGCAGAGTCAGATCAAATGTTTTCTTGGGCCTTATATAGCCTGTGGGCCTAGGGGCATATTTTTACTTGATAATAAGATCTTGAAAGGGTAAAGATTATTGAAAACTGAAAGTGCAAAAATCTAAACTGTTATGAAATTTGCACAATTCTAATACTGAGAGGGAATTTTCCAAAATGTGCTAGCAATTTAAATAAGTATATTCCAAATTAATTTGGGCATGGACTACTAGTTCCTGCTGAAAAATGATCACACAAAATAATGCACATTGTGATGCATATATAGTATATCATACTTGGATACATGTGATATATAAAAAATAATATGAATTACCAAATTGCACTAAAGTTTAGAGAAGATAGCAATAGCATTTGATCTCTTAAAGCTTCTTTTCATTAAGCCAAAGAACAAAAGTTCTGTATAGCATAACAAGGGAAATATTAGTCAAGACTATTTTCTCCCTCCTACTATATGTTGTTTACAGGAAACACACCTGAAACAGGATGAGACATTCAAACTAAAAGTAAAAGGGTGGAGCAGAATCTATTATGCTTCAGGCAAAACCAAAAAAGCAGGAGTAGCCATCCTCATCTCAGATCAAGCAAAAACAAAAATTGATCTAATTAAAAGAGATAAGGAAGGGCATTATATCCTGCTAAAGGGAAGCATCAATAGTGAAGCAGTATCAATATTAAACATGTATGCACCAAGTGGTGCAGCATCTAAATTCTTAAAAGAGAAATTAAGAGAGCTGCAAGAGGAAATAGATAGCAAAACTATAATAGCGGGAGATCTCAACCTTGCACTCTCAGAATTAGATAAATCAAACCACAAAATAAATAAGAAAGAAGTCAAAGAGGTAAATAGAATACTAGAAAAGTTTGATATGATAGATCTTTGGCGAAAGCTAAATGGAGACAGAAAGGAATATACTTTCTTCTCAGCAGTTCATGGAACCTATACAAAAATTGATCATATACTAGGGCATAAAAACCTCAAAATCAAATGCAGTAAGGCAGAAATAGTAAATGCATCCTTTTCAGACCATAATGCAATCAAAATAACATTTAATAAAAAGCCAGGGGAAAATAGACCAAAAAATAATTGGAAACTAAATAATCTTATACTAAAGAATGATTGGGTAAAACAGCAAATCATAGACATAATTAATAACTTCACCCAAGAAAATGACAATAATGAGACATCATACCAAAATGTGTGGGATACAGCCAAAGCAGTAATTAGGGGAAGTTTTATATCTCTACAGGCCTACCTGCATAAAATAGAGAAAGAGAGGGCCAACAAATTGGGTTTACAACTAAAATTGCTAGAAAAGGAACAAATTAAAAACCCCCAGACAAACACAAAACTTGAAATTCAAAAAATAAAAGGTGAGATTAATAAAATTGAAAGTAAAAAAACTATTGAATTAATTAATAAAACTAAGAGTTGGTTTTATGAAAAAACCAACAAAATAGACAAACCCTTAGTAAACCTGATTAAAAAAAGGAAAGAGAAAAAGCAAATTGATAGTCTTGAAAATGAAAAGGGTGAACTCACCACTAATGAAGAGGAAATTAGAACAATAGTTAGGAGCTACTTTGCTCAACTTTATGCCGATAAATTCGATAACTTAAATGAAATGGAAGAATACCTTCAAAAATATATCTTGCCCAGATTAACAGAGGAAGAAGTAAGTAGTTTAAATAGTCCCATCTCAGAAAAAGAAATAGACCAAGCTATTAACCAACTTCCTAAGAAAAAGTCCCCAGGACCAGATGGATTTACAGGTGAATTCTACCAAACATTTAAAGAACAACTAACTCCAATGCTATGTAAACTATTTGAAAAAATAGGGATTGAAGGAGTCCTACCAAATTCCTTCTATGACACAGACATGGTACTGATACCTAAACCAGGTAGATCGAAAACTGAGAAAGAAAACTATAGACCAATTTCCTTAATGAATATTGATGCTAAAATCTTAAATAAGATATTAGCAAATAGACTTCAGAAAATCATCCCCAGGATAATACACTATGACCAAGTGGGATTTATACCAGGAATGCAGGGATGGTTTAATATTAGGAAAACTATTAGTATAATTGACCATATTAATAATCAAATTAATAAAAACCATATGATCATCTCAATAGATGCAGAAAAGGCATTTGATAAAATCCAACATCCATTCCTACTAAAAACGCTTGAGAGTATAGGAATAAATGGACTATTCCTTAAAATAATAAGGAGCATATATTTAAAACCTTCAGTAAACATCATATGTAATGGTGATAAACTAGAACCTTTCCCTGTAAGATCAGGAGTGAAACAAGGTTGCCCACTATCACCATTACTATTCAATATAGTACTAGAAACTCTAGCCTTGGCAATAAGAGCCGAGAAAGAGATCCAAGGAATTAGAGTAGGAAATGAAGAAATCAAATTGTCACTTTTCGCAGATGACATGATGGTATACTTAGAGAACCCCAAAGACTCTGCTAAAAAGCTATTAGAAATAATTCAGAATTTTAGCAAAGTAGCAGGATACAAAATAAATCCACATAAATCCTCAGGATTTTTATACATTACCAACACAATTCAACAGCAAGAGATACAAAGAGAAATTCCATTCAAAATAACAGTCGATAGTATCAAATATTTGGGAATATATCTACCAAAGGAGAGTCAGGAATTATATGAGCAAAATTACAAAACACTTGCCACAAAAATAAAGTCAGATTTAAATAATTGGAAAGACATTCAATGTTCTTGGATAGGCCGAGCGAATATAATAAAGATGACAATACTCCCCAAACTAATCTATTTATTTAGTGCTATACCAATCAGACTCCCAAGAAACTATTTTAATGACCTAGAAAAAATAACAACAAAATTCATATGGAAGAATAAAAGGTCGAGAATAGCAAGGGAACTTGTTAGGATTACTAAGTGAGAACTCAGGTTGTCTGGATGGTGACAAGGTGAGAATTCAGGTTTTCTGGACAATTACAAGGTGAGAACTCAGGTTGACTTGATAGAGGGGCAAGCTCATTGGCTGGGGTGGTTCTTCCCAGAAGCCCTTGCATTATCCCACGCCCATTCTCTGGGAGAATAAAAGAGAGAGCACTGGGCGCAGAGAGCAGATCGGCCTGAAGAAGGATAAGAGTTGGAGGAGATTCAGAGTCAGGATTCAAGAGAAAGACTCTGCATTGCATCAGGCTTGACGGGGCTCTCTGCAGGAAGGGAAGTCACTTCTAAGGACAAGAGTTAACAGCAACTGCCTGGAGACAATGGTTCACTACAGGAAGAAGAATCTGTCTGAAAGATTTGAGTAGACACAGCAGATCTCTTCCCAGAGAGCGATCTGGCAGCTTCTGGAGACGACAGCTCGCTACAATTGGCGCCCAACGTGGGGCAAGGACTTTTGCTTATCCTGACAAGAGGAGCTAGACCAGACCTTTGCAATTTGGCGCCCGAACAGGGACAGACACAGTCCTGATTCCAGTGGAAAAGCTTCCGATCTAGATCTCAGTCTCTCTGACCCAGAACCGTGAGTAACGAGGAAACTTTGTTAAAGATTAAGTGAGCGTGCTAATAGATAAATAAGGAACTTAACTTGTTAAGGGCTAAACCAGGAATCTCTTATAGCTGAAATGGGGCAGATGTTAGCTATATTCAATCCCTGGACCTCAGCCGACTCAACCTCAGCCCCAGACGCAAACTCAGCTCCATTCAGGAGTGGTACTATAGAGAGTATAATCAAGATAATTGAGGAGCAGAGTTTACTTGTAACCTGGGTACAGATTGCTAAACTCTTGGCTGCATTAAGACGCACATCCCCTTGGTTCTTAGAGGAAGAAAAGATAGATGTAGATAAATGGAAGCTAGTGGGATATGAAATGAAAGAATTTCAAGCAAAAAATGGGCCTCGTTCAATTTCTGCAGAAGTATTTTATATCTACAACATAGTTCAATTAGCCTTAAACTATCAAGCAAGTTGTAGGAGAAGGAAAAGTTCTAAAAATGAACAGAGGAGGAAGTGTGAGGAAAAAAGGAAAGATCAAGATCTTTCCCTAGAGCAAGAGGATTTAAATGAGGAATTATGGTATGATTCTCTTGAAGAAGCTTCAACCCTGCCTAGAGAACAGATTATTGACAGGCCCACATCAACCCCACCTTCAGAGATGGAGGAAGAAAGAGGGGAAGAGGCAGAAACACAAACAGAATTGCCTGTGAAGAAGCCTAAGCCTATGACAAGATTAGAAAAAGCATTGGTTAAAGCTAAGAGAGAAGGACAGGATATAAGTGATTTTATACATGCATATCCTGTGATTGAAAATACTGACTCTGTAGGTAAAAAAAAAAAAGGAGAAGATATGCACCTTTAGATTTGAATAAAATTAAGGATTTGAAAAAAGGTTGTACCCTTTATGGGGCTACATCAGCTTATGTCAAAATGTTACTAGATGGTTTGTCTTATGAAGTCCTAACCCCGAATGATTGGAAATCCATAGCAAGGACATGTCTGGAACCTGGAGAAAATTTATTATGGCTTGCAGAATTTCATGAATTATGTAAAATTCAAGTCAGATGCAATTTGGAAATAGGAGTTAACACACAATTCACTTTTGAGCACTTAGCTGGTGAAGGTCAGTATGGAGAGAATTCGGAACAGATTAATTATACCATGACAATATATGAGCAAATTGCTAAGGCTGCAATAAAAGCTTGGGGTGTCCTTCCTGGACAGAAAGATCGTGGAGAGGCTTTCACTAAAATACAGCAAGGTCCCAATGAACCTTTTGCAGATTTTGTGGGACGTTTGCAAACTGCTGTCAAAAGAACTATTGGAGAAAATTCAGCTACAGAAATAATGACCAGACATCTGGCTAAGGAAAATGCCAATGAGATTTGCAAAAGAATTATATGGGGATTAGACAAAGATGCTCCTTTAGAGGAGATCATAAGACGCTGTGCTACAGTGGGAACAAATGCTTTTTACACCCGGACAATGATGAATGTGGAAAGACAGGGTCCCTCATGGCAAGGGCCTTCTAGAGAAACTCGGCGATGTTTTCAATGTGGAAAAATTGGGCATCTAAGAGCTCAGTGTAGATATGGAGATACAGTGAGAAGACAGGGTGAGAGAAGACCTAAAACCCCATGTCCAAAATGCAACAGAGGACTCCATTGGGCATCAGAGTGTAGAATAATTCAGGGAAATGGGATGAGGGGCCCAGGTCCAGGGCCCCAGGCAAAAAAGACTTGGGGCATGATGGCAGCTGATGTTACACCTAAAGAGCCTTTAGAAGGCCAGGACTCTGATTTAATCAACCAGCAGAAAAGCAATCACTTGGCAGAAAGGGATTACCCAATCAGTCAGCCAAAAGGCAATCAGATTGCAAAAATGGATTACACTTGGGGAGAATACAGGCCTTTTAAACCAACAGGGCCGTGCCCAGTGCAAACAACTCCAATGTAATTGTCAGATGATGAGAAGAGATTTAGAAAGTGGTAAATAGAAGGAAATTAGATAGGTTAACTGCCTGGGAGAGAGGGTTTGCTTGTATTTCTTCAGCAGGAGAAGGAATCAGATGGGTGCCAACGAGTCATATTCGCCTTGTCCATCAGAGAGAGACAGAAAAAGAGAAAGATCTCAAAATAAAGGAGAAGATCTAAGAAACATCTGACACTGAAAGAGCATGGATAATAAGAAGACTGTTAAAGAACTTTAAAAACCAGCAGGAATCATTGGACTTCCTCACACAAGATGAGACTAATGGACAATGGACTTATGGACATTTATAAATTTTCAATTTATGATTATGTTATATACTTCTAGCATGTGTTATGTTACTATGTTACTATGTGCTTATGTAATTCATGTAATTATCTGTAATACTTCCCATATTGATGGATTTATGTTTCAAGGTCATTTATGTAATTATCTGTAATACTTCCCATATTGATGGATTTATGTTTCAAGGTCATGACTGTCCTATGTTCTAAATCAAAAGAAAGGGGGAGATGTTAGGATTACTAAGTGAGAACTCAGGTTGTCTGGATGGTGACAAGGTGAGAATTCAGGTTTTCTGGACAATTACAAGGTGAGAACTCAGGTTGACTTGATAGAGGGGGCAAGCTCATTGGCTGGGGTGGTTCTTCCCAGAAGCCCTTGCATTATCCCACGCCCATTCTCTGGGAGAATAAAAGAGAGAGCACTGGGCGCAGAGAGCAGATCGGCCTGAAGAAGGATAAGAGTTGGAGGAGATTCAGAGTCAGGATTCAAGAGAAAGACTCTGCATTGCATCAGGCTTGACGGGGCTCTCTGCAGGAAGGGAAGTCACTTCTAAGGACAAGAGTTAACAGCAACTGCCTGGAGACAATGGTTCACTACAGGAAGAAGAATCTGTCTGAAAGATTTGAGTAGACACAGCAGATCTCTTCCCAGAGAGCGATCTGGCAGCTTCTGGAGACGACAGCTCGCTACAGGAACTAATGAAAAAAAAGTCAGAGGAAGGTGGTCTAAGTGTACCTGATTTAAAGCTATATTATAAAGCAACAGTCACCAAAACCATTTGGTATTGGATAAGAAATAGACTAGTTGATCAGTGGCATAGGTTAGGTTCACAGGACAAGATAGTGAATAAAAATAGCAATCTAATCTTTGACAAACCCAAAGATCCCCAATTTTGGGATAAGAATTCATTATCTGACAAAAACTGCTGGGAAAACTGGAAATTAGTATGGCAGAAACTAGGCATGGACCCACATTTAACACCACATACTAAGATTAGATCAAAATGGGTCCAAGATTTAGGCATAAAGAACGAAATCATAAATAAATTGGAGGAACATGGGATGGTTTACCTCTCAGACTTGTGGAGGAGGAAGGAGTTTGTGTCCAAGGGAGAACTAGAGACCATTATTGATCACAAAATAGAACATTTTGATTACACCAAATTAAAAAGTTTCTGCACAAACAAAACTAATGCAAACAAGATTAGAAGGGAAGTAACAAATTGGGAAAAAATTTTTACAGTTAAAGGTTCTGATAAAGGCCTCATCTCCAAAATATACAGAGAATTGACTTTAATTTATAAGAAATCAGGCCATTCTCCAATTGATAAATGGTCAAAGGATATGAACAGACAATTTTCAGATGATGAAATTAAAACTATTTCCACTCATATGAAAGAGTGTTCCAAATCACTATTGATCAGAGAAATGCAAATTAAGACAACTCTGAGGTATCATTACACACCTGTCAGATTGGCTAAAATGACAGGAACAAATAACGATGAATGTTGGAGGGGCTGTGGGAAAACTGGGACACTGATGCATTGTTGGTGGAGTTGTGAAAGAATCCAACCATTCTGGAGAGCAATCTGGAATTATGCCCAAAAAGTTATCAAAATGTGCATACCCTTTGACCCAGCCATACTACTACTGGGCTTACACCCCAAGGAACTACTAGAGAAGGGAAAGGGTCCTGTATGTGCCAAAATGTTTGTGGCAGCCCTTTTCATAGTGGCTAGAAGCTGGAAGATGAATTGATGTCCATCAATTGGAGAATGGTTGGGTAAACTATGGTATATGAATGTTATGGAATATTACTGTTCTATAAGAAATGACCAACAGGAGAAATACAGAGAGGCTTGGAGAGACTTACATCAACTGATGCTGAGTGAAACGAGCAGAACCAGAAGATCATTATACACTTCAACAATGATACTGTACGAGGATGTATGCTGATAGAAGTGGATTTCTTCAACATAGAGAAGAGCTAATCCAATTCCAATTGATTAATGATGGACAGAACCAGCTACATCCAGAAAAGGACTGGGAAATGAATGTAAACTGTTATTTTTACCTTCTGAATCCAATTCTTCCTGTGCAACAAAAAATTCGGTTCTACACACATATATTGAATCTAAATTATACTGTAATATATTTAACATATATAAGACTGCTTGCCATCAGGGGGAGGGGGTTGGGGGAGGAAGGGAAAAAATCTGAATAGAAGTAAGTGCAAGGGATAATGTTGTAAAAAATTACCCATGCATATGTACTGTCAAAAAATGTTATAATTATAAAATAAAATAAAAAATTAAAAAAAAAAAAAGACTATTTTCTCCCCATCAAATCAAATAAATAAATGAATTATTGTTTTCAATCTTAGCCTTGAAATTAGTAATCATTTAATTTTGGGACAGTGTAAATTCTACATAGATATCAATTAAAGAAATAAATGAATCAATGATAGCATCTGTTCCTAGCAAGTCAAATAAATCAGAATGGCCATAAACCTTATATTAATATGGTAAGGGATAGGGGAAAGCTGGAGGGTTTTCTCAATCAGCCAACAAGTTTTTATGGATCATTTATGTGCCATTTTCACAAAGAATTAATCTTTTAGATTTTATATTTGTTTCCCTTATGAGTCAAAACTTGGATTTTGTAACTGACATCTTATTTTTTTTTCCTTTGAGCAAACCCTATTTTGCATATTTATTTATTCTCATCACTATCATACAGAAGGCCAAACCAATAACTCTTTTCTCCATACCAGTATTCCAAAGAATTTAACTTTACTAACAAAATAAATTCCACTTCTGTGTGAGAGGAAGTATCTGATAACTTCCATAAGTAATTATATCCTCAAATTAGATAAGAAATTATTATATTACAAGAAAACAAAATAGTTTTTCCCAGATTCATTCATTTTCTATACAACAATTATTTCTGTGTCCAGTAATATCACTTCCTTCTGCCTCATACCTTTTATTTTCTAGCACACCTTTATTTTTATGGATTTATTTATTTTGGTGTTTCAAATACTTGAAATTCTTTGTGTTTTATTTTTGCAACTACATGTACAGTTTTTAACATTATTTTTTGAGAAAGCAATTATATATATATATGATGCATATATATGCAGTTACACAAAATATATTTCCATAATAGTAATGTCGCAAAAAAAAACACAGATAAAAACAAAGTTTTTTTTTTTTAATATTTTTTCAGTCAGTATTAAAACTCCACTAGTTCTTTCTCTATAGGTGGATAGCATTTTTCATTATAAGTACTTTGCAATTGTCTTGGATATTTGTATTATTGACAATATTTAAATCATTCACACTTTATCATAGTACACTATTGTTGTTACTGTTTATAATGTTCTTCTTTCTGCTCACTTCACTTTCCATATATAAGTTTTGCTAGGTTTTTCTAAAAACATCCTGCTCATCATTTCTTACACCATAATGGTATTTTATCATAGCATATACACCACAATTTGTTCATCCAATCTGCAAGTGATGGGCATTTTCTCAACTTGCAATTCTTTGCCATCACAAAAAGAAATGCAAAAAAAATTTTTTTTCATTATTTTCCCTTAAAAATTATCTCTTTGAGATGCAGATTTAGTAGTACTATTGCTTCTGTCCAAATATTTGAAACCTTAATTCCTCAGAAATTTTCAGCTAGAAATTTGTCTTCTCCCTGATGATTGACAATCCTCCCAGTGATCTCAAAAGTAGTAAACTAATCGGAATTTCTTGAGTGGAAACTCTATCCTTTCCAATGAAAAGTTACCCAGAAGATGTTATTTCCAAAAGATGCCTTCTTACATGAATTGAAAATGGACCCAAGAGTCATAGATAATGTATGGTGTAATGATAGGTTATGCCCTAGGAAGAGCCTGTATCAACAATTATCATGAACTTCTTTGTCTTGCTAAATAGTCTTATGATCTGATAATACTTGATGCTTTCTGGTAAAATCTCTATTTCAGACATTTATCTAATTTTCAGTTTCTTATTTGGGAAGTGATAATGTCAACCTCAATAGCACTGGATCTGGGATTGAAGAGTCACTAATTGTCCACATTTGTCCATATTATCAACTGGCCTAATAGTCTTTTCTAATTGCACTTGCTTTTCTCCCTTAATCTGCATGCTGTTTCCTTAGTATTACCAAATACAAGAGGTTTCTGGCTTTCAGGATTTACTAGCACTTCTGATTCTTTGAAGTCTCTTTAGTCACAGTCAAGGACCCTAGAACAAAAGCAGTTCTCCATTAAACCCTTTCCACAGCCTCCAAGATGAGGCCAGACCAGGTGAAAATTTATTGTATTTACCAGCTCCATTCACTCTTAGGTAAATCAAAGTTTTAGTCTTTCTGAGGTTACACAATAGTATCAATCCCAATAGAGAAGAATAGTTCAGAAAATTCATTCCAAAAGGATCATTGCACATGAGAGGTAGTAAAAGTCACTCAATTTTGTAAGCTAGAGGCCTACAGTATTCAGAGCAAAATGCATAGCTTGCCTTGCCTTATTGCTTCATCATTAACAGGAGTAATAACAACAATATTTAGTTCATAACTAGTACATTGTTAAGGTGATCTCTGGGGTGTACTTATACACTCTATTTAATTTGGTGTCTGGTTCGGCCAGTTTATTTTGCAAGACAATTGCCTCTCTGCCATTCTTTGCTCTCTAGAGTTTGCCTAAGTTATGGAAATCAAGCTGTTTTCTTTCAGCTTCATGCATCACTGCTAACAACAGCCAAATAGCTGAACACAGAATTCAGCATTTAGTATTGAAGCTATTTGAGCCATACGTAAATGATACCAGATTTATAGGCAGATTTCAACTTGTCAGGTCAAAAGCAGCTAAACCAACAAGAACACTTTACTGTCTTCTCTTACCTGTCTTCTCTTAGCATTATTGTATTTGATTTTTTCTCAACATCTCATTTTGTTCTTGTCACATTGTTCAGCTATTAATCTAATTCCATGGGTCAGTTTTAGTATCCCCAATTATGCTTCCAGACCGGAAACCCTTTCTTTTATTTTTTTCATAATTCCCCATTGTACTGAAACATAAGTCCCTTTTATAGCAATCATTCAACATATTCTTATTTAAATGATAGTAACTAAGCAACTTGACATGGAGCCACACTGTATACAAACACATACACAGAGAGAGAGAGAGAGACATAGTAATAACTTGCTTACTTCTAATGTTCTTATTTGACATTTCCAAACAATGATCCCAGATTGCCCCAATCACAAAATTCTACCTTACTGTCAGGCAGCTGGTTCAAATTTTCATAGAGATTCTCAAAATAAGGGCAACCTGATCAAGTCTCCTATTTCAATCACTCTTGTAAAATTCTCTTCTTAATTAAAATGATAATTCCTAATACTTATGTAGCATTTCAAGGTTTATAGAAAACTTTCTTCATAGCCTGTGAGAGAGCATTACAATTATGGCTTTTTCCCATATTAGACATGAGAAAAATGAGATTCTACAAAAGGAAGGAACAAGTTAAAACATTAAAAAAATATTTGAACCCAGGTTAATCTTCCATATCTATATCTATATCTATATCTATATCTATATCTATATCTATATCTATACTTATATATAAAATCTCTCTACCCAGAACTAGTAATTTTTTTAAAATGAAGTATAATTCCATGGAGGTCAAAGACACAAAAGCCACAAATATCCCTACATCCTAAAACTGAATTTTTTTGTAAGGTAGCAAAAACTAGAAATAGATTGGGTGCCCAGAGAGTGGGAAATATCAGGAATTGTAAAGGAATAGCATTATACTAAAAAGAACTAATTAGTAGAAGAAAATTCAGAGAAAATAGGAAGTCATAAACTGATACAGAATAAATTAAGAAGAACCAGGAAAAATAGTATGCATAAACACTACAATAAGTTAATATATGTAATATAGATATATCTTATGTTTATATATATATATATATGTAAATTTTTCATATATGCATATACAAGAGAAAGGGAGACTATATAATTGTAATGTCCAGCCTAGTGACCAGAAAAGAGATGAAAAAATATACACCTCCCTTCCTTGGAAATATGGGGGATGGTGAGTGACAAATTTCCTTCAGTTTTCAGATGAAATGACTCTATATTTTGATCTTTCAAAACTTTTTATTTGTTTCACAGGAAGGTTTGCTGGTTATGAATTTCCAGAAATAATGATCATATTTAAGAAGGTATCAATAAAAAAGTTAATTTTTGCAAAAAAAAAAAAAAGAGAGAGAGAGAAGAAGAAGAAGAAGAAGAAGAAGAAGAAGAAGAAGAAGAAGAAGAAGAAGAAGAAGAAGAAGAAGAAGGAGGAGGAGGAGGAGGAGGAGGAGGAGGAGGAGGAGGAGGAGGAGGAGGAGGAGGAGGAGGAGGAGGAGGAGGAGGAGGAGGAGGAGGAGGAGGAGGAGGAGGAGGAGGAGGAGGAGGAGGAGGAGGAGGAGGAGGAGGAGGAGGAGGAGGAGGAGGAGGAGGAGGAGGAGAAGGAGGAGGAGGAGGAGGAGGAGGAGAAGGAGGAGGAGGAGGAGGAGGAGGAGGAGGAGGAGGAGGAGGAGGAGGAGAAGAGAGCAGAGGAAAAGGAAGAGGAAAGGTAGAAAAGGAAAAAAAGTAATGTGGAAATTATAAAATGGGAAATTAGGTAATTAGGCAATATAGAATGAGTTTGTTTTTGTTTTTGTTTTTGCCTCACTAATCCAGATTAATTGATTGTGCCATTTAATATGATTGGTATTTTTGAAACTCACTAACTTACATGAACTTGTAAAGTATAGAACTTTGAGCAAATAATAATTTCTTATCTGAATGAATCCAACATATTTGAAATGAATCCAACCTAAGAAAATCTAGGCCAGATTTTCTTCCTAAAAATGTGAACCACTAATGGAAATTATTCCATAAAGCTGATGAAAAGTCAAGATTCATTGACAAGAGGAATGTATCCAGTATTTTATTAATATTTCAACATAAAAAATAAATAGAGATAGCTGTCATTTTGATAGTTGTGACTCATCAGGAAATAACACCATTCCCCTGTAAACAAACAAGTCACTGGAATTATCTACTGAGACTTTAGAAGGAGGCCTGTGGTAGCTGTGTACTGTGCACTCTTTAGCAATTCAATTTCCTACTTGCCTGATTTTGTTAAACTAACATAAATTATACCAAAAATTTAATAAAGTGCAGAGTTAAGGAGATTTAATATATCTCTCTGGAATAAATAAGATTAGCAAGATAAGATACAGTTTTGAAAAATATTTTAACTGATAAGGTAAATGAAAAATCAAAAAAAGTCCCTGAAACTAAACAGGCAAGTAAGTGAAAGAAATCATTCTAAAAATGAAAAACAAAGGTTAACAGGCAATAGAGTAGTAATTTCTTTCCTCATAACATAATTAACCTTTGGAAAAGGCTTTCTGTCAATGCTGTCTTCTTACCATGTCAATTAAAGGAGCCAGGCACATTTCTGAAAAAAGCAAATAATAGGGAGAATATAAATCTTAGTCGTACTCAATGCCCCAGGAAATGTTGAGGACATCTTTCTACCCAGGATCAAAGTTTTTCCTCCTGTTACTTAAAGCCTGTATTTTCACTTTCCCATTTGTCACTTTTTATTTATGCTAAATTATACAATCTAAGCCACCATCATAGACAGAAAACCCATCTGTGCCCACTGAAAGAACCACATGTAGACCACATGCTTAAACTGTAACAAAATGTTAACAAACAATCATAGAAGAAAGAAGATGGAGGTAGAGGAGTGAAGAGGGCCAGTGATTTTCCACTATTAAGTTGGCACCAAAAAGATTTAAGAGAAAATAGGATGAAAGTCCTTTAGTTATTCTTTGAGTTGCTTTTACAATGATCTGTTAGTGACCATGCTCTAGAATGAATAAAGAGATCCTTTATTTGTTTCATTTCCAGTGAGTAGTTTTAAACATTACAGTTATCCAAGGACCCAATCTAAATTTAAATTTTCAGGGGTGCTTCCAAAATTCTGTTCTATATCCATTTATGTCTGTAGAAAATATTTATATTTATATTTATTTATATATATATATATGAAACTAAGGGCCATGGATAAAACAGAGGTCCCTATTGTGTGTGTGTATGTGTGTGTGAAAGAACCCTGTTGAAGGTTATGGATTCTTTAATGTTCTCAAATTCACAAAATAGAATATGTGGACCACAAAAAAACCTATTTTTAAAAAATATTAGCAACTATTTAAAACGAAAATTGATGGATTCTAAATAAAGATAAATGGTATTTGTGTGGCAGATGGAAATTGGTTTGCCGATAAAGCAAATAAGCTAAAGGGAATCTCAAGAATCTATATTCTGGCATACTACATAGTTATCCTCTTCCTTCTACTTCGAGATTTATTGTGCTGCTTTAGAACTACTGCTGTACTGTGTCAGGTCAAGAAAAGAGAGAATTTGCTGTCATCAAATTGCAAGAAGACACCCGAATCTCAAGAGGTCACCCGGGTCACCAAGGCCCAAGGATCATGGGTGATCTAGATACATCCTGAGTCTTAAGACATATCTATTGTGGCTCTAATTGCAGAAATGATCTGAACTAGAAAATGGGTTTTCTATGAAACCAGTATGTATATGTATATGTGGATATACATATACTTTCCTGTGTCTCTTATTTGCCATTTCCCACCTTTCTAATTTCCTTTCTTTAAGTTTTAGTCTTATGGATTCAAGAATTCTTTCAAATACATGGGAAGAATTAGAAGAGAAATGGGAAAAGTTTGAAAAATTGTCTGGAGGAAGATGTCTTTGAACAGGACTTTGAACTTTCTTCTACTTCCATTTTTTTTCCTATATTCAAAAAAATATGTGGTCCAAGTACGTTGATATTCAATGAATGCAAAGGGTCATAACCAGAGAAAGGAAAGTCTGGACATGGCGTAAGGGCTCTATGGATTTTTGATATGTTTAAAGAGTATTCTATTATTTACCCTGGATAATTCTGAATCTGGTTATTATGGGTTTGAACTATTTACCACTACTGAGACTGAACAGGTTTTTAAGAGATAAAAGGCAAAAGGACCTTTTGTTATTCTTTAAGGAGCTTTTGCAAGAGTATATTGCATCTGTAGTGAAATCACACAATATAGATCTAAAGCACACTCTCTGGGGAATAATCCTGAGCATTTGAAGATTAGGCAGCCTCTGCTGGCTACTGGGAATAGTGCAAATTTTAGGAAGGCTGTACCACACAAACACCAGAAGCAAATGAGACACCTACTGGTTTGATAGATCTAAAAGTACACCATTTGGGAGGCAACTCAGATATCAAAGTCCCCAGCAAGATAATAACATCAAGGCACAAAACCTTTCAATAGGTTAAGAAAAATCAGAAATTTTAGCTCAATGTGAACTGTTTATATGTCATTTTGCAATTATTTCAGTGCTCAAAATGTCACATGCAGGGCATACAGATGTCATATATACTTTGTCCAGTCCATAGTGGAAGGAATTGTGAGAGGCAGGGTGAAATAATAGAAAGAAAATCCACTTTGAAGTCAAAACACTAGTGTTCAACTCCCCAATCTTTGACACAATAGTCCTATAATATAGAATATGTTATTTTTCTATAAAATGGAGATAATAATGCATGCAAAAACCTACATCATAAGATTATAATAAAGATTAATACTGTGTGTAAAACTTAAGCCCAAACATAAAATTATGCCATTATGATTAAGTCAATGATTATTTTTGAGATAGAGGAGAGTGAACCTAAATTGGAGAATTTTTAGAAATTACATAAGATTCCAAAAGAAAAATAGGATTGGTAAGAAAATTGTTTCACTGGATCTTCGAAATATGTTCATTCTCTTCCATCACTGTGATGATGATGATGATATATATGTATAAGGAGAGAGGACACAGATAGAAACAGAGACAGAGAGCATCTGAAATTAGGAAGATGAGTTCAGTTCTAGCCTCAGACACTTAATTGGCTATGTAATCCTGGGTAAGACACAACTCTGGATGCATCAGTTTCCTTTGCTAAGGACAACTGGGGATTTCCTTAAGTGGGAATAACAATATAATCTAACTCTCAGGCTTGATGAGATAATATATGTAAAGTATTTTCATTTACTCAATAAGTAATAATCTTAATATTTACTAAAGTAAATAAACTTCATAATCATCTCATCATCATTCTTTTGACACTCCTTATATACCTACATTAAATATAAAATAAAAAGTTTCCATTTTCTCATTTTCTAATTAAACAAATTTTATTTGTTTAAAATTTAAATACAAAGTAGAAAAAACAGAAAAAATAATTTATATGTCCACAGCAGAACATGAAAGGATTCAATATAAGAAATAACATTTCTATTTAAAGAAAGCCTATAAATACTATTTATGTTTTCTTTCCTTCCTTATAGATTTTTTGTTGTTGCTCCCCCCACCTCCTCCAAGAAAGCTACAATTAAATGTGTCATAAATGTATATAGATATAGATATAAAAATAGATATACACATACATGTATACCCAAATATGTAATCATTTATAATCACAAATTATATATATATATATATATATATACACACACACACACACACACACACACACACAAACACACACACACATATATATATATATATATATATATATATATATATATATATATATATATATATATATATATATATATATATATATATATATATATGAATGTATAGGGAGATATATACATATATCTCCCTATACATTCATATACATTTATGTAAGGCTTATTTATCCTCTGTTCTTCAGAAGATAGATGATACCTTCCTTCATAAATCCAAGGATTTTCACATTTTTCTAAATTAATAAACTTATTATTTCTTACACCACAGCAATATTCCAAATTTAGACTATTTAGTTATTTTAAATAATCTAAAATAATATTGATTAATATGACTAACATGTAGTATAATTTTCCATTTTTTCTTCTTTTGACTAATTCTGTTAGTTTTAAAGTCTGAGGTTATGAGACTATAACAATTATTAGAATACTTGCTTTTTTCCCAAATTAATACTACTCTTAATTATTATATTTCTTAGCTATGCTAATTGTTCTGCTTTACTTCCATCTTACCTTACTCTTACTTAACCTACCCTCTTGATCAGTCTCTTATCCTCTCCCTCCATTCTCTTTCCCTCTTTATTCCATTACAGTAAATCTACATAGCCTTCCATGCACCTTTCTAATCCTATTCCCTTCTTCTCTTATTTCTTTATAAATTTAGAAGACTTTTATACCCTTTTAGACACAAACATGTATGTATCTATGTGTGTATCCCATTGAGATAACATAGTCTTTTTGCCTTTTGCTATATGATTTTTGCTTTTAGAAATGCATCAAACTCAGCTCTACCAGTCTTTCTTTTAAGCCATCCAATTAGTAATGACAATCTTAGACATATGATTTATATTTCTACATGTAAAATATAAACAGTTTATTCTTACTGAGTACCTTGAAATTAATCTTTAATGTTTATCTTATGATTCTCTTGGATCTCATATGTCAAATTTTCTATTACATCCGGGTCTTTTTGCAACAAAATCCTGAAAATCCAGTGATTCATTGCATATCCTTTTTAGTTTTTTGGTCATATAATAATATTTTAGAATTATGCTTAAATTGCTGGTATTATATATTAAACCTAAACTTATTTCTTTTTCAGTTTGATAATTGGTGTTTCAAAATCTGCAGTTGTTTTGTTTTGTTTCAAAATATAAGTACCACTAGGACTTGTGATTTCAATTGTGGCTTCACCATATTTGAATTGTTTCATCATGGTGATTGTTGTTGTGGTTGTTGTTGCTAGTGTTGCTTGTAATATTTTCCCTTTGATCTGGAGCTTTCAAAATTTTGCAATGATATTCGTGTAGGTTTCTCCTTATGATCTTTTTCAGATAGTGATTGGTGGATTGTTTTTTTTTTTTTCTATATTACTTGCCCCTCTTATTCTAACACTTAAGAACAATTTTCTTTAATTATTTCTTGTATTATTTATATGATGATTTTTTTGATCATAGAGTTCATAGTCTGATTATTTTTATGTTTTCTCTTCTTCATCTGTTCTCCAGCTCTGTTATTTTCTTATGAGAAATCTCATAGTCACTTCTAATTTTTCATTCTTAATAATTTCACTGCCTTCCCATTGCACAGTCCTAGTTTTCAAGGAGTTATTTTCTTCCTTTAGCTTCTGGATCTACTTTTCTAGTTGGTTTACCTTCTTTCACAGTTTTTTTTCTTAGATTGTTCTCATTAATTATTTTGTTTGTTTATTTAGTTATTTTTAGGTTTTTCTCAATTTCTCTCATTTATTTTTAAATCTTTTTTCCCCTGAGGCAATTAGAGTTAAGTGACTTGGCCAGGGTCAAACAGCTAGGAAGTGGTAAGTATCTAAAACCAAATTTGACCTCTGATCCTCCTGATTTCAGGGCTGGTATTCTATCCACTGTGCCACCTAGCTGCCCTTCTCTCAATTACTTTTAAAGTCTTTTTTACTTGTGAGTCTATCTGCCACATCAAACACAAGAACTCTATGAACACAGTGCAGAAGTGCAAAACACTTCTCAAACAAATAAAGTCAGATCTGAATAATTGGAAAAATATCCATTGTTCATGGCTAAACCCAGCTAATATAATAAAAGTGACAATTCTGCCTAGATTCGTCTACTTGTTCACAACAATCTAATTGCCAAAACAGTATTTTATAGAACTAAAAAAATAATAACAAAATTCATCTAGAAGAAACAAAGGTCAAGAATATCAAAGGAATTAATAAAAAATACAAAGAATGTTGGCTAAGCAGTACCAAACTTAAAATTATATCATAAAGCATTAGTCATCAAAACCATTTGGTATTGCATAAGAAATAGAATGGTGGATCCATGGAATAGATTAGATAGATACACATGACACAAAAATCAAGGTCTATAGCATTCTAATATTTGATAAAGCCCAAACTCCAATTTCTGGAATGAGAACTCACTATTTGACAAAAATTGCTGAGAAAACTGGAAATCATACGTCAGAAACTCAGCAAAGATCTATATCTCACACCCTATACTAAAATAAGGTCAAAATGAATATATGATTCTGGCATAAAGGATGTACCATAAACAAATTAGGAGAATAAGGAATAATTTACATATCAGATCTTTGGAGAAAGGAGGAATTTATGACCAATGAAAAACTAGAGAATATTATGAAAGGTAAAATGGATGACTTTAATTACATTAAACTAAAAAAATTTTGCACAAACAAAACCAACAGAAATAAAATTTAAAAGGAAAGCACAACTTTGGGGAAAAATCTTTACAGCCAGTTTTTTTTTTTTTGATAAATGTTTCATTTCTAAAATATATAAAGAAAGGTGTGCAAATTTATAAGAATACAAGTCATTCCCAATTGATAAATGGCCAAAGTATATCAATCAATAGTGATTAGAGAAATGTAAATTAAAATAACTTTGAGATACCACCTCACATTTCTCACATTAGATAAAATTAAGGAAAAGATAATAATAAATGTCAGAGGGGATGTGGGAAAACTGGGACACTAATGTACTGTTGGTAGAATTGTAAATTTTTCTCCATTCTGGAGAGCAATCCAGAATTATGGCCAAAGGGCTATATAACTATGCATACCTTTTGACCCAGCAGTGTCATTGTTGGGGCTGTATTCCTCAGAAATCATAAAGGATAGAAAAGGCCCCACATGTGCAAAAATGTATTTTGTGGCCTCTCTTTTTGTGGTAGTAAAGAACTGGAAAATGAATAAATATCCATCAATTAGGAAATGGCTGAACAAGTTATGGTATATGAAAGTTAATCTATACAAAAAGATGAACAAGCTAATTTTTAAAAGGCCTGGAAAGATTTACATGAACTGATGCTGAGTTAAACAAACTGAACCAGGAATACATTGTACACAATAATACAAAGAATATGTGATGAAAGACTATGAAAGATCATTCTTCTCAGTGGTACAATGATTCAAAGTGATAAAGTGGTATTGTATCTGTCCAATAGACTTTGGAAAGAAAATAATATCTGAATTCAGAAAATGAACTAAGGAGGCTGAATGTATATAAACATATGGTTTGTTTGCTACTTTTTCCTGTTTTTTTTTTTTGTTTTGTTTTGTTTTGTTTTGATTTTTTTTAATCTTCCCATGATCTTTCCCTTTTGATTTGTTTTTTCTCTCGCAACATGATTCATAAAATAATATATGCTAATAAATAAATAAATGAGATAAAATATAAAGTTTTTTGAGGTCTTTTATGAATTCTTTGTGGACTGATGACCATTTAACATTATTCTTTGGGTTAAGAAAGGCATTTTCTATTTCAGCATTTTCTTCTGAAAAGGAAGCTAATTCTTCCCTATTCCCATAGTAACTTTCTATGGTTGGGCTCTTTCTCTTTTGCCTTTTCGTTTTATTATTTTTTGTAGCAGATTATTGGTATGATCAATTCTAGTCCTGGGGTATGGAGGATGGTGCCTCTGGACCCATTCTCCTTCAGTTTCCCCCTCTAGCCTGGAACCCAAAACTAAGTACTCCTCTTTCTTGTAAGAGCCTGTAGCCAACAGTATTCCTCTTCCACTACTTCTACACCCACAGGGTCATGTATCACCAGCACAATGTGCTTGGCATCCCCACTAAGATGCTCACATCCCCACACTGGGAGGTAAATTTTTTCTGTATCTGGGGCTGAGGCTATCTTTCAACTCAGCTAGCTCCAGGACTAAATGTTTGTTGTTACTAGGGAGCTAGTTTGGAGATGTTCATACTTCCTTTAGCCCAAACCTCCATCTACCAATTATCTTTTTTTTTTTTTTTTTTCAGATCTTCTTAGACTGTCCCAGAAGGACCATTGTTCAGCCCCAACTTTTATTTGTTTTTACCACTTTATGTTTGCCCTGAGGTACAACGTTCTCATTTATGGGGGAAATCTGTAGAACTTGGAATTTTTTCATCTACTCCCCCACATTACTAGAATCTCTAGTTTCAATTTTTGATGAACTATCAATTCCTCAACGGGTGAAAAGATTGTATTAAGTTCAAAACCTTTGAAATTCCATAAAGGGCATCTATTTGATGTGAACAAAGAACAATGCAACTCTGTTGCAATGTAAGGAAAGTAAAATACAAATCATGGGTATACTATTTCATCTCTCAATTAATGAAGAAATTAATACAGTCACACATTTATCAAGAAATCAAAAATCACATACATCCACTTATTCTTTATTGCTTAATATAAGACAGTGTAGATAGAACAATGATTTCTCTAGGGTGAAATTCTTCATTATCCCATTTCACAATTTTCTGATAATAACAAGAATGAATTTGATAAATTGAAATACTTTTTTTCTGTCCCCTGAAATTCTCAACCAGTCCCTATAGCTCTGTATATTTTGTCTGTATACTAGACCCTGGAAGAAAAATTGGAAATGATCAAAATAAATTCTAGCATTTAATGAATTTACTTTATTTTAAAGCAGAAGCTTCCCTTCAAACATTTAAGATGTTTTAAGAGGATACATATACATCTTGATTTTCATGATTTCATTCCTTTTTTTATAGAAAAGTACTCAATTTTAAACTTACATTAAAAAAATAATTCCTTAAAATATGTGCTGTTGCCAACTGAGAGAGGATCTCCAGGTTGGCTGTTGCAAAATTATCACCATCTGATTGTATTCTGCTAATAGATTTGTAAAAACTCTTTCTAAAATCTGATATATTCTTGTTTAGCATTGGGATCTTAATCCCCAAACAAATGCAATTATTGAAATGTCAAAATACTGGAGATCACTTATGACAAGGAAATGCTCACCAAATTTTTCCATACTTGTTGTTCAAGTACATGTAGGGATTTATGTATTATTATGAATTACATATATATTATATATTATTATAACATTATTATTAAAATAATAATAACATGTTTTAAAGACAGGCTCTCAATATGTTCTCAAAATTGTACTGTGAAGTAGACACTTTTAGCATTTTTATCTTCTTTTTATATCTGATTCTCTAAGAAGTCATGACTTATTCATGATCACATAGTTAATAAATGTCAGAGGGAAGATTCAAATCCTACTTTTCTTCATTTCAGTTTTAACATTCTTTTCACTATACAACTTTGTCCCCACAAAGAAATGCATTATTTTCCCCCATCTCAGTATAGCTTTTTATACATCATAGACCTATTACTTCAAGGCAAAAAGTATGACATTTACATTGAAGCATTTTTTTTCCTTAGGTCCTAATTCATAATTAACATTTCTCTGTCTAGTATTTATGCATCTATTTACACATCTAGGCCCATAGTTTCTTTCAAAGTTTACCTCTGTTGTCACCTCCTATGTGAATAATTTTTTGATAATCCTTGCTTTTATTGCTAATATCCTTCAAAAATTGTGCTGTATGTATTTTGTATGTACGTATGTGTGCTTTTGCTTTTTCCCTAAAGAATGTAAGCTACGAGGGAAGTAATTCTTTTTTTCTATTTTTTGTCTCTCTACCTCTTTTCTTTTTTTCCCCTTTCCTTTGGCAGCCCTGACACTTCATATAGTGCCTAGTACACAGTACTCAATTAATAATTTCTGATCAATTGGTCATATAACTTATAGATATTGGAGGTAGGGTGACATAGGAGTCAAGATTATAGTCTTGGAATCAAAAAGACTTCTATTTCAAGTCTTGCTTCTGTCACATTTTAGATACGTGACCCCAGGGAAAAAAACTAAATTTCTCAATATCATAGGCAATTCTCTTAAGATTAGATATAAATTATACAATGTTTGCACATATGCATTAGTAGAAGGACGACCTCACAGAGAATTATCTTTAAGCAATAAATTTATAGATGTCACTTCCCTACCCCCAAGTCCCTTTTACTCACCAAATTTATATAAAGAGAATTATATATTGTTATAGTTTTATAATGGTCCTTGTGAAAGTTATCTTATCAGCCAGAATGTTATTACTATTGTATCACAGGAGATAAGGTTGATTTAAGATTTGTTTAAGCTCTCCCCTGAAAATTGAGAGATGAAAGAGTTAAAGAGTCTGCAATCTGTTTCAACACTACACTTAATTAATTTACAGAATGCTGAGACTCCTAGAGTTCCTGTTTGAGCAACATCTCTGGTCCTACTTCTCCTCCACTAAATGTGGATTACTCTGACATTGCCCAGTGCTTTCTGCACACAATCCCCTGGCAGGTCTGTCTGGGTTATAAGTCTGTGGGGTAACAATGGATCTCTCAGATTCACAACTAAGACCTGGGCTTCAAAGGCTGCCTGACAGTATCTCTCTCCAGTGCTGGAACTCTATCTTCCCAGAAATCAGCAGGAGTCAGGACCACTAAATGTCTTTATTCTAGATCTTTACCATCGCCTCCAACGCCAGGTCACGAGCAAGTGAGCGTGAGTTCCACCACCCAAGTTTCTTTTACTCCTCCCACACAAGTCACTTCCCCCTCTTTGTCCCACCAATCAAGTCAGCACAGAACAGCTGGGGAGGGTCAACCTTCAAACAAGTTAATAGGGAACCGTCCAATTGGCAATTAGTCTCACGTGCTTCATTATCCAAGTGCATTGCTCAGTTCTAGCCCTTTACACTCCAGAAAGAAATAATTTGTAGACATATATAGAGAAAGATGAAGTGAAAGATAGAAATAGATAGATGTGTGTTACATACTTATAGTCATACATTCATATCTAAAAGTATGTCTATATACAAATATTATAATAATGTGGTATTTCATTTTAAGGGAATTTCAGTTTATGTAAAATGAATTAGAGAAATGAAAATAACAATGACAATGATAATAATTATACATCCCTGTATTTCAAAAGACCAAGAGGCACATTCTTGGGTTATGAAAGAAATATGGTGTCCTCATCAGTTATACTTTTAAAGATTTAAGAAATTGTGTTAGAACAATCCAGAGACTCACATTCATGATGAGCTTTGAACATATATGTTTATTCCATCTAGAAAGGAAAAAAGGGAGAAAATGGAAATGATACTGGTAGTTTGGCTCCTTAGCTCTGCTGACCTGATAATCAGGATGGCATAAGATTGGTTTGGAAAGCAATACAGTCTGTGACCTTTTCTGTTCCTGGGCATCCTGGCAATAGTACAGCCTTCTTGTTATCTGCTGCTGCTGCTCATCCCTTGAAGGCATGTTTCTCCTACTGAGAGCAAGATTAAGGGGGATTGTTGGAGGGAGAGACAAGGAAGAATAAACTGGAACGAAAGCTCTTAATATCCATAGGGTGATTAAAATTCAACCATACCCCACAACAACGCATTGCTATTAACAAACAAACAGTGACAATTTCTTTGAACTAGGAGTTGTAAAGAAACTTGAAAACTTAAATTGGAGGAAGGTGGGGTGGGGCATCGCCAGGAAACAAACTCAGCTTTCTTGACGCATGTTGGTGGCATTTACACATTATACACACTGCTATCATCAAGACTCCAATAGGTTTTTTTTTTCTTGTTTTCTGCCAAGTACAGACTAGGTCAGCTTCCAGGAAAACAGCATGCTGTCCAGGTGCATTAGATGGCTGGTTACTTGATTGATTTGTGATGGTCTAACACTTGGCAAATGAAGAAAGGCACCATTACCTCCAGGCTACACAGGCTGGACTCGCTGTTGTTAGTGATCAGAAGCACTGGTACTTGTACTATCCAGCAAGATTCAGAACTCCAATTTGAAAAGAGGTTATCCTATTAAAGAACACTTTCCTTTTCCCTTTTCACCTTCTACTGCCACCCAGAGTAATGCAAAAGGATTTATTTGGTGTGAATCTGGCAAGCTAGCTAATTCAAGGAGGGGTACATCAAAGCAAAATGAGAGCAACACATTACTTGAAGTTCGGAAATTAAAATTAAAAAGTACTTTTCATTCTCCTCAATAATCCCTTTCTCATATGAACGACCAACACCCCACCAGGCTCAAAATAGAGCTAATAATTGCATCCAAATACAGGATATTTTAATTTTAAAGGTTTTAAACATAAGCTCCCCATCTGTGCTAGCTGGGAGTTTCCTTTTGCCTATTCCTATTCAAATCTAACCAGATACAGCACTAATAATCTTAATAAAGTTTGTTCAGCTGTTAAAACATCATTGAAATACTTGTCAGAGCATTCAAGAGGCCAGAAAGAATACAAAGAGAAAGGTAGCAACAAAGAAGATGCTGTGACACATCCTTGGAAGATCTGCCCTAGTTAAAGATAAAGTATTATAAGCTATCAATACCACTAGAGAATATCCCCAAACTACTAATATGTGTTATACATGGTCTAATATTTGATAGTACAATTCAGCACCAGCATTAGTACCAGTAATGTTCAAGAAAGAGGAAGTTCATTTGCTACTGCAAACTTTATTTCTTGAATAATATTTGGAATAATACCAGTTAGTAAATTCGGTGATGACAGTTATAAAGAATAGAACAAAAGGACATTACAATCCTCAAAATTATATTTTTATTCCTATATGTGCCTTTGCATAATCCATTCATTCATTTCTTCCCTCCAGAAACATTTATTCAGCATCTAGTGTAAGCAATGAGCTGTGCTAAGTACTTGGACAAAACAATATCTAGCATTTCTAGTGCAAGAAAGGTTTGCAAAGTCTTTTATGAATGTTATCTCATTTTAGTCTCACAATGACTCTGGTCAGTAGATACTATGACTAGCCTCATTTAACAGAAGAAAAAACTGAAGTTGAATAACTTGCCCAGGGTGACAGAGCTAATAAGTATCTGCTTCTGGATTTGAATTAAGATCTTCCTAACTGCTTTCAGCAATCTATGTAATAAATCATATTGTTTCTTAGATATAATAATAATAAAAATATATCATCTGTACTCAAGGAGTTCATAATCCAATTTACTAGGAAAGATAATGCGATTCATTCAATAACACAAACATTTGTAGAGCAACTGCTATGTGAGTAGTAGTGAGTAGTGAGAGATGTGAGGTATGTAAAGACAAAATGAAACCATCCCTTTAACAAACCTTACTTGCTACTTAGGGATACAGCTTGTACACAAGCTAATAAATAGAAAATTTGTACATAGTATAGTGGTACTTTGGCACCCATCTGCTTTGAAACTCATTGAATGTGGTATTCAACTAATTTCAACAAGAAATAAATGCTTCAACATTTGACACTTGCTTGGCACTCATTGCACTTGGTTGTTTTCTTAGTTTAGCTAAAAGGATGTGAGGTTGGCTAGACATACTTCCCAGGCACACTACTATTGTCCTCAAATATGGGCAACTCCTCCCCAGTGAAGGCAGTGATGTGCAGGACAGTCAAGCTGGAGCCCACAGTGCTGAGGTTGTGAGTGTTGGCTAGCAGGTCCCAGGACAGTTTCTGCAGTCAAGTGTGCCTGAAGTATACAGTCTTTTGTCTTCTGAAACAGTAGTACTGGATGGCACATGGATCATTTGGTATGCTCTATAGGAGGAAAAGCAGCAAGAGCAGGAATAGCAGTGATGACACAAACAGAATCAATGGTGGGAGCCCTCATAGTGTCAATGACAAGGAAAGGACCCAGGACTCCTGGAAGCCAGAAGCACTGAGCACCAGCCAGAGTCTTGGGCAGCTCAGGATAGAGGTACCAAAGCTTCCATCTCCACATTCAGTCTTCTATTTTGGGGTGAGGAGGGAGCATAAAAGTCATAGTTCTTCTCAGAAAGTTAATTGGGTCAAGAAGGGAGGAACGTGGCTGGGTTGGGTTGACTTGCTTCTCTATAGTTGAAAACTCCAAATGCACATTGAGGAATTGGGTAGGGAGAAATTCTTAGGCTGGACTGAAGATGTATTCATTATGGGGAAAAATTTTGTTCAGTATTTGTTGTTTATGCCATACATCGTGCTTTCTGGAACCAGTTAACAATGAGTACCAAAGTACCACTGTAATTTCAAGAGACAGAGAATGCTAAAAGACAAAGCAATGGTAACTGAGCAAATCTCATATGGATTGTTACTTGATAGTTTTGAAGGAAACCTGTACTTTGAAGAAAACTGTTGTTTGTCCTCCATTTTCAAAGAGGACCAATGACATAATGGAATAATGTCTTAACTCACATATGAATTGAATTTAAATGAGTCAGAGTTGTTAAAAATCATCAAACCCACTGTGTCTCCCAGAGTCATTGAAACCCAATGGCAAGACAAAAATTAAGACAATTGAAGATGGCCCAGGATGCATTGTATACCCTTGGCAATTTTGACGTCCATGGCCGATAGAACAAATTGTTGTCATCCACTCTTTCCCAACAAGGGAAATTTTCACTCACTTGGGATAGACATACCCCTAACTCACAAATGGGTTTGAGACTTACTGGTGACACTAAACTTGGTTTAGCCAATCTAAAAAAGATAGGTTAACTAAACCACTGCACATGCTACAGCTTCTTGGAACCATAAGGGAGAGTTGGATGAATCAGGTAGACATCAAAGGTATCCACCTTAAACCTTAAAAAACACACAGGAACACTAGTCATCCCTGAAAACATCATGCATCCCTCGAAGAAAAAACTGAGCAATCTTCAACAAAATTTTCACCTTGTACAGAAGTCCTTTCCTAATCCCCTGAATTTTTACCTTCCTTCTAAGATTTCAATGTCTGAATGAGTCTACAAAGTTCCTATGCATATACATATTGTTCTCAACCACCACTACCCCAATAGATTCTAATATCCTTGAAGAAAAATAATTCTTTTGCTTCTTTTGGGAGGAGTTGAGGGTTGGGTGGGGAATAGTGTGGATGGGGGAAAGAAATCCTAATAACTTAGCACAATGGCTGGCACAGAATATGAAGTGCCCCCCCAAAAAAAAAAGTTTTGGGGTTGATTGTTTGCTTACATAAATGACCAGGAAACTCAAAAGATAAATTCATTAAAAAGGAAAGATCACTTCATAGAAAACTTCATGGATAAGTCAGTACCTGAATCTAGATATTAAGGATAAGTAGATATCTATTCAATAGCCAGAAACAAAGGGTAGAGAACATTTCAGACAAAGGGAGTAATAAAATAAACAAAGGTGAGAAGGAAATAAACTGGGGGTGGAGATGAGAGATATATATTCCAGTTTGACTAAGGCAAAGATATTTGAAGAGGAATGGTGTTGAGCACAGTACATGGCACATATACATAATTACTAAATGACTTGAGAAAATGAGTATTATAAGAGAAAACTGCAAAGGGAAATTGGAGGGAAATTATGAAGTGAATTGAATGGGAAGCTAAAGAGTTTGCATTTTATTCTATAGGCCATGGAAAGCCAATGAAAATTTAAGAGCAATGAAATGATATGATTGGGTATTGGGAAATTAATCTGGCTCTGTTGTGTAAAACAGAATGGAGAAATGGAGAAAAAAGAGGGAAAACACAGTGAGACAAAGAAAATCAGAGAAAAAGAAAGAGAAGAAGAAAAAAGAGGGGAAATTTCCATTTCATCTTTCTTTCTCTAGTCCTTTCTCCAGAATATTTCAGTCAATCCTCGTGTGTCATGGACCAAAATCCCTTCTGCAAACTCAGATAAATTCCATCTGGTCACTGTTAACTTAAAAACTATGGACTTAAAAATATAAAGGTGACCTGTCCAGAGAAATGTATTACTTCCTACACCTTCAGAACTACGTTTTTATTCCTAGAATTTGAAATCAAGTCATCTTTTTTAACTGCCACATCCTCTTACTGATTCTTGTTGAGTTTCACAGCTCTAGAATAATTTGAAAAATTTCACTTACTGTTTTCTAGGAAATGGGACTAGTAGGTAATGAAAGTAGAGAAATAGAACAGAGAACCCAATTGTACTCTTTTTATATATTATCATGTATTTTTTTTAGATTTTTATAATTTAAACTAAATGCAAAATAAAAAAAAGAAAGATGCAAAAGGAAAATAATTTTTACAAATGTCATGTGCTCAGCGGACCATCAGGGAGGATTAAAAATATATAAGAATAAATTACCATTTCAGGAAAGCATATCTATCTATCTATCTATCTATCTATCGATCGATATATAGATATATAGATATATATTTATATATATATATATACACATATATATGTGTGTGTGCAGGTATAGGTAAATATACAAAATCCATGTATAAATTGATATATTTATAGATACAAACATATATTCATAAATATTTATAGATATACATTAATGAAGATTAATAATTCATATTAATATTGTTTTAGATGCATGTTATATGTTAGCATGTATCTAAAATCATATTAATATGAATGATACAGTGTAAATTTATCTCTTGGTTGAATCTTTAAATTTGACTTTGTTTGAGATCAATGATTACTAGTCTTTTCCCTAATAAATTCTTCTTTTGATCCTGGTTATGGTGTTTGTGTGTAGTTCTTATTTCCTATTCTTGCTAATTCTTCTACTTAAATTCTACTGTTTAATTTGCTTGTTATTATTTAACCTCCCCCATCCATGGATTCCCCCTTATCTTCTCCCCCACCCTTTCTTCCCTCTTTATCCCATTTTTATTAATCTATACATGTTATCCCATTTGTGTTTATCTAAACACCCTATCCATTTCCCATTAATCTACACACTTTGACCTATTTCTATAAATCTGCACATCCTTCTATACCTTACCTTATCCTCTCTCCCTTTCCCATTAATCTATACACATTGTCCCAGTGCCATAAGTCTATGCATTCTTCTATACACACCCCTATTCTATTCCCTCCTCCTTGTTATTTCCTTATAGATTTCGGAGAGTGCTAAATCCTTTATGCTATAGTACTATATCCAATTTCTGATGTCACTCTTAAACATATGGTGTACATTTTCATGTAAAAAAACATAAATAATTTGTCAATGTCGAGTCTCTTGAAATTAATTTTTGATGTTGGCTCAAATACATTACAATTTTTATTACATTCTGATTTGGTTAAGACAAAATTCTGAAAATCTGTAGGAGTGCTGTTTATCAAACACTAGATTATTAAAGTTACTGACTATTTTCTCCTTTTAATCTAACCTATTCCATTGATCAACTAGTCTATTTCTAAGCCAATACCAAATGGTTTTGGTAACCGCTGCTTTATAATATAATTTTAGATCTGGTACAGCTAGGCCACCTTCATTTGATTTTTTTTTTCATTAATTCCCTAGAAATTCTTGACTTTTTGTTTTTCCATATGAACTTTGTTGTTATTTGTTCAAGGTCATTAAAATAGTTTTTTGGGAGTCTGATTGGTATAGAGCTAAATAAATAGATTAGTGTAGGTAGTATTGTCATCTTTATTATATTTGCTCGCCTTATTTTTAATATTTTTCCAATTGTTTAGATCTGACTTTATTTTTTGTGGAAAATGTTTTATAGTTTTGCTCATATAGTTTCTGATTTTCCCTTGGCAGACAGATTCCTAAATATTTTATACTATCAGTATTACTTTAAATGGAATTTCTCTTTGTAACTCTAACTGTTGGATTTTGTTAGTGATATATAAGAATGCTCATGACATATGTGGGTTTATTTTGTATCCTGCAACTTTGCTAAAATGGTAGATTATTTCTAATAGCTTTTTAATAGAATCTCTGGTTCTCTAAGTACACCATCATTTCATCAGCAAAGAGAGATAATTTGGTTTCCTCATTGCCTACTCTAATTCTTTTAATTTCTTTCTCAACTCTTATTGCCAAAGTTAGCATTTCTAATACAATATTGAATAGTAATTGTGATAGGGGGTAACCTTGTTTCACTCCTGATCTTATTGGGAATGGTTTCAATTTATCCCCATTATATATGATGCTTACTGATTGTCTTAAATATATGCTACTGATTATTTTAAGGAAAAGTCCATTTATTCCTATATTCTCAAGTGTTTTAATAGGAATGGATGTTGGATTTTATCAAATGCTTTTTCTAAATCTGAGATGATCATTTTTTTTTGTTAATTTGGTTATTAATATGGTCAATTATACTAATAGTTTTCCTAATATTAAACCAGCCTGCATTCCTGATATAAATCCTCCTTGATGCCTGCTGATTTTTTAAATGGACAGAAGAGGATGATACCTCAAATTTCACTTTAGCTCCCCCCCTCTGACCTGGAACCCCAAATCAAAAGTTTCATCCTCCTGCAAATGATAGTAGGCAGCAGCATCCCTGCCGCATTGCTTCATCACTCACCAGGTAGGCTGGTTCCTTCTTGTCCAGCATCTCTGAAGAGTGTGACATTCCAAATCAGCCAGTGTTCCCTCAGTCATCTCACACTTGGACCCCTAATACTGTACACTATCCTGGAGGTGAAAGTTTCTGTGGTTAAGGATTAGGCTCCAAGAGAACCCAGCTAGTCCCAGCGTATTCTATTTGCTGTTTCTGTGAAACTAGCTAGCAAGTATTTCTCCCATTAATCAGTTATATGCGGTCCTGAAATCTTTTTTTTTTTCTTCTCAAATTTTCCCAGAAGGACCCTGTTCCATCCCTAGCCTTTTTTCCCACCACTCTATGTTTGCCCTGAGGTGCAATTTTGCTCCATTTATGGGAAATTTTGAGAGCTTGAAATTTTCTGATCTAATCCACAATCTTCCCAGAATTCTCTTTTCCAGAAATTTCTTCCCAGAAATTTCCCATGATTTAAAAAAAAATAAACAGAAATTCAATATGTATATCTTTTAAATTTCAATTCTGAATGCTTTGTTGTTTTAGACACAGTAAAAATCAAGCCATTCTTTATTGTCTCCTATGTATTAACGATAGATAGATAGATAGATAGATAGATAGATAGATAGATAGATGTAGCTATCAAACTGATATTCTTAGAATGCTATTCTGAATATAACATTGCTATACTTAAGAATTTTAGTGAGTTCTCATTGCCTTAGATTAAAATATAAATTTCTATCTCTGGCATTTAAATCTTCCACCATATTATTTTTCTAGATTAATCTATACTGATATGCTCTCTTGATTGTAGCCAGATAAAACAAGTTTAAATCCATTTTGGTTGATGTTTTAGATGAAACTACATTGTCTCTATTGCCTTGCACAGGCTAGCATTCATTCTAGAATGTTCGAATGTTCTCCTTTCTAATCTCCCTCTCTTGGAAGTCTTGATTTCAATCAAGTTTAAACTAAATACTACCTCTTTAAAAAAATTTGTTTGAGTGTCCTATATGTATGGAATTTTCTCAAATATAAGGTCATGTAAGTCCCATCTTACCATTTTATTCATAAAGATATCACATGATTATTTGTCACATAACTAGCCAAAGTAATAAATGCATTCTAAACTGAATGGATGCCCTGATCAATTAGATAATGGCTGAATAAATTATAGTATATGAATGTTATGGAATATATGGAATATAAGAAACTACCAACAGGACAAATTCAGAGAGGCCTGGAGAGACTTCCATGAACTGGTATTAAGTGAAATGAGCAGAACCAGGAGATCATTATATATGGCAACAACAAGACTATATGTTAATCAATTCTGATGGACATGGCTCTCTTCAACAATGAGATGATTCAAACCAGTTCCAATTGTTCAGTGATGAAGAAAGCCATATACAACCAGAGAGAGGCCTGTGGGAACTTAGTGTGTACCAAAACATAGCATTTTCACACTTTCTGTTGATGTTTGCTTGCATTTTGTTTTCCTTCTCATTTTTTTCTAGATCCTATTCTTCTTGTACAACAAGATAACTATATAAATATGTATACATATATTTGATTAACACATATTTTAACATATTTAACATGTATTGGACTACCTGTCATCTAGGGGAGGGGGTAGGGGAAGGAGGGAAAAATTTGGAACAGAAAGTTTTGCAAAGATCAATTTTGAAAAATTACCCATGCATATGTTTTCTAAATTAAAAGCTTTAATTAATATATATATATATTTATTAAAGCTTTTAATTTATATATATATATATATATATGTTCTCCAGACTATTTCCCTTCTCTACTAGTCTAATACTTCCTTAGTGTTCAAAGTAATTTCATGAGTATGGATGGCACTCCAATACCCAGACAAATTTCAGCTCTTCTAGAATAAAGTCTAGAATTTACATAGCTGATGGAAAAGAGGGAAGGAGGGTAGGAGGGAGGGAGGAAAGGAAGGAAGGAGGAAGGAAGGAAGGAAGGAAGGAAGGAAGGAAGGAAGGAAGGAAGGAAGGAAGGAAGGAAGGAAGGAAGGAAGGAAGGAAGGAAGGAAGGAAGGAAGGAAGGAACAAAAACATAATAAAGGAATTATTCTGTTATCTCTAATTCAGAGGTTCACTTATTGTCTGATTTTTATGCCTACAAAACAGTTTGGCGATTACATTGGCCAATTCTTTTAGTTCATCAAGATGTAATGTATCTAGACCTGATAAACTTATTTATCAAGAGCATATGTGTTCTTACTAATACTAATGCTACTATTATTTATTATATTCTTACTAATACTAATTACTAATGCTAATACTAATCCAGGTCCCTTTTCACCTTAGTAATGTTCTAGATCCTTGAGATCAAGGAAGGTTTCTATTTTAATTTCGAACTTCTAGTGCCTAGTTCAATGGCTGGCATCTACTAAGTGCTTTATAAGTGATAGTTTAATTTAACATAAATATTGTGAATTGTCCCAGGATCTGATTCTGGTAGTCTATGTCCAAATTCAACCTCTTCTATCTATTTTTGTGTGACCTTTATCAAGTCATTAAAGGACCATGGATCTTAATTTTTTTCTTCATAAAAATTAAGTGGTTGGAATACAGGGCCAATCAACCTCTTAACTTATGATCCTTATTTCTTTCCTCTGCTAGGCCAAAAATCATTATTTTGGTTAAGAAAACAGAAATTATGTTAAAGTTCATTAAGTCTACCTTCTTTTAATCATTATTCACCATTATCTCATATATAACAAGTCTTACTAATTATTTTTATTCCTCTTACACATTTCACTGCTTTAAAAAATCCATTTGTAATCCCCAGGACCAGATGGATTTACATGTGAATTCTATCAAATATTTAAAGAACAATTAACTCCAATGCTATATAAATTATTTGAAAAAAAGGGATTGAAGGAGTATTACCAAATTCCTTTAATGACACTGATATGATACCAATACCTAAACCAGGTAGGACAAAAACAGAGTAAGAAAATTATAGATCAATATCCCTAATGAACATTGATGCAAAAATCTTAAATAAAATATTACCAAAAAGATTACAGAAAATCATCCCCAGGATAATACATCATGACCAAGTAAGATTTATGCCAGGAATGCAGGGCTGGTTCAATATAAGGGCAATTATTAACATAATTGGCTAAATCAATAACCAAATTAACAAAAAACAATTGATCATCTCAATAGACACAGAAAAAGCATTTGATAAATTCCAACACCCATTCCTATTAAAAACACTAGAGAGTATAGGAGTAAATGGACTTTTCCTTCAAATAGTCAGTAGCATCTATTTTAAAGCATTAATAAGCATCATATGTAATGGTGATAAACTGGAAATATGTGCAATAAAATAAGGAGTGAAATAAGGTTGCCCAATATCACCATTAGTATTCAATATTGTATTAGAAATGCTAGCTTCTGCAATAAGAGATGAGAAACACATTAAAGGAATTAGAGTAACGAGGACACCAAATTATCACTCTTTACAGATGATATGACAGTATACTTAGAGAACCCCAATGATTCTACTAAAAAGCTACTAGAAATAATCCACATCTTTAGTAAAGTTGCAAGATACAAAATAAATCCACATAAATCATCAGCATAAATTCCATTTTAAATAACTCTCAATAGTATAAAATATTTGGAAATCTATCTGCCAAAGGAAAGTTAGGAACTATATGGGCAAAAGTACAAAACACTTTCCACACAAATAAAGTCAGATCTAAACAATTGGAAAAATAGTAAGTGCTCTTGGATAAGTCAAATATAATAAAGATTACAATACTACCCAAAATAATTTATTTAGCGCTATACCAATCAGACTCCCAAGAAACTATTTTAATGACCTAGAAACAATAGCAACAAAATTCCTCTGGAATAACAAAAGGTCAAGAATTTCAAGGGAACTAATGAAAAAAAATCAAATGAAGATGGCATAGCTGTACCTGATCTAAAACTATAATATAAAGCAGCAGCCACCAAAACCATTTGGTATTGGCTAAGAAATAAACTAGTTGATCATTGGAATAGATTAGGTTCACAGGACAAAATAGTCAATAACTATAACAATCTAGTCTTTGACAAACCCAAAGACACCAGATTTTGGGATAAGAATTCACTATTTGACAAAAACTGCTGGGAAAATTGGAAACTAGTGTGGCAGAAACTAGGCATTGACCCACACTTAACACCATACACCAAGATAAGATCAACATGGGTTCATGATTTAGGCATAAAGAAGGAGATTATAAATACATTAAAAGAACATAGGATAGTTTACCTCTCAGATTTGTGGAGGAGGAAGGAATTTGTGACCAAAGGAGAACTAGAGATCATTCTTGATCACAAAATAGAAAATTTTGAGTATATCAATTTAAAAAGCTTTTGTACAAACAAAACTAGTGCAGACAAGATTAGAAGGGAAGTAATAAACTGGGAAAGCATTTTTTACAGATTTTACTAATAAAGACCTCATTTCCAAAATATATAAGGAATTGACTCTAATTTATAAGAAATCAAGCTATTATCCAATTGATAAATAGTCGAAGGATATGAACAGACAATTTTCAGATGATGAAATTGAAACTATTTCTACTCATATGAAAAGGTGTTCCAAATCATTATTGTTTGAAGAAATGCAAATTAAAACAATGCTGAGATACCACTACACACCTGTCAGATTGGCTAAGATGACAGAAAAAGATAATAAGAATTTTGGAGGGGATGTGGGAAAACTGGGACACTGATGCATTGTTGCTAGAGTTGTGAAAGAATCCAACCATTCTGGAGAGCGACTTAGAACTATCCTCAAAAAGTTATCAAACTGTACATAACCTTTGATCCAGAATTGTTACTACTGGGCTTACATTCCAAAGAGATATTAAAGAAGGGAAAGGGACATATATGTGCAAAAATGTTTGTGGCAGCCCTTTTCATTGTTGCTAGAAACTGGAAATTGAATGGATGCCCATCAACTGGAGAATGGCTGAGTATACTATGGTATATGAATGTTATACAATATTATTGTTCTATAAGAAATGACCAGCAGGATGAATACAGAGAGGCCTGGAGAGACTTACATGAATGGACGCTAAATGAAATGAGCAGAACCTGGCGATCATTATACACTTCAACAACAATACTATATGAGTATCAATTCTGATGGAAGTGGTTATCTTCAGCAATGAGAGGATCCAAATCAGTTTCAATTGATTAGTGATAAACAGATCCAGCTACACCTAGCAAAAAAACACTGGGAAATGAATGTGGACTACAACATAGCATTTGCACTCTTTCTGTTGTTGTTTGTTTCATTTTTATTTTTCTTCCCAGGTTATTTTTACCTTCTTTTTAAATCTGATTTTTCTTGTGCAATAAGATAACTGTATAAATAAGTATACATATATTGTATTTAACATATAATTTAATATGTTTAACATGTATGGGACTGCCTGCCATCTAGGGGAGGGGGTGGAGGGAAGGAGGGGAAAAGTTGTAACAGAAATGTTTGCAAGGGTCAATGTTGAAAAATTACCCATGCATATGTTTTGTCAATAAAAATCTACAATAATAATAAAAAAGAAAAAAAAATCCATTTTTTACATTTCTTAAAATTCATCATATAATTCAATTCATTCTAATTGTTAAAGCTCCTAACAATGAAATTTTAAACAAACTATATGCCAGTTAAAATAAAACTCTATTAGTTTGCATTGTTGTAGTAGGCATGAAACAAAGAAGCTCTTTTAATGTGTCCATATAATTTATATTATCTGCATCCCAAAAGAAAATTACAAACCTTTCCTCTGAAAAATGTTTTCAACTGTTCCTTTCCTAGTCCTTAAACAGAGTCCAAGAAATAGGACACACTCGGGAGCTGCTTTAGAATGTTGGTTTTATATCATGCCTTTCTGTTTCCTGCAAAGTAGTTAAAGAATGTATTAGACTGGTAAATATTGTGTGACTATTTGGAAGAAAATAATAACTTTAATGCTTTTATTTTTCAATGTAGCCAGAAATGTACATTAGAGAAGTAATGTGGCAAATGGGAAAAAGTAGCTGTTCTCTTACAAGTGGCCTTATAAGTATAGTTCTGCCAACTATAACCTGTGACACATTGGACAAATCACATATATTCTTCTGGTGTTAATTACCTCATCTCTAAAATGAAAAATATAGATTAGACATCTCCCATTGTCCCATGTACCTCTTGACTATCATCTATCTAATGGTGAGCAATTGAATCTCCAAATCACTTAAATTAACAACTTGGTTTAACTTACACTGATAAGGATTCCATAAAACTTGATCATCCTTGATTCTTTCCCAATTTATCTGAACAGGCTGTTCAGCCTATTCATCCCATTGTTAGATATTCATCCATGTTACACATTGCATATCTATGGAGTCTGTCTTGAACTTTCTTACCCTGAACTCTCATGGTTTTGATTGTCATACCTATCTAGATAACTCAGATATTCTTGGTTAGCCCTAACCTTTCTCTCAAATTCCACTCTCCATCTCTAGCTGACTATATAACACAGAAACTGAATGTCCCATAAACAAAATAAGCTAAAAATCCCTAAAACAGATCTCAACTTTCCCTCAAAAAACCTCCCATCTATTTTTTTTTAATTGTTGTCAAGTGTATCAACATTCTCCAAGTCACTTAGACTTATAACCTAGATGTCAATCTTGATACCTCATTCTTTTTTGCGCCAAACCAATATACAATAAGTTATCAAGGCTTAACTTCTCTCTGTTCATTATATTTTTCTTATCTTCTTCTCTCCTTTTCTCCTCTGATAATTACTAGCACCCTGGTACACAGATTCTCATTACCTCATGCTTGTCCTATTGAAGAAGTCTATGAGTTTGTGTCCCTTCCATAAGTCTCCATTCCAATCCATTCTCTACCCTGTCAAATTGATCTTCTTAAAGTACAAGCATTACCATGTCACTTTTGTATACAATAAAATTTAATGCCTCTCTATTGCCTCCAAGATTAAATATAAATCCTCTAGCTTATAAAACCTTTCATAATCTTTCTCCCTTTCCGATCTTAAATTTTACTCTCATCCACATACTCTGAAATCTAGTGACTCTGACCTCTTGGGTATTCCTCTCATCTGATACTCAGAATTTTCACTGGTTGCCATGCCTCCCTTTTCCTGGAATGAATTCCCTTCTCATCTCTACCTTCTAGCATCCTTGGCTTCTTTCACATCTCAGCTAAAACTCTACCTTTTATAGGAAGTCTTTCCAAGTTCTCTTTAATCTTAGTGCTTTCCCTCTGAGGCTACTCTCTGCCAATTTATTCTCTGCAATTTTTTGGTATATAGTTGTTTGCATGTTGCCTTCCCTATTAGACTGTGAGTTCCTTGTTAGCAAGGACTGTTTTTGTTTTTTTCCTTATATCTCCAGTATTCAGAATAGTACATGAAACCTATTATGTACTTAATTTATTCTTGTTGATGGATATTTTTTTTACAAAATGGTCCTTTAAAGCATCACAACTTTATATACTTTCATCATTTTTGATAAAATTACAAAATCCTCTCCTTTAAAATAGTGCATGTTGAACCTTTTTAAATTTATGCCTAAGATAATTATGATATACAAAAATTATTATTCTTTATGCAGCAACCCTGGGATAACTTTCTGAGTTGCTAGGATAAATAGGGCTATTTGACTTTACACTAAATGGGACCATATTATAATACATTTGGAATTGTGTGTTTTAATAGTCTTTTTATCTCTTTCATACCATTTTCCCCTCATGGCATCATATAGCATTAAGCATTGTCTTTGCAGAAACCTTATTCCACTACTTTGATTCTAATATTTTCTAGAATTAAAAAAAATCAGATATTTAATCATGATAAAATTTTGAATTGTGTATATGAAAAGAATAGCTTACTTTTATTTATTTTATTTTGAAATTAACATTTTTCCTCTTGCCTACATCCTATAATTAAAAAAAACTCATGTGATAAACATGAATAACTAAGCAAAATAAATTGGCACATTACCCATGTACAAACCCAGGTCTTATTCTCTATCTTAAATCCATAGCAAATATTTCAGTAGGTGATTTAATATATATCATGATCTATCCTCTGGAATCAATCATTGCATTGATCAAAATTCTTAAATCTTACAATGATGGTTGTATTTGTAATATTTTTAGCTATTCTAGAAACTGTTATTCTGGTTCATCTAACTTCATACTGTATCAATTCATGTATAACATTCCAAGATTCTCTGACATTTTCCATTGTTTTGCATTCATATCCCATAATTTGCTTAGCCATCCTTCAATTGATTATCCTCTCATTAGTTATTGCTTTATATTGTTTTATATTGTTTTATAAATGCCAGTCCTTTCCCTCTTTCTTTGATCAGTGTAGGTTTTTAGTAGAGGCACTGATATCTTCAAGGAGATGAACAATTTCGTGACTTTTGTGGGGATTATTACACAAACTAATGACGAGAATGAATGTCTAAATCAAATTACCACTTGACCAACACCTTATTAATGAACCTACTTTCTATAGCCTCTATAACATGTCATTTTCCTTTCTTATCATCTTTGCTGATATGAAAGCTATGAAGTAAAACTTGAAATTGAATTTAATTTGCATTTCACTGATTATTAGTGGATTTGGAGTACCTTTTCATGCGATTGTTGACAACTTAGAAGTTTGTTTGAGAATTGTCTATTGATATCCTTTTACTATTTGGGAACAATACTTATTATTTTCAATTTGAAACAATTCTTTGTATGTCTTGGGAATGAGACAATTGTTAGGAAAATATACTGCAAGGATCTCCCTCTTTTAATTTTAGCTGCATTTTTTTTTTGTTTCAGTAAAATTTCTTCAATTTTATGTAATCAACTCGCCTATTTTTCTCCTCTGTGATATTATCTTTCTGATTTTTTTGGAAATTTACTCTTTATTCATGGATCTAAAAGAAAATTCTTTATTCCTCTCACTTCTTTATTATATTACCTTTTAGGTTTAAATAATGTATATATTGGGACCTAATGTTGGTAAATTGTGTGAGGTGTTGGTGTAACAGACTCTTCTCCCTCTATATTACTTAATGATCACATCAGGCTCCATAAATTTAATTATCATCTCTATGTGAATGATTCTTAAATCTACCTATCTTGCCCCAATTGCTCTGCAGACCTCCAGTCTCACACTTTGCACTGCCTTTCAGATTCTTGATTTGTCTGCCCAGTAGATATCTGAAACTTAACATATCCAATAACTCCTCCTCTCCTCTCTCCCTTTTCTTTTACTGTGGAAGGCAACACCAACCTTCCTCACACTTACAACTTAGGTCATCCTCAACTTGTCCATTTCATTTTTTATCTATGATCAAAGCCTATAGATTTTACCTTTATAATAGATCTCAAATATGTCTCATTTTCTATTTGGATATTGCCATTACTTTGGTACAGACTTTCATTCCCTCATGCCCTGATCATTTTAATAATCTACAGTTAGGACTGAATGCTTCAAGTCTTTCACTACTCAAATCTATCATCCATTCAGAATTTAAAGTGATTTCCATTAATTCTACTCCTTACCTTTTGCTTCCAGGATCAAATGCAAACTCCCCTACTTGTTGTTTAAAACCTTTCTTAACCTGACCCCTTACTACACCCTCCTTACACCTTACTCACATAGCATCTACTTTGACCCAATGATTTGTTCTTTTTGCTGTGCCTCCTGTCTTTTGAGTCCAAGTATTTGCTCTACCTGTCCCTCATGCCTGGAATGTTCTCATTCTTCATCTCTTTGCTTTTCCAACTTCCTTTAAGTATCAACCAAAATCCCACCTTCTATAGGAAACCTTTGGAACACTTTTTTTTTTTTTTTCATTCTCATGCTTTTCCTCTGGTTGTTACTTTCTGTTTGTCCTCTGTATAAGTTGTTTGAATATATTTGTTTACTATCTCTCCTATTAGATTATGAATTGCTTTAGAACAGAAACTATCCTTTGTCCTGTTTTGATACCACAACTTAACACAGATAATGGCAAAAAACAGGTATTTAATAAATGTCTATTCACTGTTTTTTTGTTTTTATTTTTGTTTTTTCCCCAGAAGTTGTTAAAGAATAGTGAGCTCTCAACCCCAGTAGCTGGAATTATTGGATTTATTTAACATTAGCTGATTATATGATACCTTTTATGTATTGTGGTGTCTTATAATAGCTGATATTTATATAATATTGATATTTAAAAAAAAACCTTCCATGTTTTGTCTTTTTTTTTTAACAGACTAAAAAAAGAACAACCTGAGGTGTTGGCAGGGGTTAAGTGGATTTTACAGGCTTACATTGCTTATAAATGTTTTAGGTATTCATTTATAAAGTTTTTTCTTCCTTTCAATTCAAAACTCTGCCTATGATACCACCTATTTCCTACAGAATGCTACTTAGTGTTTTCTACTCATTGACTATTTTTAACTAGTACCAAATAATAACAGTTGATTATAATTTCATAGCAGTTGTTTTAAATCAGGTTCTTTGGACATCCTTTCTACTTTTGAAAAATGATTATTATTAATCTACTTGTTCTTCTGGATATATTTCATCAAAAATTTTTACTAACTCAATATAGTAATTCTTTGGTAGTTTAAATGAGATATGATTCTTGGTAGGTAAACTCCCAAGCATTTTTTTAACATTCTGTACCAATTTTAAAAGAAATTTTTTCTTTTCATATTTTCTATTTGCATTTTGTGGGTAATACATGAAAAAAATTGATGATTTATATGGATCCATTGTATATAAGATAATGCTTAAATCATTATTTGTAAATTAATTTTGTTTTAATGTCTAAAGTTTTCTCAGCAAACTCAATTTATCTGCAAAGGTTTTTTTTTTTTTTTTTTTGCCTATGATTATTCTATTCCTTCTTTTCTTATTATTGCTACCATGTCTATTAATATATTAAATAGCAATAAAAATAGTGTATATACTTGTTTTAATCCTGGTATTATTGAAGGTTTCCAATTTACCTCCATTACATAAAATTTTAATTTTGGAAGAATATTATTTAATATATTAAGGAAAAATTCATTTATTTCTATGATTTTAATGACAAAAATTCAAAGTTTACAGATTAAATGAAAAAAAAATTCTGAGTAGTCAAATAAGAAAGAACCAAGAGGTAATATTCAGGATCAGAAAACTTTGGTAGCTACGGCTATAAAGGGAAAAGTAAGGGAAGAAGTATTCATTTATGATGTGGCTATTATGTTTCAGGCAGTGTCATAAACACTTTATAAATATCTCATTTGAACTTCATAATACCCTTGTTAGGAAAGTGTTATTATCTGAATTTTCGAGTTGAAAAAAAGGCAAGCTTTAGATACAATAGTTCACAAAGGAAACAAGATAGAGATCAAAAAACTAAGACTTATCCATCTGGCAATGCAGAGTATATTCCTGCAAAGGAAAAAAAAAAAAAAGAATCATTAATGAGGGAATTTCCAAATATACTTGATGAAATGTTCATTATTAAATAGACACTTTGAAATGGAAATATAGGAGACAAAAAATGTAGTAAAATATACAATTTAATAAACTGAAAGAGATAATGTGAAAATAAATTATTTACTACTAATAGGGAGAGAAGTTTCCTTTTAGAGCCCTAACATATTCAGGAATTAGGGGGTGACAAGGAAATAATACAGACTAAGAACTACAGGAGAAGTATATTTGTTTTGTTTTGATGGTTTTAGGGGACAAAGAAGATGAGAAGGATAGGGAATTATACTGGGGATAAAAGTAGGGGGAAAGAAAACAAATTTTAGTGTGCAATTGGAGTACATGAGGTGAAAAACAGTATAAGCATGAAGGAATGTATAGTGGAATTAAATAATAATTAAATAATCTGGAAATACATACACACAGTTCATAACATAGAAGGATCTTAAATTCATCAGGAAAATAGGGAGGAAAAATAGAAGGAAGAAAGGAATGAATGAATAGTAATCATAAAGTAAGGATGAGAAAGTAGTCATAAAGAAAGTAAATCCTAATGTTGGAGGAGAAATAGCAGAAGCCAAAGGGGGGAAAAAAGGTGTAAAAACCTGTGGTTGAGATTGGATAAAAGGGAAAATAAGGGGGACAATGAGACTAGATCATATCCTTTAAAATACTCTATTTTGGGACAAATTACTCTTTTATCCTGTTTTCACTGTGTAAAGAGAGGAATGTTGAGGGAAAAGGAAGAAAAGTTATAAGAAGATAAGATTTAAGGAGATATGAATAGGATAAATCTACCTTTAAAATGGAAGAGGAAAAAACTTTGGATTAAAAATCAAAATCTATAAGATGACAGGAACAAACAATGATTAATGTTGGAGGGGATGTGGGAAAACTGGGATACTGATGCATTGTTGGTGGAGTTTGGAGTTGTGAAAGAATCCAACCATTCTGGAGATCAATCTGGAATTATGCCCCAAAAGTTATTAAACTGTGCATACCCTTTGATCCAGCAGTGCTACTACTGGGCTTACATCTCAAGGAAATACTAAAGAAGGAAAAGGGACCTGTATGTGCCAAAATGTTTGTGGCAGCCCTTTTTGTAGTGGCTAGAAACTGGAAAATGAATGAATGCCCATCAATTGGAGAATGGTTGGGTAAATTATGGTATATGAATGTTATGGAATATTATTGTTCTGTAAGAAATGACCAGCAGGATGAATACAGAGAGGCTTGGAGAGACTTACATCAACTGATGCTGAGTGAAATGAACAGAATTAGGAGATCATTATACACTTCAACAACAATACTATATGAGGATGTATTCTGATGGAAATGGATATCTTCACATAGAGAAGAGCTAATCCAATTCCAATTGATCAATGATGATCAGTATCAGCTACACCCAGAGAAGGAACACTGGGAAATGAGTGTAAACTATTACATTTTTTTTGTTTTTCTCCCCAGGTTATTTTTACCTTCCAAATCCAATTCTTCCTTTGCAACAACAACAACAACAACAACAAGAACAAAATTCGGTTCTGCACATATATATTGTACCTAGGATATAGTATAACATATTTAATATGTATGGGAATGCCTGCCATCTAGGGGAGGGGGTGGAGAGAAGGAGGGGAAAAAATTTGGAACAGAAGGAGTACAAGGGATAATGTTGTAAAAAATTACCTATGCATATGTACTGTCAAAAAATGTTATAATTATAAAATTAATAAAAAAAATCAAAATCTATAATGTGCCCTTTCCAAAAAATATACCTGAATCAAACAAACAAACAAAACCTATATAAAATGAGGAGCTCAAAGGCATAATCTATTCTGTTTCAGGAGATTTTTTTTTTCCTGAGGCAATGCAGATTAAGTGACTTGTGCAGGAAAGTTTGAGCATATTCTTTACTGACCACAGTTAAATGCAAATCATAATCACAACAGAACTTCTGAAGAAATTGTTTAAAATTAATTGGAGATTAAATAGCATATTCATAAAGAATTGGTGGATTAAATAACTTTTCATACAAAGAATAAAAAAATTCAAAAAAGGAAAATAAACTATGACCACCATATTCAAATGTATTAGATATAACTAAAATATACTTCTTAAGGAAAAAGCATATGTATATACCTCTAAATGTTTATTTTCACAAAAAGCATAAAATAATAAACCAATGAATAGGGTATGGAACAATAATACCCCCAAAAAGACAAGAAAAGAAACAAATTTTAAAATTCTAAACTAACTGCAAATAGAAATTCTAAATATCAAAGAAAAAATTAATAAAAAGTGAAAGCAAATATGTATTTGATAAAGGAGAGTAGGAGCATTTTTTTAAGGAACCCAAAAGGAAAGACAGGAGATATTTTGTGCCAAATAAATCAAAGCGACACCTCCATCCTGACCACCATTTTCCTTTAGATCCTGATTAGAACTGCCCAGGATCATTTTCACAAAAGACTTGAAAATAGCAATATACCACCAAACAAGTAGACATAATTCTAGCTGAGCCCAGCCATAAACAATGGGACAAATCATTGCCAGCAGAGAACCCCCCCATCCCCATCACTATCCACAACTTCTGACCAAAAGCAATCCAATGGGTATAATGGCATAGCAACCTTGTGAATGACAGCACAAGACCACTTTACCTACTAGGCACCTAGCCAAGGTTCCCATCATTTGAGGGTAAAATGCCTGGGAAAAAGGAAAAGGTCATGCTTACCACTTGCAAATCAAATGCTACACATAGAGAAGACAAATTACAGAACTTTAAGCCTCAATACACCCCAAGAAGATGAAAGGAATCAAGTGAATCAAACCACGACCACTGTCCTGACAATAATATATCTATGAATGGAACAGATTAGGAATAAAGTATAAAGAAGCAAAAAACAGTTTTGCATAGTGTTCAACAATTTTTAAGACTCATCGTTTAACAAAATCTTCTAAGAAAACTTAAAATAAGTCTGAAAGAAATTAGCTATGTGGACCAAACATATATTCTGATTACTTAAAATTAGTGAATAAATTAAAATCAATGCAGTTAAATGTTGTTAAAATTAGAGAAAAGAAACTAGAAAAATGTTTTCAGTAAGTTTTCTTGATGAAATTTTCATATTTGAGATTTATAAAGAACTGATTTGAATTTCTAAAAATAGAATGATTCTCCATTTGATAAATAATTTTGTTTTATATAATAAAATAAACTGTAGAATATATAACTAAAACACACATGGTGTTTTCTACATGCATGCATCTGTACACACATATGTATTTATACTTATAGAGATATAAATGATCAAGAGAGAAATTATATTTTGAATTTATAGAAAAGAGAAATTTTCCTTACAAAACAAGTAGAACAGAAATTGCCAGAATTTGACATAGATGGCTTTTATTTTTGTATCAATTACGCCTTTGGCATACCTATGGATCTCTTTCACAACTATATTGCAAAATAAAAAAAAAAATTTAAAAAACATATAAGATTACAACAGAAACTCAATTATGTTGAAATGCAGTTTTATACCTGTAATATTTCAATAAGTTTACAGAAGCCAACTTAAGAACTCATAATAGAATACTATCTCTAATGAACAGAAAATGAAGGGGAAGAAAGGAAGAGAAGGAAAAAAAGAAATGGAAAAAAAGGAAAGGAAAAAAGAGAACAGAAGAGAAATCACTGAGCAATCTTTAAAATAAAAAAAAAAAATCTAAAGAAATAAAAAAATAAGAAGGAAAACCAAGTTGTACATAATAGAGATCTAAAACTTCACATACTTTTTCTGTAATACATATATATATATATATAAACATATTTCTATTTGTGTATGTACATAATAAGTATAGAGGGCTGGAACTATTGCAAAGGGCTGAAACTCTGAAAAGATATACTTGAATCTAAGACAGCAGAGTACTTAAAGCTAAAGTACCTACTCAATGTGATATAATGGTTCTAGAAACATATACTTAAATGATAATGTGATGTGATGGCTCTTTTCATGATTGGCATCTGCTGAATGTGGTGTAATGGGTAATCATAGGGAAGGATTGGAGGGCTGAGGGAGAAAGTCAGAGTCTCTCTGCCACAGTGCACTCAGCAGGGAAGACTTCAGGCTCCAGACTCCAGAATCCACAATCCAGGATCCATCTTTGATGAGTCATGTGGAAACTTGCCTGTCTCCTTCACTTCTCCTCCTAAAGACCAAGGACTTTGACTGATCCTGACTCTGACTCATCCTGAGACCCTCCAGAGAGCTAGTCCAGACATTACATATGTATAGAGAATTTCCACTTTATTTGGAATTTTTACTTTCAAAATAATAATATTTCAAATTAAAAAACTTCCCTCTACTAAGAACAACAAAAATTTGATCCTTTCTTTGACATACACTAACTGTGTGGCAATTGAGAAACAACTATCCATTGTCCTTACATAATTCTTTATCTATAAATTTCATGTACACAGCAGCATCAATGGAGGAAGTATCTACACTAAGATTCTCTACCCTAGTAATATCCAGAATCCACAAAAAAAATAAAAAATAAAATGCTCTTTAAGCAAAATATATATTTTGCTTAAAGAGTGTGTATATATATATGTGTGTGTGTGTGTGTGTGTGTGTGTAAAATTGTAATGTCAATCTTATCCATATTCTAAGCCATATCTTGTAAAGAAAGATACTATATTTATAAAACATTAGGGAAACGGTATTTGAAATACTAAAATACTTCTGGTCATCACAAATTTGAATAGATAAAAAAGACTGTAAGGAAGTCCAACTAAATATAATGCAAAGTCTTGAGAATGTGACCTGTTAAGAAAGAATAAGTGAGCAAAGTCTTTTTTAGTTCAAAAAGAAAAGAAAAAAAAAAGTTCTTCCTGCAGTAGGTGGATACAATTCCAAAGGATATAAATATGCTATTTGAAGAGGAAACAAAGTAGGAAAAGTGACTGCATATATTAAAGAGCAATGTCAAAACAAAGAATAATGAATTTAAATTAAAGAAAAATTTAAGTTGAAAAAGAAGCATTTTTTTTCAGATGCCAAATATGAAATGATAAAGCTTCAGTTTATCCCACAAGGTCACTCTCCTCTTTCGTACTATTCAAAGAAGCTCTATTCAGTTAGTCTTCATGAAGATAACCATTTAAGTAATAGAGGAAGGAAGGGAATATTTCCTAAACAGCTACTATATGTCAGTGACTATGATAAGCACTTTACAAATGTATTTCATTTAATCCTTGTCGGGGAAAAGGGTGATAGTATTATCCCCATTTTACAGTTGAAGAAACTGAAGAAGACAAAGATGAAGTGATTTTCCCAAAGTCCCACAGCTAGTGTCTAGAGCAAGATTCTTGAATCAAAATCTCATGGCTTCCTGTTTCCAGAACCTGTGCTCTTTATCCACTGTCCAATGTACCTTCCTCTAAGGGAACTAATTTAGTTTCTTACCAAACTGCTTATATAGAGAAAAGGAGCAAGAAGCAAAAAAAGAGCAAGAAGTGAAAGTTGACAGTTTGTTGATTATTAATTGTCAGTTTTATCAGTACGATTTATAATCAACAAAAATTCTGAATGTCTACAACACAGCCTACATGAAAATAAAGAAAAATTGGCCTCTTACAATCATATTTAAGACACTATGAATATGCTTAGCAATCCTGTCAGAGTTGGAAGTGATCTATCTCAATGGTCATTGAGTTTAACATATCAAAAAAAGATCACTATCTATAAAACATTTGACAAATTCTCAATTTTCATTTCCTGGAAAACCTCTAGTAAAGATTTTACTTTACTGGGGTGGTAGAGCTCATTTTGCCTTTAGATAGCTCTGAATGGCATGACTTCACCCCCATCACCCTTCATAACTGCAAAGCTAAATCTATTGTTTGCATCTTTCAATACTTGGCACGATTTCTACGATCTGGGGCAAAAGCATCCTTTACATGCTATATGACAGGCTTTCAGATACTTGAAGACAACTATTATCTTCCCACCTCAAGATAAACTCCTCCCATCAAGTCTTCTCTTCTTTAAATTAAACACACACACACACACACACACACACACACACACACACACACACACACACACATATATATATATATATATATATATATATATATATATATATATATATATATATATATATATATGTATATATTCAATTAGTAGAAATAAAGTAGCATAAAAGATCCTTGACTTGGGGTAGAAAAGAACTGAGTTTTAGTTCTTCCTATTATTCAACCTCTTTTAGCCTTAGTTTCTTCATTTATAAAATGGGAATAATAAGAATAAGTATATTTTAAAATGCAGAATGAGACACATTTCTGGAAATGACAAAGAGGGGATTTACTTTACCTGGCTATGCATAATTACAAAAAAATATTTTCCCCTTATTTTGCTGTGTTCAAATAGTAGGAGGTATTGTAAAATAGTGAAAATAAATTAATAATTAATTGATTAATAATATTGTCTCATGAAACTATTGTGAGGATCAAATGAGATAGCATATGCAAAATTCTTTGCAGACCTTAATGGGATATGTAAATGTTATTATAAAACTGACTATATCAGAACAATAACAAATATCCATAAAGCATGATATATTTAGAATTAGGATACATATGAAACAGCCCAGAAAGACCTAAAACCTCAGAAGAAATTGTCCATTTCCAAATACCTATGATTACCTATGAGGACTTATATTAGCTAACTCAAATAGAAAAGCATTTGTAATAGAGCCTTTTCCCACCATTATTAAGATCACAATGTAACTGGCTGTCAATACAATGAACAAACCTCTTACTTAAGATGGAAACTAATTTGGTAATCTTTCTTTGCCTTTCAAAGTAATCACAGCAAAATTATCAAAGTTAAAATCTACTCAACCTTGAGAGAACACTATTCATTGAGTGACTGTACAAAATGTTTAAGAGATAGTTGTTAAGAAAGAAACCCAGGTTGTAAACCCTAAGGTATTTTGTGAAGTTTTAGAGCTCAAAACTTCTGCAGGCAGGACACCATTGGGTAAGGGTATTATACCCTATGTAAGGACAGGAGAAGAAAGGGAAAGAGATGATCACAGAGCAAACCAAAGGAATGGAAAGGGAAGGGGTAAGGGAAAGAAGGAGCTACAGTGTCCACTTGGAAGGGATCAGTTGGATCCTCAATTGGACAACTTGTCTTAATCACAAATTGTTTCTCCTTTGCTCTCCAAGACAACCATGAAGAAGTACAGCCAAAATGATGGAATAAGGCAAGGACTCCCTGACCTGTCCCCAAAATTCCTCAAAATACTTTAAATAATGACTCTAAATATAACAGCATGTGAACTCACAAAAATAAAAATGGTGTGAGGCAATTTTCCAATTGAAAAAAGCATAGAAGATCAGCAGGAAAGGTCTGTTGCATTAAGGTGAAAGTAGAGCACAGTCTGGCACAGGCTGTGTCAATATAATTAGATTCACAAAACCAGGTTAAGTCCTTGGAGTCTCTGAATCAGTATCAGCAAAGGTACTTTCCAGATCTCTCCAGATCTTTCCATGGACACCAAAATCAACTTAGAAAGAAACTTTGCCATACAGATGAGAATGGAGCACAATGTAACATAGTCCTGGTCCCAGCAGCCAGGAGCAGGTCTTGGGAGTCTGAAACAGTAATGGTGGAAGCTCCTGGCTATAGTCCTACAGACAGTAAGAACCATTAGTCAAAAGAAGGCAGAACTCTGTTGCTTTGCCCATACTCATATATGGGCCACAATACTGGCTCAGAGTCCCAGAGGGAAGAAGAATACTAACATACTAAAACTTAAAGTCATAGTGCAGCAGGGACCCTCCTCACAGTTTTAGGGCAGAAAAGAATGCTTGTGGTCACTTATAGAATAGAGCATAGGTCAGGAGAGTAGTAAATACACCTGTCCTTAAATCATAATACCTTGGAAGAACTAAAAATTCAGAGTTCCTAGAAAGGTTCCTTGAAAATAACTGCACAAAACCCCTGAAGTTTGATACATTTTACCCTTCACTTTAGAAGCAGTATCCTACTATAACAAAGAATTACAAGTCAACTAATAGCCTAAAGAAATTAACAAACAGAAAAAGATTCTGACCATAGAAAGTCATGGTGACAAGGAAGATCTAAACACACACACAGAAGATGATAATAAAATCAAAGCTCCTACTTCCAAAGCATCCAATAAAAAGTAAGAAATGGTCTCAGGACATAGAAGAGTTCAAAAGGAATTTTGAAAATCATGTAAAAGAGGTAGAAGAAAAATTGTGAAGAGAAGTTAATGTGATCCAAAAGTACAAAAAGTCAATGAAAAGAAGAATATTTAAAAGCCAAAATTGGCTAAATGGAAAAGGAGGTACAAAACCTCATTGAGGAAAATAAATCTTAAAAATTATAAGTGAACAAATAAAAGCTAATGACTATATGAGAAATCAGGAAACAATAAAATCAAATGAAAACAATGAAAAAATAGGAAACATTGTGAAATGTCACATTAGAAAAACAATTGACCTGGAAAATAGATCCAAAGGAGATAATTTAACAATCACTGCACTACTTGAAAGCTATGATAAAAAAGACCCCATATATCACCTTTCAAGTAATTCTCAAGGAAAACTTATCTGATATTCTAGAACTAGAGTATAAAATAAAAATGGAAAGAATCCATGGATCACCTCCTCAAAGAGTTCCCAAAATGAAAATCCCCAGGGATATTATGCCCAAATTCCAGAACTTCTAAGTCAAGGAGAGATTTTTTTTAAAGAAAGTGGGAGGATGGAGACAAAGTATTTATAGCAGCTCTTTTTTTGTTAGGGCAAATAATTGGAAACCGAGGAGATGTCTATTAAATGGGGAATTACTGAATAAATTGTGGTATATGATTATGATGGAATAACTACTGTGCTATAGGAAATGATGAGCAGGAAAGACTTCCATGAACTGATGCAAAGTGAAATGTACTGCGTACAAAGAAACATCAATATTATAAAATGATCATTATGCTATTGATATTTGCTGTTCTCAGCAATAGGAGTGATCCAAGAAAACTATGAAGGACTTATGATAAAAAAATATTATTCATACCCAGAGAAAGAACTGTGTCTGAATACAGACTGAAGCATACTTTTTCTTAAGGTACTTTTTTGGAGGAGGGAAATCTCTGTCTTCTTTCACCACATGACTTTTATGGAAATGTTTTTCATGATTTCATATGTGCATTCTTGATGTGGGGTAGTGAACAAGGACTAGAGAGAATCAAAGTTTTAATAGCAAATGTTAAAAATTATTTTACATATAACTGGGGAAAAAGAAAAAGAAAATATTAAATAATCAGAGGACCATGGCATCAGGAAACATATCTTGGGATTCATAATCTAGATTTCTTGGGGGGAGGGGGCTAAGTACCATTTCTTAAACCCAAATTCCTCTGGCTCCTATTGATTGGCCAATAATGGGTCTCATGCCCAAGCCCCATCTGGTCATTTGGGGGCCTGAAACCTAAAAATAAACCTAAATTACAAGTCTTTCTTGTTTTGATCAGAAATTCTGAGAGTCTTCCCCTCCCAGATGGATCTTTGTTTTTGTTTGTTTGTTTTTATAAGGAAGAAAAGGCTATTCCTGGCCTTAATCACTGAACAGGCATTGTTTCAGTCAAATTGAGAGCTGGGAAAGACCTTAGTTTAAAAAGATCTACACCCACTGTGTCCAATGCCATTTCCAATGTCCTGATCTATATTTTACCACTGGACCCAGATGATTGTGGAGGAGAAAATAAGGCTGGTGATTTTGCAAAACTTTCTTTCAAATAAATCAAATTTACTTTCAAGTAATGGCATCATCTTCCTGATGCCATAGTCCTCTTTGAGAATAAAGGACAAACAACAATGTACTATGATATATAGATGTAGATATAGATAGACTCCATCCCAAAGATCCTTAAAAATCACTGGGTTTCTAAAGCATTTAGATATGTCATCTATCAATAATACCACAACTAATCTATTTCTAATGATGATTAGGAGAAAGGGAAAACATATCTAAAAACTTTATATCTATTCTTTTTGTTATAGCAAAGAACTGGAAATCATGGGGATGCCTGTCAATTGGTAATGGTTGAATAAGTTGTGGTATATGATTGTGATGGAATATTACTATACTATAAGAAATTTTGAGCTCAATGATGATAGAAAAATAAGGAAAGATGTGCATAAAATAATGAAGAGGGAAAGGAACAGATCCAAAGAAACATTATATTATATAACAGCAATATAATTTTTAAGAAGGAGGATGAGTGAATAAGTCATTTTGCCTACTATAAGTACCCAAATTAGCTGTAAAGTATATATAAAGGAAGATACTATCTGTATCCAGAAAAAAAGAACAGGTGAAGAAATATGTATGGATTTTACACATATAAACCTATTTGTGTCTAATGGTAGCTGTCTCTAAGGGTGAGATAAAGGAAAAAAGGGGGGAAATAAATTTACATAATAACTTTTTTATAATTTAAATGAAATAGCAAGTTATACCTAATTAATGTGCAGTTTCATGTGATTTTTATTATACTATTTTGTGGAAATGCCTTAGTGCATAAAACAAAATAAATAAATAGAATTTTAAAGAGAAGTTAAGAGTGTCACAGCACAGTAATTAACTAAGTTACAAATAAATGACACACCTATAGAATACTATTATTTCAAAAGAGAAAGAACATTATGGGATAGGAGACTGGGACTTAATTTGATCTTTCATGGATTAGTAGAATTTAAACAATTGATAATAAATGAGAAAGGAATTCTGGAGTGCAGGAGAGAGTAAGCAAAGAGGGTGTTGGAATAGGAGTCAATTCAGTTCAACATGTATTTATAAGGTGACTGTGCAAGATGCCATGGTGGGTGCAAGTGATCCAGAACATAAATGGAAATAGTCTTTAAGGAATTAATATTCTCTGAAAATATGTAACACTTATACAAAGAACCAAATAAAATATATTGAAAGAGTAGTGGAAAATTCTTTCAAGAGGAAGAGAATGTTAGCATTTGGCAGTATCCAGAAAAGCTTTATGCAAGTGGCAGTTCCTAATAAGTGATAAGAATGACGTTAGGGATTTCATCATGAAGAATTAAAGAGGGAGAAAGGGAGGAGAAGTAAAGAGTCTAGACAGAGAGGACCACTTGTGGAAATGCAAAGAAGCTTCCATCATTGATACAATGTTCTCTGTGGGGAATAGCCATCAGTCCAGTTTCCCTGGAAAGAGATTGACAGTGAATATATTAGGCCAGCTGAAACTGAGTATTCTTGTAGAGTAAGATAACATTTTAAAGTTAAATTCAAGTCTGATTAGAAAGAACTTGAATGTAAAATGACAGTTTGAAATTCATGCTTTTCATAGGAACCTGTGATAGGCTTTGACTTTGTTAACTCAGAGATAATTTGATAGTTAATATTAATACAGTTCCTGTCTCCACATATTTACAAGAAAATATTTCTCATTACTTTTATAGGCAAACCACTGTTAATTATAAGAGAAGGCATGATAGAGTAGAAATTGTGCTGAATTTGAAGTCAAAGGACCTGAACTCTAAGAATAAGTTTCATATGATTTCCCATTTCTGGGGCATTGAAGGGAACTGTTTTGCTAATATTATGTCAGATACTAGTCAAGTATCAGGATGCAATTGTCAAATGTTCCTTTAAGAATCAGAAGAACTGTGACCATGAGATACTGGCTCGTCTGTCTGCAAGAACTTCATTAATTTTAATTATCTTTGACATATTATAGCCAGAAATCAGAACTCCTGCCTGTTCCTTTCTAGAAACTAATAGATGCCTTGGATTTCTCTCCTTAGATTCTTTCTATTAGTTTTGATGCCTTAGTAACCTCCTCTCTTTTGTCAGATATGCAGATCCTCCATCACTACTGATCCAGTTTCCTTTGTTTCTATTTTGTTTTGTTTTGTTTTTCTACCAGGAGACAGGCAGAGACAGACAGACAGGGAAACAGAATTCATTAAATATGTCTATTTGCCAATAACTGTGCTAAATATCAGTGATATAAATAAAAAACAAACAGTATATCCCTTGCTCATAATGAACTGGAATTCTAATGGAAGATATAAGGAGGAGCTGGAGAGTTGGAAGTTGGGGAATAAGTTAAACACACTTAAAGATGACAATGTTCAAATACCCTAGAAGAATAGTGAAGTTCTAGACCTGAACAAGATATAGCCAAAGTTGTCCAAGCAAAGTCCAGAGTAAGTAGAAAGTTGGAGTCCATTCTCTGGAGGTAAAGTGGTAGAGGTAGTGACTCGCATAAATAGACAACATGGATGAAGATGGAGTGTGCTGGAGGTCCAAGGCCAATTAAGGTAATACCAATGCAGTATCTTCAGCACCTCTCCTTTCTGTAGGACATTATATAAGAAAGGTGGAAGGTATTGGGCAGAGATTATCATTCATACCTTTCCATGGGAAGTTTTTTGATGATTTTGGCAACAAGAGCAGCAACAACAACAAAATAAGTCATGGTTTTTATGATTACTTACCCCCTCCATAATGGGGACTAATCCCTATAGTTCCAAACATCCTCAAGAATTTAAAATACTATAATATAGTATTTTAAAGCTGGAAAGGAATTTAAATGTCATATCTATTATAATGCTCGTATTTTTACAAAAGGAAAATTAGACCCAGAGACATTTGGTGACATTAGCTAGCCATCATTACTCACAATAAATAACTCAATGTATTCTAAATTCTGTCCTATTTTTAATGATAATAACCCTGTAAAAAGTGGGTCTAACAATTGCTAGAGGAAAATTCTTTCTTAGAAGTTGACTGCCATATTGTAACACATGTAAAATGTATGGTATTGCCTGTCGTCGGGGGGAGGGAATAGAGGGAGGGGGGGTAATTTGGAAAAATGAATACAAGGGATAATATTATAAAATATATATATATATATATATATATATATAATAAAAAAAAAAAAAAAAGAAGTTGACTGCCTCCACTGCCCAGCCCCAATACCTTCCCTCTTCCTTCTTTCCTTTAAGAAGGTGTGTCCTCTGTCCAGGACTGATTCCCAGCCCACTATCCTCTCACTTATCTACCTATGGCAAGCTACTAGAGGAGCCATTAGGATATAATTACCATTCCTCTTCTCTTATTACTTTCCTCTGAAATTTCCATTTGCAGAAACTAAATTTACTTGTTCTTCTCAAATATCTAAATGACTCTATCAACACCAAGAACAAGTCTGTGCTAGGATAAATACAGCTACAGGAGATGATGAGCAGAAAACTAGGTACAATAACCTCCCACTGCTTGATTTCTATCAGTTCATAATTTTGCATATTCCATGAATGATGTTAAAACTATTTGAATGGCCCTTAGTCTAAAAAGGGTTTCCACTGATGAATAAACTATTCTTGCTTGGGTATCTCAATTAGTTGGGTGAAAAAAAAAAGGTAGCTTTCCACAGCAAACTTCTATCTGAATGTATCCATCCAATTGCACAGAGTATATGTAAAAAGCCATGAGCAAGAAGTATCCATGATAAAATATATTGGATTCTGAACCAGTGGGAGAAATGTCCACATTTGTGAGATTATGGGCACACTGAAGTTATTTTAAAAATTATTTTTTCATATTTAATTTATGAAATAAAAGAAGCATTTTCATAACAGAATAAAAAGATAATTGTATCTGAAACTGTAAATCTACTGTGTACAACTTGCTATTCCTTTTTAATTATATAATATAATTAACATTTTAAAATATCCCTTCCCCATGCCCTAGAAAAGGTTGTGTGTGTATACATACATACATACACATATACACACATACATATATGTAAAATCCTTCTATGCTAACTTCTTTTTTATCAGATCTTTCTCTGGACGCCAATAGTATCTTCCTTCACAGGTCCTTTGTTTGGATATTTATAATAGTCAAAGTGATTTAATCACTCAAAATTGTTTTAAAAACTATTGCTATACTATATATAATGTTCTCTTGGTTCTGCTCATTTCATTTTTCATTATTTTGTACTTCTCTCCATGTTTTGCTGAAATCAATGAGCGCATAATTCCTTATAATGTGATTGTATTCTATCATGTTCAGTCAGTCAGAATGGCGTGAATATAGTATTCTTGAAATTCAGGAAAGTATTTCAAACAACAATTTCTCTTTAATAAATTAGATTTTATTTTCTTCTATTAGAATATTCTCTCTCTCTCTCTCTCTCTCTCTCTCTCTCTCTCTCTCTCTCTCTCTCTCTCTCTCTCTCTCTCTCTCTCTCCTCATTGGAGTGTGTGTGACCTCTTTATTAGAGAAAAAAACAAAGAAAACCAAAATTTCCACAAATATGCATGCTCAATCAAAACAGTTCCGGTACTGGATATGTGAATGTGATAGGATGGAATCTTGTTATCAGAAATTATGAAAGGAATGATGCTAGAATTTCTCAAAATGTCTTCATGGATCAAATGAAGAAATAGGAGCTGGATCACCATACAGTAAGTGGTACTAATTACTAAACAGATTTGAAACCATTAAAAGACCAGTCCCAAAATATAGTAATTAATGGATTGATTTCATATTGATGGAAGTATATCGGATAACATCATGGAGATCCATGTTTATCCTTATCATGATAAATCTTTTTGTTAACAAAAATATAAAGGATCTTGCATATCACTTTATGGATCAACCTTAAATATACTTGAATAAAAAGACACATAAAACATTATGTAAAGTTTAAGATGCTTTGATTTTTCTATTGTTTCATCTATTACAAAGCTAAGGATAGCCAGCATACACAATGGAAAAATATAAATATAAAATTTAAGTGAAATTTTTAAAGGATAAATATAGCCTTAGACATCAGCTAACAAAATTATACACATGATGAAAAGAAAAATAGGAAATCATATGAAAAGGAAATAGTAATTTTATTGTAGTACTACTGTAAGAAAACAAGATTTGTAGGGGTGCAGAGTATCCTACCAGCTCTGAAAATTGTAATATTAAATATAAGGGGGCTGTTCTGTTCTACCCTCATAAACCAATTGTAGGAACACAGACCATATGAGAAAATACTGAGATATCAAAGAAAGAGGGGACCATGTCAGCTTGATAGTAAACACATGAAGGTTTATTAAGTTAATTAGGTTTGGGTGAGTTTATTCACTAGACTTAGTTCTTGCTGGCAGAAAGTCAGAATGATGTAATGAATTCTGGCACCACTCAAAAGTGTGAGATGAAAGTGAAAATAAAAATAAAAAGCTCACACAATCTTAAGTATAGTGTCAAGCATGAAGGAGGTTATGATCCAGTTCTACCATTGATTGGTCAGATACATCTAGGGTGTTATGTTTCATTCTGATGTTGGGCTTAGTAGAGAGAAAACCAACTTTATAGATAGGGAGATGTGAGTTCAAGTTGTCCCTCTGCCACATACTGGTTGTCACTTAATCTTTAATGATCTTGGACTATAAATTCATGAAAAGTTGCCAACCTGGATTGGTAAAGGGAAAAATCCTCATTAGGAAATTTCCTATTGCAGTAAAGGAATGGGTTCAGTCTCTATACCTTATCCCTTCCTAGATTTCACATAGTTGGAAAATATTAATTAGTTTGAGTCAATATGAAGCATCTCAACCCAAATGTAAAAATATTAAAAGCAAGACCATCCATGGCTCAGTTAATTGAAATAGCAATGTTATTTGATGAAGAAAAGATTTGAGGAAGAACTGAAAGATATTTTCATTTTTTTTACATTTTTAAGTTTTAATAGGTTTTAAAACTGTAACTAGGACTTTTCCAGAATTTTGTATATAAGATTTTTGTTTAGATATAAGTTGACTCTGAATGGTCTTTAAGCTGCCTTCTCATTGATTCTAAAAGTGGCGTATAACACAGCATTATCCTAGCTTATTTCTAGGACTTTTACTATACTAAACACCTTAGAATCATTGTCTCTGACAATATCAACAATTTGAAAATATAGAAGAAAAAGAAAAGGCTAATTCAACTATTAAAGAGAATTCTAGAAGGTTTTTGGTATTTTTTTCTGTTTTTTGAGGAGTAAGAAGGGGCAATTTCCAAGTGTGGGTCTGAATAGATTTCCAAAAGAAAAAAATCTTTAAGTGAAATATCCCAGCTGGAAAAATATTTTTTTTTCTAAAAAACATGAAAGCCACCTTTAAGGTATGGAGGCATTACTTAACAACGTATACAATAAAAGGAAAGATTTCCTTCCTTCCTTCTTCAAACGCCTTTAGACAACCTGCATATTAAGCTGAAAGTAAATATAATGTTTTCTATTTTTCAATAGACTACTTTTTGTATATAAATCAATGGAATTTCAGAATGATATTTTTCTTCTGACATCTCAAAATATTAGAACCATATGGGAGTTTCAACTAGGCACAGTGAACAGAGCACCAGGAATGAAGTCAGGAAGAGTAGCATTCTAGTTGTGTGATCCTGGCCAAAGTCACTTAATGATGTTTGCCTTAGTTTTCCTCATCTGGGTAAGGAATGACAAACTGCTCTGATATCTTTAACAAGAAAACCCCAAATAACTTTTTGAAAAGTGAGACAACTCAGTAACAACAACATGAGTGCAATATATAAGGATTGTTGTACCGAGAAATCTTTGTTGCCATTCAATTCTAAAGAGAACTGATAAATCTCATTCGGTAGAATAAAAACAAAAACCTTATACTAAAATACAGTTTATTATAATCAGCCATAAATCTATGCCACATCTTAAGAGATGCTCCATCTCAGCTTATTAAGTTACTTCCATTCTCATATTTTGTACCTTTCAGGGAAGTATGAATCCAGGTCTTAGCCACAAAAACTTTGCCCACAAGTCATATTTCATTTTTTAAATCATCTATGAACTCAACTAGGGCTTTATATAACACAAGGTACACAAAAGCAACATGTGAAAGATTGATGCCCACAGTAAGATTTATCTGGAAAGCTTGAATATTTCTTGAAGATACCAAATCTTCTTTAATGTCTCTGGGCAGCATTGTCCCTCAACTGCATTTTGAATTTTCTAGAGTTTTGATCCCATCCTGGGAATGTCATCTCTGTGAAAAATGGTATACTTTCTTATGCAAGTGCCTATGCAAGACCCCACAAAGAACTGCTGTTAAAGCAGTTCAGATGTTCCTTATGATACTCTTTAAGACACACAAATTGCCAACCTAACTTATTCTTTTTTAGAACCCCACGTCCATCACATATCTGAATTACCTACTCTTAGTTCTATATGCTCCTTAATTTATCACCTTCAGAGTAATTCAGGGATAGCTCACAGCCAGCACTCTGAGAAGAGACCTATGATGTCATTCCTGTAACCTCCAAGTCTACTGCTTTCCAAACTCCCCATCTAAACACTTCTGCTCCCCATCTCAACAATCACCCATTTATTCCTAGATTCATCCTCATTTTTCCTTCTATAAGTATTCAATACTCTGATCCTTGAATAATTTGAGACATCCCAGGCTGATAGTCAATTGTTTCTCCTGAAGAAGAGGCAGAGCAAAAGAAATATATTTGACTAGTGATGCTTCTTGGAAGAGCTCTGCTGGATGGAAGATTCAGGTTTGTATTTCTAAGTATAATAAATACAACATCAAGTAGAGTGGCATAATGGCTCAAAATCTGAGAACATGCGTTAATTTCCTACTTCTGATACTTACTGGTTGTGTGATCAAAGTAAGTCACTTAACCACTCAGTCAGTGACCACAAGGAAATCTTTAAAACTGTAAGTTGCAGAGAAGATGCTGACCGTGCATTAGTAGAATGAGTCTTCTCATTTGGAAGTTCCCATTTCTAATGAAATCTTAGGTCTTGTCCATGTCTCTATCTTAATATAATTAATGATATATACTTAATATAATATAATTATCCATGTTGTAATGCTATAAGAATGAAATGAATAAATGAAAATTAGTATGTTTAAGAGGTCACTCAGGAAACTGCCTAATCCCTCATTGAACTATCAGAATCATTTCTGTAGGATTAGATTTGCATTGTGTTCAGAGGTGCATAGCCAGAACTAATCTTAATGCTACCCCTGGGTTATCTTGCCTATAGAGCTATTATTTATTGATAAACTCCACTTACAAATTCCCAGGGAATGGGAATTACAGAATGCTTCAATTTTGACTCAGTTTGATCACTTATGCAACTCATAGATCACTATAGCAAATGACATACTGCTGTAGTTCATCACTAAGAGGACAGGGAATAGTTGGAAGGCAATGATCCTTTGCAGATTAAATGCAATTATCATTTTGTTCTACCCTACACAACTAGGTCTGAATTTCATAGCTGATGATAATCATGCTAATAACATAGAATAATGTTTCATTATCATAGGCAAGGGTAAAATCCCACTGCACTATCATCTTGACTATCACCATTGTCATGATGAGTCCTAAATAAATGAAATCGTTTTAGATAATATCTTTCACTGAAGCAATATTGTCCCTTCTCAATAACCTAAGCTTATTAGATGAAACTAGGAAGGTATCACTGCTGAAGTTTGAAAGAATGTGTTGGTGTGGCAGAATTTACCCTAATAAGAGAGAAATAAATAATAAGATAAATGTTACAAGAATTTTTTTTCAATGCCTAATACACATATTGTATTGATAAAAATGGAATTTTTTTCAAAGGTATTTCCTGTCCTCCCTTTGTACCCACCCCCACCCTGAGGTGTCATCAGCAACATTTTTTTAAGGCAAGCAGAATAAATCTGAACCCATTATTTGGTTACCTGAATTTTTCACCCTCCATCGAACAACTTACAAGACCTTTACTGTGGTTTTAAATCTCAGTTGCCCATTCATTAGGTTGACAAACTTGTCAAAACCCTCCAGGACTATGTCAGTTATGTCAGAAACACTTACAGGAGCCACAATACATGTCAGAGCTCAACTGACTACTGTCAAGCATTGCCAAAATGACAAGAAACCCTTCTGGGGACAAAAGGCTATAGAGGGAGATGAGAAACTCCCACTCACATTTTTGTTGACTCTAACCAACCATTTTACATTCATGCAATTTATAGCAATTACATCTCTGTTACTTGATTGTGTGTCCAAGACTTCCCATGTTAGTTTAATGATGAATTGTTAAGAATACTGACTTTTTCTGACTGCTTTGGCATTCAAGATGAGAAACAAACCAGCCATAGCATTTAATGCTGGAGTTGTGTGTTTAGAAATCCATTTTTTTGGGCACCAGAAGGCTAATAGGAAATGCATGCTTATGAAGAGTCAAGCAAATCAGAAAGCAAAATTCAAATAAAGGAAACCATGAAAATGCTTGAATATAAGAATTAAATTGTTTGTTTGTTTTTTCCTGCTATAAAACCTATCATTGAATCCAGGTAAATAATAAAAATGAAGTGGGTATAATATAGGTTTTCCCTTACCCACAAAACTACCATCCTGCTGAATATTGAAAATCAAACATCTGGCATAAGTCTTGGCTAGTTAAAGGTTCTATTATCTAATAGTGTTCCTTTTTTTGTAGATTCCTACCAACATGTGCAAGAAATAGAAGCAGAGTGAGAACTTGAGATATGGGCTAAACTTGGTTCTCTGTGCATTGCAGTAGGTTCAATTCCACGACTGAGGAAATCAGATTCATAAAGAAAAGAAGGAGAGAGGGAAGATGTCAGAGATGGAGGGAAAGAAGGAATCAGGGAAGAAAGGAGGATAGGAGTCAGGAAAATAAGAAGGAAAAATGATGAAAGAACATTGGCTATATAGACAGATGACTTAGCCTCAAATTCCATCTTAACTCTTACTATAATACATATATAACCTAAGGGAAGTTAATTTAACATTCCTGTCATAGTGGTATCATTTTTTCAAATAAAGAAATTGTACTCCATGGATTTTCAGGTCTACATCTACTATCTTTTGATCTGATCAATCCATATATAATCAGACTAAGAGAGGAGAAACCATTACTTTGTGTTAGGATTACAAAGTGAGAACTTAGGTTGTCTGGACAATGACAAGGTGAGAACTCAGGTTGACTTGACATTCTCTGGCTCAGACCTTTGGTTCAGGCCTTTAAAGGGAGTTTACACCTTAGAAATTCTAAGAGGAGCAAGTTCATTGGTGGAAACATTTCCCCATGCCCCATTGAGTTCTCACATGCCTACTCTCTGGGAGGAAAAAAGAAGGGCAGCATTGGGTCTGAGAGAATCTACTCTGGGATAGAGTTGTGATGCCAGGCAGGCTGAAAGGAGACCAGTCTGATTTGGGGAAGGACAAGAGATGGAGGAGATTCAGAGCTCCCAAGAAACCTGCTCACAGAGGAAAAGATTTTACAGATCTCTTCCCAGAGAAGGATTATAATTGAGCAGACAACAGGACCCTCACAATTCAAGAACTTTACACTTTGGAAGTGAATATAAACCTGAAGAACAATAGTTCATTGCCAGTAATACTCTCCAAGCTTACTGCCTACTTGAATGCAACACAAATTTCTTTTGGAATCCCCTTCTATTCATGGCACACATATAGCCCCATGACTCATAGTTCAAAATCCAAGTCTCCTTATGGGTACTAGAAAAAAGTTAGTCATACTTTGGGCACTCAGTTGGAGTGTTTAAAAGACAAGCTAAAAAATCAATCCCAAACAATGCAATATCTTTATAGACATCTGGGAAATAATTGTGACTGAAGGAACCTGCTGGTATGCTACTTTCAAGGATGACTGGATCGGTTCATCCCTAAAGCTAAAAGACAGAACTGCAAATAAACACAAGTTCAGCATGTCAGCATGAAACCAGACTTCATGTGTCATCCATTGTTGGTCAATGATTAGTTTGTTTGGCTGTGCTCATACACTTGTGAGAGCTCAATTTTATGGACAAAGGATGATAATGGTCAAAACTGCTGCTGTTGTTATAGTCTTTTTTTAAATCAATCTTATCTTTTTACCTGAATTATAGCATGTTATAAGGAGGGGAGAAAGGTGATTTGTAAGCTTTAAAGCATTATGACAATATTACTAAGATAATTGCATGTAAAAGTGCAACATATTTACCATGCACAAATATTATTAAGAGTTTGGCATAGCAGAGAGAGCTAGTTTTTGAGTCAAGAAGCCCCAAGTTTTATCTTTCTTTTATATTGACTGGGTAAACCTGGGCATATCATCCTAGATGCCTCTAGACAATTTGCAATGACTATAGTTATTGATAAGACACTAGTCTCCATTTTTATATCAAGTTTCTCAATGTGAGCTCCTTAGATTCATCTAATCTAAATCATATGAATGACAAAAGAAAACACACACACACACACACACACACACACACACACACACACACACACATCTTAAATGTCACCTACTACTTTCCCTAATTTCCCTATCTGCTTTTGGTTCCTTACAAAAAACACCTCATATTTACTTTTTTATTATACGTATACATATTGTCTCTCCCTTATGATTCTTTTGACTTTAGAGGCTGATTCACTATTGTTTTTTACTTTCCCAGGGCTCAGTACCTACACAGAGTAGGTACTTACTCCATATTAGGTGATTGATTAACCCATAAATATACTTCTGCATAAATCTATATTGTATGACAGCATCAAGGTCAATTGGGTTTTGAAAACTATGACAGGAAAATAAAATTTCTAGAAAGCCATAATTTACTGGAAAAAGAACATCAAATATATCTGGAGAAAGAGTGACTGTCATTCATTTAAGGCCTAGTCTAACTTAGTTCAGAGAAGCTCATAATAAGTTTGAACTCAAAGTATTGGAATCCTGGAGAAACTGAGCAATAGAGTTTAGGGAACAACTTAATAGTGTATTTAATGGAGAGATTTACTGGGACCAAATGGATCCATGGTTTGGTCCCAGGGCTAAATGAGACTATAGTCTCAAAGAATCCAGCAGTGAATATCAGATACAAGATTCTTTTATAGGGTTACAAGAATGATGACACAATGGGGGAGGTTCCTGGATGGGGAAGACCTAATGGGGGAAGGAACCTAGGATGAGGATGACATAATAGAGGTAGGCACCTAGGATGACATAATGGAAGGAGGTACTAGACAGGCCCCTTATAGTCTAATGATGTCTAAAATGGAAAAAGACCTTTATCCCATCAAACATTAAGAGGGAATGATTATAACCTGAGGCAGAGTAACTGAATAGGACAATTAGGGAAAGTGGGTCAGGACATTAAAAGAACTGTGGCACAATAGTATCAACTAATCAAATTAAATAAATCAACAATAATTTATTAAGCACTTTCTTTGTACAAGACCCTCACTAAGTATTAGAAATACAACAAATGAAATAGTCTCTAATGACAAGATAAATTATATTCTAATGGAGAAGACAACAAAAATGTAGATAGATATTTATGGAATACAAATAAAAAGAATAAATTCAAATAAATACAAAGTAGTTTAATACAAGATTATTTCAAGAAAAGATTCTAGCAGTTGAGGGAACCAGAAAAGATCACAATGACTCAAAAAATTTATCTAAAACAGGCAGGTTTTATAATTCCCATTTGTAAGGAAATATCTACATAGTACATTTAGCCTGGTGCACAGTGAATAGATCACTTGGCCTGGAGATAGGAAGACTTGAATTCAAATTTGATCTCAGATCTTTACTGCCAGGTGATCCTGACAAATTACTTAACTGCTTGTCACTTCAACTCAGTGGACACAGTAATAATGATGAGGTCTAGATTTGGGGTAGCTAAATGAAATTAGAGTCTAATTGAGGTCTAGAGGCAGATTCAGGGTATAGGAAGTCAAATAGAGCTCCCCTGCAACCCCTTTGGATTCGGAGCAAGAATACAAAGTTAAATGAGGTCTAGTAGTAGCACAAGAGTCCCCTGTAAAGGAATTTACAGACCTGAAAACCTAGATTGATTTGGGAAGTAAGGTCAAAGCCTAGATAGTAAAAGGTAAAGGTAGAGATAAGAAGGCAAGGGAAACAGTGTTCCAGTAGGTGGAGATCCTTGGTGCCAGGCATAGTGCTGGCATGTTTAGACCCTCTGCCAAGAGAGGACTCCAGCTTGGCTCTTTAATAATGAGAGATATAGCTAAAGTGGCCTGTGGGTGAAGTCCCAAGTTGGCTCAGACCCAATGGGGGATGGGAGAGCCCCATTTCCTATTGGAATTCAAAGGGGTGCTCTTGACCAGGATTTGTGAATCAAAGGTCCTAGGTTCTTGAATTGGTAATGCATCAGCTAGGAGGGATTGGGAATCAGAAAGGAATAAATCAATCTGAAAGGACTAGTTTCTTAAAGGGGCCACAACCTGCATCAATAACACCTACTTGCCATTGTCTAAAGTCATTATAAGGATGAAATGAGAAAAAATGTGTAAAGTACTTATTAGAGTGCCTACCATATCTTAAGCATTTAATAAATGCATTTTTCCTTCTTTTCACAGTGATGAAATAAGATTCATAAAAGAAAAGAAGGGGGAGAAGGAAGATGGAAGGGAGGGAGGGAAGGAAGGAATCAGGGAAGGAGGGAGAAAAGGAGTCAGGGAAGTAAGGAAGGAAAAAGGATGGAAGAAGAAAGAAGGGGACAAATTATGTATATTTAGCAACTTTCTAATTTTTCTGCATAATGGTTATTTTATGTTTATTTAAGTAACATTCAGAAACACCTCTTTATGATCTTAAAGAGTTACCTAAGGCTCAAAAGGTTACTTGATTTGTGTCATCACATAGGGAGTGTCAGAGGGAGATTGATGTTACACTAAAACAGGCTGCCTGATTTGATTTAATTAAATTCAAGAAGCATTTATTCCACATCTGAGATGTGGTAGGGACTGTGTACAGCATAGGGAATAGAAAGGGAGGGGGGAGGGGGGAGGGGAGAAATAAGTAGCAGTCCTGAAAGAACTTCCTTTCTGTTTTGAAAAAAATGTCATGTAAATAGATAAGAAATGCAAATTAATTTCAGGAAGGAAGAGAACATTAACAATTCAGGAGACTGGGAAGAGTTCTATATGAGAGATTGCACTAAAGATAAGCCTTGAAAAAAGCCAGGGGTTCCAAGAGGTGATAAGGGAGAGCATTCCAGGCATGAATTGGGGGGAGGGTTGAATTGTGCATGTAGCATGGGGGCAAGAGATACAGCAAAATATTATGTATGAAGATTAGAAAGTAAGAACAGTTTGTCTGAAACATTTGGTATATGAAAAGAGTGAAATTAATCTAGAAAGATAAGTGAATTCCAATTGTGGAGGATTCAGAAAACAAACCAGAATTCTTATTTTAATGGTACAACTGATAGTGAATCCTTCACAATTCTTGAAGAGTTAAATGACATGAGCTCACTACTTTAGACATATCAGTTTAGATGCTAGTGAGGTTATGAGTAATGATAAGGACCCAAACTAGGATTACAATTCATATGAGTGGAGAGAATGAGGCTACTGTAAAAGATTCTGAGTTTTTCAAAAGGAATGTGGGGGGGGGGGGAGTCTACTGAGTATGAATGGAGGCAACTAAATGACTCAGTAGATAGAGCACTGCACCTGGAATCAGGAAAAGCAGAGTTCAAATCCAGATTTAGACATTTACTAGCTATCTGATTCTAGTCAAATACCTTAAGACTCTATTTGTCTTAATCTACAAGAGAAGTAAATGGCAAACTAGTCCAGTATCTTTGAAAGGAAACTCAGTGGATGTTATCGCCCTGCTAAATCCATTTCAAAGAGTCAGACACATCTGAACAATTAAGAACAACAAGAACAACCAATTTTCAAGCACTAAGCTAAGTGCTAGGCAAAGATAGTCCCTTGCCCTCAAGAGCTCACAATCTAATGGAGGAGGCAATAAGCAAATAACTATGTACAAACAAGCTATGTAGAAGATATGTAGTATAGAGTTAGGAGAGGAAAGGCAGTAGACTTATTAGTAGCTGGGAAAGGATTCTTAAGAGATAGGATTTTAGGTAAAAACATCTGGGCTTTCCTGGTTTCCTTTAAGTCCCAAATAAAATCTCCCTCTCTCCCCCCTCTCCTTTTCCAGTCCCCCTTCTCTTTACTCCTCCTCCTTGTCCTTTCCCCCCTTTCTCTTTGTCTCTCTGTTTCTGCCTCTCAGTTTCATCATCTATAAAAATAGCTGAAGAAGGAAAATGGCAAATTATTTCAGCATCTTTGTCAAGAAAAACTCAAAAGGTGTCACAAAGAGTCAGACACAATTGAACAACAATAACCTCAAAGTCACTGGATTAAATAATACTTACCTTAAGAATAAAATAAAAAAAAAATGACTGCAAAGAAGGGGCAGGGTATCTTCCCTGAATCCCAATATAATATTTTGCTTATATTAGGTACTTAATGAATACTGAATAAATGGAATCAAAAAATGGATGATTTCTCTTTAAAATTTCCTCAGAGTAACCAAGTATATTTTAATCCTTTGCTTTTAGTAAATATATAGCCCAGTTATATAGGAGAAAAACTTAGATTTTAGCATCTGTCTCTGTGTGATTAGCTAAAATCTGCAAAATAAATTATGACATTATTCAAAAGATTCTGAGTTCATGACATCATTAAAAAGCAACCAGATTCTGAAATAATACTGAGGAGTCTAAAAGAGCAGGAAGGGAAAACATCTCAGCAAATAGAATCAGAGAAACAATAAGCATTAGCCTAATACAATTTCTCTAGTGTCCTTGATTTTATCACAGTCCTAAAAGTACTTATTAATTCATATTTTAATGCAGTTATATTTTCTTCTTTGTATATCATGAAATACACATTTAGATAGGCACTTGTTACAACTAAATAATCCCTTGCTCTAAAGAAACTTTGAACTGAAAACATGGTAGATGAGTCTTCTTCATAAAGGAAGTATGATTGTCCATAAAGGAAGACTTTATTCAAAGGGGGGTCTAGCTTACTATGATACAGAGGACAAAACATTTGCAACCTTTCCCTGTTGTTCAAATTCAGTTAATGAACTGACATATCTATATGGGGACTGTTTAGACAGTTGACCACTATCTGTTTTCCAAGTTCTCTCCTCTCTTGAATTTTCATTGATTACCATCTTCTTGTTACAGTCTATCTAATCTTTCTTCAATCTCCATCCTTCAAACTTTTCTTTCTTATGCTTGAATCAGTCTAAGGCCTCTGCCCTAAATATCTTTCTTTCTTTATATATTTTATCTCAAGGTGATCTTATCAATTCCTAAGGATTTTTTTTAGATCCTGAAGTCTTCCTCACCACTTTTCTCTTTTTCACTCCCAAGTCCTATCATTTACTTCCTTAAAATCTCTTAGATTAATTAACCCCCTTTTTCTTATTCACATAAAATAACTTGTTCAAGTTTTCTTTACCTTTCACTTATAAGTTTATTGAGAATGACATTGGTTCCATATCTGAACTTGTAAATTCAGTACCAGGGACAGTGCCTAGAATATAATATTTAATAAATACATGTTAGTTGATTAATAGATTGGCTTTCAAGTGTACTAAAACAGCAAACTAATTTAAATGACAACTACAATAATAATAATTTTATTTATAAAAGTACTTAGAAAAACTTAATGTACCTTATTTTTAAATTTAATTTAATTTTTATTTTTACAAAAAATTTATGCACAGGTAATTTTCCAGCATTGACAATTGCAAAACCTTTTGTTTCAACTTTTGCCCTCCTTCCCCCCTGCCCCTTCCCCCATATGGCAGGTTAACCAATACATGTTAAATATGTGAAAGTATAAGTTAAATACAATATATATATATATATATATATACATATATATATATATATATATATATATATATATATATATATATATATGTAATACATGTCCAAACAGTTATTTTACTATACAAAAAGAATTGGACTTTGAAACAGTATACAATTAGCCTGTGAAGGAAGTCAAAAATGTAGGCAGACAAAAATATAAGGATTGGGAATTCTATGTAGTGGTTCATAGTCAACTCCCATAGTTCTTTCGCTGGGTGTAGCTGGTTCAGCTCATTACTGCTCTATTGGAACTGATTTGGCTCATCTCGTTGTTGGAGAGGGCCTTGTCCATCAGAATTGATAGTTTAAGTATTAATACCCTATTAAGTATTTACCCTGTCTGTAGAAAATATTAAAGTTTACACAATATACATTATACATTCAATCCTTGAATAACCATGTAAAGAAGTGCTATTACAATCTTCATTTTATCAATTGATACAGATTGCCTAAGATTTTAAATGACCTGCCCAGGGTCACATAGCTAGAAAATGTCTGAAACAGGGCATGAACACAAGGTTTTCTGCCCCCAGCACTCTGTGTAACTACAAATATTTATAGCTGAAACTAGAAAAAAGTCAGAAATCCTTTTACCTACCATTTAAAAAGGAGAGGTAAGTTCATGGTTCATAGAAAGACAATGTTGTAGTCAGGAAGTTTGGGGTTCAATCCTAACTTCCAATCACACATTAACATGAAGAAATCTTTAATCTTATTATGACTAGCAAGTAAGTTTTAAGTTTATAGTTTACATAAAGATTGCATAATCAATTCATTTCTATACAAGGCAGTCTCTACAGTGATATATGCCTATAAAGTGAAAAAATATTCATAGACTGGTGAAAAATTTAATTAAAGTATCCCTGATTTCTTCCTATTCTATCAAAAAGCTAAAACATACCAGATGCTGTGGGTCTAGAAAAGAGAAAAACAAATTCTAAAATAAAATACTTCTTCCCCCGCAAGAAACATATATTCTATTGAGTTGAACAACATATAAAAAGATAAGAAAATGCAAAATGAATTAATAATAAAAATATAAAACCTTCTGAATGAGAGGCTACTAATTACTCAAAGTAAAAGGAGAAACCTTTGGTTGGATGTTGGAATCTGAAAAGATGGAAGGGAGGAAGGAATGCTCAAGTGAAAAAGATAGCCTATCTTATCCATAAATATTAGTATCTAAATGTATATGTCATATTATTATTCTACAGGTCACTTATCTTGTTCAAAATAGTAAACTAGACTCTAAGAGATTTGTTACTCCTTTATAATAGTTCCTGTCTTTTTTCCTTATTCCAAAGCAAAGATTCAGCATGAATATTCCACCAAAAAAGAATAAGCACTATTAAAAAATAATAATAACCCTTTCTACTCTATGGATGCATCCCTTTAGGGGAAAAAGATTAATTAATGGCAAGTCTGTGATTGATTGATTAACTTTTTGTCTTCCTACCTTCATCATACTAGGGAAAAAGATTCACCAGATTATCCCAACTTTCTAATGCTCAGCTGGTTATCTAAAAAGGCAAAAAGGTCTCTATGGATAAATTCAGTGGTACACTTTCTCTACAAGTCCCCCATTAGATACCACTTATAGGAATATCAGTAGTTTAGGATGTGTAGGAATAGAGTGCAGTGAAAAAAGAGACAGGTATGTCTTCTAGGGCCTTCAATGAAATTCAGGCATTCCAAGGCTTTGGGTTTAATTAGAAGCTGTAGGAAACAGCTGAAGTCAGTATGATTCTGGTTAAACATAGTAAGATGGAGAAAGATAAGTGTTTAGTGTGGTGTATTTAGAGTGGTTAAGTAAACATATAACATGGCAAATGTGGACATCAAGTTTTTGCTATATGTTGAAACATAGTGTGAAAAGTAGGTGTGTGGAGGTAAGTTCACCTCTTTCAGGATTGATATCTATAGGTCAGCAGGCTAAGAAAGTTTAAAATAGATAATATTATAGACAATATGTCCAATTTCTATTTTTATTTCTGAACTCTCTCTTTTCTCTTAGGAAAAGATTTTCCAGGATATAGACTGTATGATCTAAGGCATAGATTATATGATAATATTATGGTAACCATTGATTGCCAGGGTTCCTTAGACTCAAGACAGGTATAGGAGAGTACTAAAAAAGAGTTATTAAATACATAACTTCCACTTATCTTGTGACACTGTAACATCATTACTAGGCCATCAGTTAAATTCAGAATCTAAAACCTCACGTAGATCACTAGAAGAATATCTAAATGGGTTAAGGAAAGTCTGTGATTATTCCTTTTCAACACTAAGATTCATTGATTCTGTTTTCTTTTGGCTTTGATGGAAGAACTTCCTATGCCAATGAAATCTCAAATCTTTTAAAGAATCAAAAGATATGTTTCTTGTTTTTCAACTTCTATTTACACAGGAAGATCAGTTCATGTATAGTACCAAGATAGTACCAAGTCCATAGAGAAAAAACAAACATATAAATCATGCAGAACAATGGAGCTTTCCCTTTAGTATCTGTGTACCTCTATAAGGAAGTATCAAGATCAAGATTCTCAAGTTTAACTACAATACTTTGGGATTACCAATGAAAATTCTCTGGATACCTGTCATAGCAAATTTCCTATTTAATATCCTGTATAGTTCAAAGTCCATCATATTCATAAGTTGTCACTTTTAGGTCAAAGTGTCAGCAGTTTTTGTGCTATAATATCTTGTACCATCCAGATAGACCTCCTAATTCCATGGTTCTTAATTCTCTGTGTGTATGAGAGTAAGTGTGAGGATGTGTGTGTGTGTGTGTCTGCCTGTCTGAAAAAGAGGCAAAGACAGACAGAAAGAGAAACAGAGACACAGACAGAGACAGAGAGAGAAACAAAGAGGTCCCTTTGCCAGTCTTTAAAATGCATGGATCTTTTCTGATAATATTTTTTAAATTGGAGGAATTGATACATTTCAATTAGAAGCTACAAATCCCTGGAATCTATCTACAAATCACTTGGGAGTCTCTCTAGTTTAGTTAGGTATAAATACTTAGGATGATCAAGATAGATTATAATCACAGTTTTCCTTCTGTTGAATGATTTAAATGAAAAATAAATTTTCAGAGCATCTATGTGAAGCCAGAAATTCTTTCCAGAATGATAATCCAAGGTTACTGAGAGGCTCTAGGTTTAAGTCTAAAAATGGAACATAAGAACTTGAATCAAATTCCTTGGGGATGTTGTTGTTGATCTGTAGTTATTTCAGTTGTATCCAACACTTTGTGACACCATTTGGAGTTTTCTTGGCAAAGATATTAGAGTGTTGTACTATTTGTTTCTCCAGCTAATTTTGGAAATGAGGAAATTGAGGCAAAGTTAAGTAAATTGATGTGGTTCATACAGCTATTAAGGTCTGAGACCAGATTAAGTCTTCCTGACTCTAGGCCCAGCATTCTATCCACTATGCTACATAGCTGACCTTTCTTGGAGTAGATTAAAAGGGTAACTGCAATAGCAATCTAAGAGGCAGATCCAGTCAAAAGCCATCTAAAAAGCAGGAAACTAGAGAAAAAGTTAAAATTTGCTATAAAATTCAGGATATGAGTTTAATTGTTTCCAGTGATGACTAGTTATTATGCCCTATTACTCTTATACCCTAGTGTCTACCAGTCTAACCACAAGCAGTGGTCCTACAATTATTCATTAGCCCTAGCTTGGCATCTACCTCAAGTACATTAAGTAATTATTAGACACAATAGTCAAATTCAGAAAAAATCCTGATTTATAAATTTCTCACTCATTCATATTTCATGTTTATAAAACCTATTTTCTATGATACTGGAGAACACTGCCCAGAGAGCTTCTAGGGGTCTTTCCTCAGCACTGCAAATTATTCTAAAACTACTTTTGTGGCAGTACCTGATAGAAATATGGACAGATCTAAAACACATGAGACTGTGAGGAAGCAATATTTTAAAAGTTATTTGTTTTGTTTAATTTTGAATTTAAGTAATTTCTTTAAAAACATCCATAGAATTGTCATATTACTTGTACCTGCTAAAGTGGTAGCATGTTCCTGACATTACTAAGGAGTGAAAATGTTAATAGTACACTAATTTAAGTCAATGTAAAACATTCTTTTTAAAGACACTACTACATAATGTAAGAAATGCATATATGTTTTATATATACATATCTATGTACACATAGATATGTATATATTAATGATTGGATTTAAATTCAAATCCTATTATCATCATAACCAAAAAAAACCAAAATCCTGAATTATCTCTTCCCAAAATCAAGCAATATTGACCCAATGATGTTCTTGGAATAATACATGTAATTAAATGAATTAATGAATTCTACCTCACTGACAAGTAATATATAGCTTTCCTTTTAAATATTTCCCCCAGTATTCCTACCTTTTTCTTCCTGAAAAACTATCCAATTTAACAAATACTTATTTTAAAAAATAGAAAAGAAAAGAAAAGAAAAAATTGTAATAGATCACTATATTAAAAAGTCTGCAAATATGATCAATATACATCACTTCTGTACCTCTCAACTCTCTAAAAGGTTGAGATAAGGGTATCTTCTCATACCACTTCTTTTGAGCTGTGTTTTTTCTTTATAATTTTGCAACATTCATTTTTTTTTTCTTTTTTGGTTGTGGGATTGTTCTTTCTATTTAGAGAATTATGGTTATTGTACATAATGTTTTCTTGGCTTTGCTTACATCAATCTGCATTTGTCTATGTAGAAATCTCCATGTTTCTGTGTATTTATAACATTCATCATTTCTTTCAGAACAGCAATGTTCTGTTACATTCATATATCATAAATTGTTTAGTCTTTCCTTAATTGATGGGTGTCTACTCTGGGCCAGTACTTGGTTATCACAAAAATATTGTTATTAATATTATGAAATAATTAAAGATTGTCTTCCTGATTAATAGCTTCTTGGTTAACATGCCCAATAATGGAATTTGTGTCAAATATTATGGACATTTTAATCACCTTAAAAAATTCCAAAGTAGTTGTCCTGATTCACAGCTCCATCTATAATATGTAAGTATGCCTATTTTCTCAAAATCCTTCTAACACTGAATTTTTCCAATTCTTTTCCATCCATAACAATTGAAGATGAAATTTGTCAGTATGCAGATTATGAGGTAAAATCAAATATTTCTTTCAATTTTCATTTATTTTATGAAAAGTGATTTGGAGCACATTCATCAATCACTATGATCATTAATAGTTTTCAAGTCTTCTTTTGAAAACTATTTGTTGATATCCTTTGAGCCTTCATCTGCTGATTATAGATATATGCATATATAATATATATGTCATATTATGCCTTTTCTATATTTCAGATATGCAAGTCTTGTCAATGGAATAAATAATTAATAAGTTTTCATTTATTTATTAATATAACACATTTTCAGTATTAAATACTGTTCTTATAACTGTAATGAAATGCAGTTACACTATATTTTACAATTTCCTACTGTGTACTTATTATAATTAGAAATATATGGCATTTCCATTTTGTTTGTGCCTTTGAGTTATAAGACCATATTGCTAAATTACTGATGGACTTCTGGGCACATGGACAAAAATAAAAAGCAAAATTATAATAAATCAAATTAAATCTCATGGTCATAAAAGAGAAAAAATAATAAAGAAAAGTGCCAAATGGGAAATGTCAGACTAAAAAGTAATGGCAGTTTTACAGTTTATGAGTTCTGACCTGTATGACCTTAGTTCCACTATATATTGGAACTTTAAATTAGATTCAATGTTACCTAAGGACTAAAATAACCTGCCTTTCACTCCATGGGCCATATTTGTAATATGAGTCATTACAACAAATATAAGTACAATGAAATCTTTGTTTCCTGATGAAATTGCAGACTTCCATCTGAAGCCCAGCTTTTTAAATCAATGACTGACTGTTGCAATAGTTTAGATGCTATGTTGTCCAACACAACAAACAAGTTTCCATGGTCATCTGAGCTTTGTTTCTAATGAGACATGACCTGTATTATAAAGTGCACAAATCTATCTTCCTGTTCAAACATCTGTATGAAGTCAAGTGAATATTACAGGGATCAGAAAAAAGGAAAAAATAAAACAGTAAGAGAGGAGGAAAGACAATTTTGATCAAGTTAACAGACTCCTATTTTTTTATTCCCTTTCCTTCACTAGATTATCAGAATAGATCTAAAGAAATCGATGTAAAAAGGAACTAAAAACACATTTGTAGCTTAGTCATCATTCACTACTGATAGGAAGTATGATGTAAAGGATTGCCAGACCTGAAGTCAAAAGGACCTAGCTCTAAGCCCCACTTCTGATATTTACTAGCTATAAAACCATGAGCATTTTACTTCAACTCTCTGAACCTCAATTCTTTTATCTATAAAATATGGAAAATCACATGCATGGATCTACTTCTTAGCAATAGTTTAAGGCTCAAAGAAGATAAAAATCAAGTTAAAATCATTTGCTAACTGTTAATGCTTGGTTCAAATGTTAATTATAAGCATATAATTGTGCACTCTGATAAAACTTTCCTTATTACTGGTCTGCTTTGGTTGGTTTTGTTTTTGTTTTCTCTTTAAATTCCAAAAAAAGATTCATATCTAATTTCAACTATAATTGAGCTGGAGAGTACAAGGTCAAAGCACCAAGTTAACAGAGTTCAGTTAGACTATGGTTGTCATTGTATTAGAAGAGATAGGCTGGCCCATAAGGGTTTAAAGTAAATCCCCCAAAAGGTCATCTCCATAATGGGACCTTTGCAGGTAGGTACAACATAGACTGATTGCAACAGGCAAGACCAGAAGACTAAGAAGCAACATTTAAATATAGAAGTCACTTCAGAGAGAAAGTATCTTTCCATAGATGTTAGTGCTCAATGAGATCACAGATCCAGTAAAAAGTATAGCAGAATAAAAGAATAGTCTCACAGCAGCAAGGACTCAGCTGAAGTTTATGTTCAATCAGTCAACAAACAGGATTGATTTGTACATTTTAATGCAATAAGTCACAGCTACATAGCACATGAAACCCAATGCCATCTGCCCCAATCTCCCCCACCTTCATCTGCTATAGTGAGGCACACTAGAATTCTTCCAAAATGTCAGTCAGAAGTTGAAATGGATTTCAGGGTTATGAATAAAATCTATATTCACTCATATTTTCACATGTCATCCCACAGACTTCTCAGGAGTATGAATGTATAGAACAAAAAAAAAAAATGTGTGGAAGGAAGGTAAGCTCCAAAAACAACATCACAGCAAAGATCCCTAGCCAGTCATCTTGCTTCCCACAAAGAAAAATTACCATCATTCAAAACCACCTGTGTAAATCATAACTTACAAGTATGGCTTAGATATAGCAAAAAAAAGGACATACTTCAAATGAAGTCTTTACAAAAGAAGCTTTATTTTTCCTTTGTATATTTATTTAGCAAAATTCCATTTGGATTAGAGAAGTCATTACACAGTCCTGACAGGGGGAGTCAGGCTAACATATGCCACAGTGATTTGTTGGCTTGCAGTTAAATTAATAGAAATAATTGCTACTGGAAAAAATAACCTGTCTTCTCTGAGTTCACACTATCTATTCAATTAGAATCCCCAAATATTTCTAATTAGTCCTATGTACATTCTCTTTTTCTGATTGTACATTTTATTAGGTGATTACAATGAGCTATAGCCAATATACCTTCTCTCTGATAGTTACTAGGAGAGTAGCCTAATTGGGTAGACATCCAATAATGTTGGACACAATGGAAAAGTATGGAAAGTGATGAAGACCAGGAAACATTTTCAAACATCGGAACAGAAATATGGCTCTGGGTTCATCATCTGCATTGATATGAATAAAGAGAATCATGCTTTTAATTACAGTTTCTCGAAAGAAATCTGAACAGAGCCCTTTGGAAATGCTGAAAGATTTGGATGAGTGATTTAAAGAATATTATGAGCAAGCTTTTCTTACAATATTTTGAGCCCATTAGATCCAAGAAATATTGTGCTGGAAATGTCATGATTGCTAAGCCAAATTTTTGAGCTCAGAGATTTGAAGAAGCAACTAAATTGGAAGACTTGGAAATCCAAATTGCATTTTGAATATTTGAGATTCACATACATAAGACCAAATGGTACTTTCATAAGAAGAAAAAAAAAGTAGCTCCTTATGAATTCTCACTAAATTGAACAGTAGACGAATAAATTCTTACATCCTTGAGTAATGTAGACATGTTAGATATGTTTGTTAGATATTCTGACTTGCAATTTTTCTTAAGTGAAATTTAGCTTAAATATTGAAACTAAAGCCCGTTTTTTCCTCCTGGGGAATTTATCTGAAGGATTTTTATCCTTCTGGGGTTCTTACTTTCAAGTTAAAAAATAGAAAAGGAGCAAAAGTTAGTTAAAAATTTATGGAAGATCACGTACAATGAATAGTAAACTGTGGGAATAGGGACAAACTAAATACTGAAATATATAAAGATTCTCCCATGAACACATTCTCCCATATGTAATACACCTCAAATTTCCCAAACCAGTGCCTAATATCCTTGTATAGTCTAGGCTGAATCTAGAGAAAAACAGATGATCTGATCAATTAAATTCCAATAAGGTGTTAGGGACTTGCCTCCCTTTTCAACTGTGTGGCACTATGCACATTTCTGAAAAAATTTCTTGAAGATTTATAATTTAATAAAATCTCACTGACAGCAATTGTGTGGTGAAAATACAATTAAAAATCAGAAAACCCCCATTGGAATCCAGGTTTCACTAATAATTAGCCAGTTTGATCCTTTGAACAATTTATTCAACCTTACTGTCCTTCTGGTTTTTCATTAATAAAATGGGGATAATAATGTTCTTCCTAACTAATAAAGCTATTAGAAATATATATATATATATGAATACAATTATATGAAACTATTTCTAAGTAAAAAATAAATATAATACACTATTATTATTAATTGTTATTGTTATTGGCACAACAACCCCCATTTTAATTTTTGTTGGTCAATCTATTTTTAAGAGAGTATTGAATGTATGATATTCTAGTTTTAATCAATGTTTGGTAGGTTGCCTCCTTTGTCTATTTTATATTGTTTACTTATGTCCTGGGGCAAGGTAGCTTTTCTGTCATCAACAGATGTCCCAGTTTGTGGGAGATATTTCCTGGTGAATGGCCAATGGCATAACCCCATACCTTTGAATGAAGAATATTCTGGAATTATGTAGAGAAATACCTCTTTGTTTACAGCAACCTAAAAACTTCTCAGCTCCCTGGCTTCCTCCCTGTTCTTGCTCTTTCCCTCCCTTTTTTCTTCCCTATCCTTCTGGCTCTCACTGTTTCTCCCTCCCTATCTCCCTATCATCTTCCCTTCCCTTTGCTCCCTGCATATCCTTTCATATTATTCAATAAAGCCTTGACTGAAACAAGAAAAAAATAGCATATCAATTTTGGAGTCAACCTCTAGTTTAAAGGGATGAATTTTCCAGTACTACCATAGTACACAAGCAGATTCTTCTGCTAATGAAACTTAGTTCCAGTCTGATGTGACTTACGATTTTCTCTCATACCCTTTTCAATAGTTTTGACTTATAAGGTACTTGTCACCAGGGAAATGTAGGGCAAAATAAAAATCCCTGAGGTGTCCCACTTTTGTACTTGGAAGTTATTATTAGGAAAATCCATCACCAATATTCTTATCTGTAATTGTATTGATTTCTGAGACCTCCTTCCTGCTCTAGGTCTATGATATTAGGACCTTAGGAAACTACACTTAAACAATTTCTTTGTTCCACTTAACAAATCATTGTCAATGTTATATATACCCAGGGGGAATACCTACATTATTAATAAAATAAAAAATGCATTATATCCAGATGATTTTATAATTGTTAATCCCATTGAAGAAAATAGAATTGTATTTTGAATACTTTACACTAAACCAGTCTTAAATTTTGAAGGTGCCATAGAGAATTCCAAAGGGACTTACACATTTTTCTATGTGCCCCTTGTTAAATGAACTAAGGTGATGAGAGAATATTGGTCAGAATACAAAGAAGAGAACAGAAACATTTCATTCTGCTTCATCTTGTTGCATTGCAATTATGTATTTTGGAATTGTATTTCTTTCCCAAATGTCACAGAGACATTCTATTAAAGGATTTTATTATAAGAATTTCATCTACTCCCTGAAAAAATGTTGAAATGAACCATTTATGTAATGCTGGGTCTCTAAAGAACCTTTACTTCATATTGAAGTATAACTAGCATCTCTAATATTCTCTACAATTTTTTTTCTGAATTTACTTTTCTTTCTCATCACAAGCCCATTTTATTGTACTCCTACAAAATATATTTGATTAGAATGATTTAAACAAAGAAATATGAATATTTCTACTTTTATGTCTCTGACCACTCTTAAAAAATAAAGACATGGTCAAAAAAAAAATCATGCAAATCTGTTTTCCAAGGTAGCAGACATAGAATATAAAAGACAGAGTGATTTATAAAAAGTGATCAAACAAAAATAAACATTAGCCATACACATAATGTTAAACAAATGAAATACAGTAAATTAAATGAAATTACTTCCCTTTAACAGTTTATGCCTATGTCTGTTAATTTTGAAGAAGGCACCATAGTGAGGTCTGTTTCAGCACATAGTCACATTAAGCAGATGTACTACATTTATTTATTTTTCTTTATGAAAAAAAGAATATTTAAAACCTCATAGATTGCTCCAGCTCTACATGCTGGTAAACATATGAACAGCTTTTATGTACCCAGCTGCCCCTTTCTATATGGACCTCTTCATCAGAAACTTCTCTATTATCCAATTTCTGTAGTCCTTTTAACCTAGAAAGAGAAATTAATGCTATGAGGATTCTCCCATGATTTCTTGGCCATTGAAAATTCCTTCTATGGATATGATAGAGCTCAAATGGAGGTTGTTATTGTTTTTTCCACTTTCTCCAGAGCATCTGGGGCAGGTGTGCTCACCTGCCTTGTGACATTAAATGTGAGCCAATATTTTAAATCTATGAGTTTCTTCCCTCCTCCCAACATGAATTAGAAAAAGGCAAACAAACCAGGACTTGATTCACCTTGGGGTCGGACATAACACCAGCTATGTCTCCCTTGCAGCTTTACACTGGCCTCTTTATGTGTTGGTAAGTAGAAAAAAAAAAAAACTCAGCTAAGAGGGGGTCCCCTCCATCTTGGTATGTCTCTGAAGACAATTCAAGTCAACACATCCTTATCTGCTGAACTAAGAGGTGGTCCAAGTCTTTAGGTATTTGCATGATTTTCATTGCATATTCTTGCTAGGTTATTAAAGCTAAATGAATATCACTTCATGGACAACTCAATTATTTATATCATACCTGAATAAACAGATTGCTTGCATCAGACCTCCCCTTCAAGTAATGTGCAACTAATGCCAATATGTATGACTTGTGGAATACCTAAAGAAATAAATCATTTGTGCACAATCTCTGGCACAAAGTATGTGCTTAATAAATACTTATTGATTTGATTTCAGGGGAAAGTTCTACATTTTTCCTAAATACTTAAGAATTACTTATATCTATTATCATAAATCTATATTAAAGCAAAGGTAAGCTTCAAGATGAAGGTGGAATATGCTATGCTAGTCACTTTCTCATGTAACATTTTACTGTAATTTAGAATTCACTCTAAAGTACAGGTTTCTTAGAAGTAGAAAATATACTATAATTTTTTTAGATTTCTTAGATTTACAAGCAAAATTGGAAGTTATCTACCCCAAGTACCTACCTTTTATTTTTACTGTTGGAGAAATAGAAGTCCATTTTCTTTAGAAATCTATGATCCCTTCTTTGCTTAAGAAGCTAAGGATGCTTGTGTTACCAGAGCAACCTGCTAGTGGCTGCTGGGTGTTATGGGAGCCATCTACTAGTGGCTGCTGGGGATCTAATTCTGTCCAGCAGAGAATATGAGAAGAAGATAACAATATAAGGAGGCAGAGGCAGTTGCATTCTCTGACCTCTCTCCTCTTCCCTTTTTCCTTCAATTTATTTCATTCCCAATTCACAAGCAATATCTGAGACAGTGCTGATCTGCAATTCCTTCAAATGTGTTATGATTCACATCTGAGGAGGCTTTTGGAGAACTGACCTGCCCTTTAATGGTACAGTTCCCTTTTACCCTTTACAGGCTCTCTGGGTTTTGCACTTAGACATGGTCTTTAATATGGGTGAATTAATAGGTATGGAAAATTATATCATATCACAAACAGATGATAATTAATGCTGATATAGACTATGTATTAAAGAGTTGACTTAAGATCAAAGAAAGTAAGCAAGTTGCTAATAATTACCCAGCTAATGTCAGAAGTAGTGTTAGAATTCTTCTTACTGATTCAATGTCCAGCAACTTGTAGACTTTACTAGGGTGTCTTTTAGCCAATTTTTTTTCTTTTCTTTTTTTTTTTTTTTTTTTTTTTTTTTTTTTAAGGGAGGAGATTGTGTTTCCATCCATGATGAAATCCCCCGTGGTAGGAATTTCCTTGTCTAACATGGATCAACAATTCATCTATAACATATAATTTCATGAAGTACTAAAGTTTAAATTATTGGAGTCCTTTAGATAGTGTCAGAGTCAAGATTTGAACATAACATTTCTTTTTTTCAATTCTAGCCCTCTCTCCATGAGGCCATCTTGTACCTCCATCACTTTACCTTCTGTCAATGCTCCTGTGTTCATGTGTATTTGTGATGTTATAAGAATGTATGTAGGTAGATATGTAGGTAGGTAGGTATGCTAAATTACTTTCAAATCTTCCACAAAATTTTAGTAGGATTTTTTTTTAATACAGACACCTAATGTAACATTTGGACTAAATTGAAATGATTTGGAGTTCATTAGCATTCATGCTATTTGTTATCTGTCACTTCATTACCCTAAGTATTTGATTTGAATTTTCTTTGTTCAAAAATTCGGCTTTCTTTTTTTTTTTCTTTTTTTTTTTTTTACACTCAGCTTTCTCTTTGTCTTCTACTCTTTATATTTGGCTTTATGGTCTTTTTAAAAGTCTGTTCTGAGTACTTCATTTCTAGCTTGAAATGCACAATTGATTTTATTTTGTATAAGGCTATGAATACCCATCTACTATTTTTCCATAGATCAGAAAATTTTTGCTCTCAGAGATAACTAAATTATGGTACTACCCGTACTCTCCCAATTTGATTTCAGAGTGACATTACATTTGATAGCAGCATATATACTTGGGCAACAATAGCTGCCTATACATGCTGGTGTACTTCCTTTACACAAAGATGGCAGAAGGGAGACAACAATAGAACACATGGTCTCCCTCATTTTCCTAACATTTGAGAATCAGTTTTTACTGAATCATCTTCATATTCTTCCCTGATTCGTTTTTGTGATCAATGATGCATTGTGTGAGAAAATGCCAGTAAGGATAAGAAAATCAATATCTGTCTCACTGACTTTTGCTTTGCTAAGTTTGGTCTGTCTTATTGAAATTTTAAACCTATAAAATGGCTAAATAATATCTTCTTCAAAATGACTTCTTCCAATTTTAAATTTTGATCAAATAATTAAATGAGAAGATCAGAGAAATAAGAACCAGACATACATGGTTTCTAGATCACTTTCTAGCTCACACTGGCTCTGTGGTGTGGGAAAGGCAAAAAATTCTCCTGGTTCTCAGTTTCTTCATTTGTAAAGTGAATAAATGACTTCTGGAATCCCTATTTTTTGGGGTTTAAATGTATTTTATTTTAATTAAACTAAGTTGACTGGGGCAATATTTGCTTATCTACTTATTTGTTCATTTGCACATCTATTTATTTGTCATCTATCCATCTAGCTATTTGCTTATCTCTATATCTATCCATTTATTTGATCATTTGCTAGAATGTGTCTTAAAGAATCCTACTTTCTGAAAAGATCAGAACTAAGATAGTGTAAATGCAGCCTCTTCCCCAAACTGCTTCAAATTCCTTTGAATATTGATTCTAAACAAATTTTAGAATATCAGGAGACCCAAAAAGATGGAGTAGAATATTTTCTAGCTGAAAGCAACTTAGAAAGTCAGCAGAAAAAGTCTGTGACACCAGGATGGGAGTCTGATGCTGTCTCAGTACAGGACATGTCAGCACAGCCCCAGGTCCAGGTCCCCCTGGACCCAAATCTCATCTCAATCAGACCTCTAATTCATGGGCACTGCTCATAGCTTGCAGACCTCTCAGCTCACTGCCTCCAAAAAGGACTAGAAAGATCAGTAGAGATCATCTCTGGAATCAGGGTGGCAGCTCAGTTTATAATTCCAGGGCATGCTGCATCCACCAGCACAGCTCCAATCCTAAATCCTGCCCTGTACCAGTTTCAGCCTAGACCCTAGCGTCTTAAGGTGTGACTTCTAAATCAGCAGCAGTGCTGGGGGCTTCTGGACCTCTTGCCCAAGGACACCAGGGAGGACTTGAATAATTACCAGAGAGGATCTGTGGACATGAGGTGGGAATCTGGCATGCAGTCCAAACATGGCCTCACTGATACAACCCTGGCCCCAACCCTGGCAGTGTTGCTTTAGCCCACTAGATCTTAATGCTACAATGGAATGGGGACATTTCTAAAAGCTCCAGGGCAAAAAAAAAAAAAAAAAAAAGAGTGCTTTGGTCAGATTCCTAGAAGGATCAATGAAAGCAGCTGCACAAAATGCCTGAAGCTTGGGAAAGTGCACCCTAAACTCTGGAAACAGAGCCCTACTTTAACAAAAGTTAAAAACCAAGTAATAATCTAGGAAAATGAACAGAACAAAAAAGTTTCTATTGAAAGTTATCATGGTGACAAGGAAGACCAAAACATACACTCAGACGATAATAACAAACTTAAAGCACCTACATCCAAAGCCTCCAAAAAAATAAGAATTGGGCTCAGGCTTAAGGGACTTGGAAGCTCAAGTAAGAGAGATAAAAGAAAAAAATTAGGGAAAGAATTGAGAGTAGTGCAAAAAGAAAGACAAAAAGCTAATGAGGAGAGAATGCCTTAAAAAGCAAAATTGGCCAATTGGGAAAGGAGATACAAAAGGTCACTGAGGAAAATAATTCCTTAGAAAATAGAATTGAGCAAATAGAAGCTAAAGATTTTATGAGAAATCAAGATAAAATAAAGAAAAACCAAAAATGCCCCCCAAAAAATGTGAAATATCTCATTGGAAAAAAAAAAAAAACAACCTGGAAAAATGGGTCCGGGAGAAATAATTTTAAAATTATTGCTCTGTCTGAAAGTCATGATCAACAAAAGAGCCTGGACATCATCTTTCAAGAAATTATCAAGGAAAATTGTGCTGATATTCTAGAATTAGAAGGTAAGTAGAAAATGATCCATCGATCACCTCCTGAAAGAGATCCCAAAATAGAATTCCCAGGAATATTATAGCAAAATTGTAGAACTCTCAGATCAAGGAAAAATACTGCAAGCATCCAGAAACAATTCAAGTATGGTGGAGCCACAGTCAGGATAATGCAATATTTAGCAGCTTCTACATTAAAGGATTGGAGGGCTTAGAATATGATGTTCCAGAAAGCAATGGAACTAGGATTACAACCAAGAATCATTCTCAGCTAAACTGAGGGAAAAAACTAGTCAGTTAATGAAATAGAGGATTTTCAAGCATTTGTGATGAATGAAAAAATTGATTTTCAAATATAAAACTCTGGAGAAACATAACAAAGTAATCAGGAAAATTATGTAAAGGAAGTAATAAGGCTTATCTGTTTACATTGCAACTCATTAAATGTTTTCATTATTATGGTAATGAGAATGAGTATATATAGATAGAGCACAAAGGTGTGAGTGGAATGGCATCTATTTTAAAAGTTATGTAATTAAGGGGTGAGAGAGAAATGTACTAAGAGATAGGGAAAGGGTGAAGTGGAATGGTTCAAATTATCTGCTATAAAAAGACTCAAGAAAAAGCTTTTACAGTGGAAGGGAAGAAAAGGAGAAGAAGTGAAAGAATGAAACTTTCTCTCATCAGAATTGATTCAAAGAGGAAACAACATACATGCACAATAGGGATATAGAAATCTATTTTGCCCTAAAAAAAAGCAGGAGCAGAATGGGATAAGGGAAGGTGGCAAAGTGATAAAAAAAAAAAAGCATATTGGAGGAGGGAGTGATAAGTACCAAATCACTTTTGAGGAGAGCAGGGTGAAAGGAGAGAGAGAATAAGTGAACAAAGTTAGCAATAGTCAGTATAAAAAAATTCAAAGCAAGTTTTTTTTTTTTTTATAAGACTTCATTTCTCAAATATAGAAAAAAAAAAAAAAAAAAAAAACAACCTGAGTCAAATTTCTATTTTAAAAAAATAAGAGCCATGTCCCATTTGATAAATTTTCAGAAGATATGATCTGTGCCCAAAGGGCATTCACACATGTCCTTTGACCTAACCACACCACTACTGGGGAAGAGAATGACCTATAGGTACAAAAAAAAAAAAAAAAAAAAAAAAATATATATATATATATATATATATATATATATATTCATAGCAACACTTCTCGGGACAAAAAAAAATTGGAAATTCAAGGGATGCTCATTCATGGGGAATGACTCTATTAGCTGTGATGTGTATTTATGATGATATATTATTTTTCTATGGGAAAAGATGAGCAAGGTCGTTGTGGGGGAAAAAAGCCTGAAATGTCTTCCATTAACTCAAGCAAACTGAAATGTACTGTATAAAGTAAGCAATGTACTGGGATGACCAGCTGAGAATGACTGTGCTATTCTCAGTAGTACAATCATCCATGACTATTCTGAAGGACTTATAATGAAAAATCCTATCCATACCCAGAAAAGAAACTGATTGTGTCTGAACACAGATTGAAACATTCTCTCTTTCTCTATGTATCTCTCGCTCTCTCTTTTAAATTTAGTTTTTCTTGAGGATTTCTTAATTGTGGGAGGGGATAAGAGAGAGAATCTAGAACTCAAAAAAAATTAAAACAAATGTAAAAAAAATCATTTTGAATATAACTAAGGAAAATATTAAATTAAAAAATAATTAAAACCAAAACACATAAAATAAACTTCCTAGAGTCAAAAAAAAAAATAATCCTATTTTACCATTTCAGTTATCCAATAGTATTTCAAAAGAGAGGTACTATTCCATCAAAAAAAAATACAAAAATAGATTGACATAGATGGGCTGTGATTAACATCACTGGAAGGAATAATCATATGGATATAATTTACATATCATTTATTACAGATTCATTCACAAATCAAAATGTCAATTACACATACCAGCTGCTGTGGGGATATCCTAACTAAAGTGTAAACAAAGTCCTTATACTTGAAGATCTTACAGTTTAAAAGTAAAATAAGTAAAGTAAAGTAATACAGTGTAAAATTTGTCTTTAGTATTTTTCATCCCTTTCCAGGAGGCCTTCTGTCCACTAAAAAAGCTTACTACAAGGAAGCCAGCATGCTGTCCCCTGACTTTTAGAGTTCTGTCTTTTCCCCCCTTCTCCTGGAACTCTATCTTCTGTCTACCTTTCTTTTTAAATCTACTCTAAGTTTTCTGTAATCCTGGATGTACTACTAAATTAATCTACACAATAGTCTTAATGATTAGAAAATATATTATTGCTCATGGAATTTTTAATCCTTTTGTATTTATGCAAATGAAAAATATAAAATGATGAAATCAAAGAAGGCAGACAAATCCTTTTAAGTTATCTTATAACAAATAAGCTTTTCACCTATAGTTGGACTAGATAGTCACTAATGTTCCTTCCAACTTTCTGATTTGGTGAAATTTTAGGCTTCAGGGCAAATTAATGTAAGAAGGAATTCTTTTTACCCTTCAAAGAATTCTTTACTAGATATTCTATTTATTAGATAGTTTATGTAAAATTTACACCTCATATGATCTGCAGCTAAGATCATTTTTAAGCCTACAGCTTTAGATCAATTTCTTCTATAAACAATTCAAAATATTCCACTGATACGAAGCTCTACATCATATCCTGAAAACGACATTGACAAAGTGGAAAGAATGCTATATTTAGTGCTCGAAAAACTTGGGTTCAAATCATTCCTCTTCTAGTTACTAGCTATGTGACCCTGGACAAATCACTTGAGCACTCTGCATTTCAGTTTTCTTTTCTGTATAATAAAGATTGGTGTCTTTCTTCTAAATCTATTGTCCTATGTAATGCAACCATTACCATTTTGTTTTCAAATTATACAATAGGACAATTGTGGCTACAGTACATCTCTTATTTTTTTTAAAACCCTTAGCTTTCTTATTTTGTTCTAGGAAAGAAATCACCATCTCTGATTCTCCTTATGCTTCTCTACTTCCAAAATTTAGAATAGATATAAACTAATTTCTAATCCTTGAATATAAGCTCTTACCAATATTTTAATCCCATATTTCTGTACTTAAAGTATTCCCTTCATAAATCAGAAACATTTTCTTAGCACACTGAGTTCACTCAAGCCACACCCTTCCACGAACCTTTATTCTGTACAAATATCACACAATCTTTGACTGGTAAATGATGAAAGAGATATACTAGTTTCATTGCTTCTGGAACACTTGCTTGTTGTCTTGGTTGAGCAGTATGGATATAAGACTGGCCAGGCATGCTGATCAGCCTCACCACAGCTATTGCCCTTGGTTGTGGAAAACTCCTCAAAGAAGGCAATGGTGAGCAGCACTGAGAGTTGGAGCCCACAATACTGAAATTGTGTGTGTGGAGTTCCTGCAGGATGATGTGGCTGTGGCTTATAGTTTTCTCACTCCCAAAACAGTAATACTGGAAGGGGAATGGAGTGCCAGGTTTGTTCAACAGGAGGAAAAGCAGCAGAACTGAGACAGAGGTTATGAGGAACTATGACTTTTGGCAACCCCAATCCCTGGAGCCAGAGCCTTGGGCTATGGAGGGCGTGGATAACTTATCTTTACACATCTAGTGTATCCCAATCCCCAAGAAAGTTTGAGTAGTGTGGAGTGTGGGGAGAAGATAAAGGTGGTGGTTCCTCTCAAAAAGTAAATTGGGTAAAAAAGGGAGATGGCTTGTTTCTCTGCAGCTAGAAACCCTTCTTATATCCCTTTAGGGAATTAGATTAGGAAGAATAGTTAGGCTACAGATTGGAAATGTACTCCTATTTAATATTCTTCTCTAAAATATAATGTTCTCTTGTTGGGGTTTTCTTGGTGTCTCTGGAAGCAGTCTTAGTTTCAGTTCAGTAATCACCACAAGTGCAGCCAGTAGTTAAAAGTCCAAATCCTTTATTGTCCCCTTCAAAGTCTTGTCTTCTTCATTTGGGGCTCAGCTAATTTTTCTGGAGGCCTTCCGGATCTTGGTTTCAGTGAAGAAGTGAAGGAGGAGAGCCTGCCACCACTTCTTTATCTTCCCTAGTTCTGATTCTGGCTGAGTTTGTCCGGGCTTATATGCTCTCTTATCATAGATATGAATCTTGTGGAACTAAAGTACTAAATATATGTACTGAACTAGAGAACTGTTAAGCACCATGCTAAATTAGATAACTATTGTCTGTATCAATTCCATTGACTTAGCACCTTGTTTCATGTTCTGGCCCATAATACTCCTAATGGTAAAAATCCATTCCATACTTGTTTTCACCACTCATTGTGCCTTCTGGAACCAATTAAGGATGAGCACTGAGATCCCTCTATATCTCAGTGGATTCTTTAATAATCTTATGAAGTAAATACTATTATTATCCCTATTTTATAGTTGAAGAAACTTGGGGAAAGAGAGATTAAAAGAATTTCCCCAATGTCACAGCTAGTGACATTTTAGATTTGAATTCAAGTCTTCCTGCTTACAAGCTGAACTCTCTATCCACTGGGCTCTCATATACTTTGTAGAAGATTTTTTTCTTTCTCAGACATATGTTACACTTGATAACATCTGAAGTCCCAACTCTGAGATTCTATAATTTCCCAATTCTGAGTGACATCAAGAGAAAGACAAGCAAATGAAAAGAGAAGAAAACATAACGTTAATATGTTAGGGAAATGGGTGGGATAAAAAATTGTCCTATATTAGTTTTCAATCCTACTCTTTCTCTTTATTCAAATTCTCTCAATAATAACTCAGCCTCTCTTCATCATTAGCCTGAAAGAGCATAATAGCCACTGGATGATATGTGCAAAAGAATACATGTGAAAGGTGGTTTGAATGGAAAACTAAGGTTAATTGCTACTTTAGAAGTCATCAACTTTCTTTCATTTCTTTAATTTTCTTGAAGAAACCTTTTGTCTTTCCCATTCTGTTGTTTTCTTCTTTTATTTGCTTTCCCCATCTAAGAAAATAGTATTTCTCCTCACCATTCTCTAGAATCTTGCATTCAGTTGGATATATTTTCCTTCCTCCTTTAATTTTTGTTTTCTGTCTTTCCTCAATTTCTTGTTATTCTTTTTTTGGGACATTTATAAGAAAAATATTTAATGTCATCAATAACCACACTAGCATGATTATTGATCTGGAGCAAGACATCTTGGAGAATTAAGTTAAGGTAGTCTTAGGAAGCAGTGCTGACAATAAGACTAGTGAAAAAAATTTCAGCTAAGCTATTTGAAATCCTAAAAGACTTTGCTGCTCTTAAAGTGCTCAAGATGTAAGCCAATTTGGAGAAGTCAGTAGTGACTACTGGTTTGGAAAAGATCAGTTTGTGTATCAATCCTAAAGAGGGGTAATGCTAAGGAATGTTGTAACTACCAAACAGTTGTGCTCATTTAACATGTCAACAAATTTATGTTTAATATATTACAAGCTAGGCTTCAGGAGTCTGTAAACTGAGAATTACCAGAAGAACAAGCTGGTTTTTGAAGAGGCAAAGGAACTAGAGACCAAATTGCCATAATTGACTAGCTTAGGAAAAACGTAACAAAATTCCAGGAAAGTATCTACTTTTGCTTCATTGACTACACTAAAGATTTTAATTGTGTGGATGACAACAAAATGGGGCAAATCTTCAGAGAGATAGGTGTACCAGATCGCTTGTTTGTTTTCTAACGAACTTGAATGCAGACCAAGAAGCAACAATTAGAGAGAACATACTATTCAAAATGCCAGAATGAACGAATCAAAAGGCAAAATTAAGGTTGCCAGAGGAAATATCAACCATCTCAATTATACCATTCGAATGCCAGAAAATGAATAATTAAGGAGTTTCTAGTGAGAGTAAAAGCTCTAAGCTTAACATAAAAAACTCTAATATCTTGACATTTCTTGACAAATAGACGGGAGGGAATGGAAATAGTCTCACATTTTCTAACTTTGGGATCAGAGATTACTAAAATAGAAACTGCATCCTTGAAATTAAAAGATGCTTGTTCTTTGAAAGGAAATCTATGGCAAATCTTGACAATATACTAAAAAGCAAAAACATCAGAAAGATGTTTTTTTCTGAAAAAAACAAAAAACAAAATATATTTTTCCCAGTAGCAATGTATGGCTATAAGAGTTCAACTCAAAAAAAAAAAAATCTAAGCACCAGAGAATTGACATTTTCAAATTCTGTCAATGCAAAAGAACTTGAGAATCCCTTTCAAAACAAATAGATCAAATCAATCAATAGTTAAAGAAATTAATTCAGGCTATTCATTGGAAGGTCAGATACTAAAGTTGAAGCTTAAATATTTTAGCCCTATAATGAGAATATGGGACTCATTGGGAACAAAACCAAAAGTATTGGAAAAGATTAAAGGCAAAAGAAAAAGGAGAAATCAGAGGATGAGGAGATTAGACAGTATCATCAAAACAATGAATATGAACTGGAAAAACTTTGAGAGACAATATAAGGACCTGACATTCTATGGTCCATAGACTTATGAAGTCAGATAGGAATGAATGATTGAACAATGACTGAAACAAGAAATGTAAAGGATGAAAATGAATGTATTGAAGATACAGTCATTGAACCTAGTTGACAGGAAGAATGATCGTCTCCTCCTACCTAAACTAAAATGTCAAGACAGGATTAGTTTTAGACAAAAATAAAAAGTTCAGGTTTTCTTTCTTTAAAAAAAAAATTCTGATAGCAAAGATAAAACTCTGCCAGGAAGGAGGAAATGTATAAAATTTAACACTGCCCTTGAATAGAATTCCAAAAGATTGCCTTACTTTTATTTCATCATGATGATAAAGTGAGCTTATAATTACAATCAGAGAGTGTAAGAACTAAAAGTGGGTTGGAGAGAACATTTAATCCAACCCCTCATTTTACAGATGAGCAAATTGAAGTACAGTGAAATAAAGTGATTTTTCCCAAGGTTGCACAGCTAGTTAATGTCAGTTGCTATTAACTGAATGTATTTTGTTTGTCTCCTGGTCTAGTACCTTTGATATATTTTATTGAATTTTATTTTTTCAGCTATTAAACTATTTCTCTCATTCTTATCATTATTTTGAAAAGAAAACTTACAATAAATATGCAAAATAAATTCTCAGATGTACCATGTCCTATTTCCTGTGTGTGTAAAATGTATGGATGCATAGATGTATAGATGTGTGTTTTGCTATCCTGAGTCCATTACTTCTAAATCAGGTAGTAAGTAGGATCCTTCAGCATCAATATTTTGGATTGGTTGTTAATGATTGCATTGATGATTCTTTATAATACTATTATTATACCAAGTATCTTCTCACTTCATCAGTTTATATCTTTTTGTTATTTCTGACAGTATATCATTTCATTGCATTCATCTATCATAATCAACTCAATCAATTGTCAATTAATCCACCATTCCTCAGATAGTAGTTTTTTTTGCCACAATAGAAGCTGCAGTAAATTATAGTTTATTCATATGTATTTTTCCCCATTTTTTAAATTTCTTTGGGGAATAGACCTAGCAGTGGTATCATTATGGTCAAAAGGTTTGGAAATAGTTTTCTGGGCATTGTTCCAAATGACTTTTCAGAACTGTGGTCCAGTATCTTCTACAGTCTATCTTTTCTTCCTTGATAGTTTAGGTGCTCTGGTGATCAGAGATATCAAACCCTTGACAATCATCACTGCCAAGGGTGCCTTTATTATAGTAAAATGTGGGAAATATCTAGCAAAGTAAATAAGAACACAATACAACAAATAAAATATTAATATTTGGTGTCTTGGTTTCTATTTGAGTTTTAAACCACTATTTTGGAACAGGCCTTTACATAGCAATCATTGAAACTGGAATCAAAATTTCTAGCAGCATTTTTACTTTTGTTTTTCATGTGTGTCTGTGTGTGTGTGCGTGTGTGTGTGTATGTGTGTGTGTGTGTGTGCGCATGTGTGTTTGCCCCTTTGATATTTCTTCCAGCAGGCTGGCACAAATATTCAACAAGTAATGAAATACATTGTTGGTGGAATGCCACCCATGCTCATTCCCTTTTACATTTTCCTTGGGCTATGATTATACATTTTTATAATAAAAGTTTCTAAAGGATAGAAATTATTTCATATTTTGGCTTTGTACCTCCAGATATTTAACACAGTGCTTTGTATATAACAGAGGTGCTTAGTGTATGTTTTTAATTTGTAATGAAATATGATGTCTAACACATTCTGTAGGACTGCAAACCTGAGGGGGGAGATTTTGAAAACCAATGTTTCATAAAACTGAGAATGCATGTAACACAGCAACTGTCTCCCAAAAATAGCATAAACTTTTAAAAGTGATTTTCTTATATAAAATATCTACAGCTACTCTTCTAGAAATAGAAAAAAAAAAAAAAGAGAGAACTTAAATAACCAAAAAATTTAAGTGTCTAAATTATTTCTGATATATCCATGATATGTAATATACTGGTAATAAAGTAAATAACATCATTAAAACATTTCGTGAGTCTTGAAGATTTAAATAAATATTGTTATTACATCATTATCATTACCATTAAAAGGACACACATAAAACACAAAAGGAAGTACAAAAGGACCTACATGAAGTGATGAAAATTGTAATCTGTGGAACAAGAAGTGGGGAAAGAATAGAAGGAGAGAAGGAAGAAAGGGAGAAAGGGAGGATTAGACCTAGAAAAAAATTGCTTTTGTTATTTATTAATTATTTGGTTTTTCCTCATTAAAGCCTAGGGACTTGTGATAATGTTTTGTATCATTATTGTATGCTTATTAGATTACTTGTTTTTGTTGATAGTTATTAAATATATAACTTGATTTTTAAGGGAAGATTTTGGAGAAAATTCTAATAGAGTTATGTGGGTTAGAAACAGTAAATTTCCCAATGACAATTTTAACAACATAAGAATGTATTTATTCCATATATCTGAACCTTAGATTTTATGAAACAGAAAAAAATTTCCTTATCTAAACTTTATATCCTATTCATGTACTTGAAAGCTATTATGAAATATTTTTAGCAATATTTCTGCTTTTGCTATAGGATGATGCTATTGTTGGGCTTCAGGAAATGAAAATATGGCTTTACAACTATTTAAGATTTTTCTGTTTTTAGAGTACCAATGTATGAAGGATCTAATTTGATCATCCCAGTAATAATAATAATAATAAGTAAGCAAAAAAAATAAGTAGGTGAAGAAATTGTTTGAATTTTTCTTAGATGAAATTATTTGAGTAGTTAAATTAAAAAACAATGTCGCACTTTATATTGACTTATCTATACTATATATGAAGTTGTATACTTTCAGTAGATGTAACCTTAATGGCAAGAACTATTATTGTTGGTATCTTTGAAACCTCTAGGTCTAGGAATGTGGTGGTACACAATGGGAGTTTAATAAATGCTTTTGGATTGAATTGAATCAGGGGTACAATATTCCTTGATGTTTTTTATTTTGCAATCTTTTTTCAGCAGGTGATTGGTAGATTCTTTTGATAACAATGTTATCCTCCTCTTCTAGAATATTAGAGGACTTTTTCTTGATAATTTCTACAATCCATATCTTCTGCCTTTTAAGACAATACTATATCTGCTGTGACATTCTGTCCTGTTTAAAAGATGAAAACATTTTTCTTATTCATCACTCCCCAACCAGGGTTGAGAAAATATAATTTCTAGGAATAATCTTGTATAAATTGGAGGCAACTTAGCCATATTAGCATCAGGAACAATTTTGACAGACTGAACAGAAAATGAAACAAAAATCCTTTACCTTTCCTTCCTATAAGCTATAACTATTTTGATGGATAATAATGATCGTTAATGTGCTTATTAAAATGTTTTTATTATAATTTAATTATTTTGCTACAATGGTAGCCTTTTTGTAAACTTATTCAGTACTTTGTTTTTCCCAGTTACATGTAAGAAAAACTTTTAACATTCATTTTTAAAAATTTTAGTTACAATTTTTTCCCTTCCTCTCTCCCCAGTCCTTCTCATTGAGAAGGCAAGCAAATTGATATAGGTTATACATATGTAATCATACAAAACATTTCCATATTAGTCATGTTGTGAAAGAAAATATAAACTAAAAAAACTCAAGAAAAATAAAGTTTTTAAAAAGAATTTTTCAATCTGTATTCAGACTCCAGTTCTTTCTCTAGGGATGGACAGAATTTTTCATATCCAGTCCCCTGAAGTTTTCTTGGATCATTGTGCTCCTAAGAATACCTAAGTCATTCACAGCTGATCATCTTACAATATTGCTTTTATTTTGTACACAGTACATTTGACTTTGCACCAGCTCATGAAAGTCTTTCCAGGTTTTCCAGCGAGCATCCCTATTCATCGTTTCTTATAGTGCAACAACATTCCATTATAAACACATATGACAATTTGTTAAGCCATTCTCTGATTGATGGGTATTCTGTTAATTTCCAATTTACTACCAAAAAAAGAGGTATATAAAAGTTTTTCTACATATATACCTTTTCCTTTTTGTTTTTTATCTCTTTTGGGATATAGACCTAAAAGCCATATTGCTGAATTATACATGGTTTTACTTTTGGGCATAGTTCCAATTTCTTTATAGAATGGTCAAATTAATTCACAACTTTACCAATAATACATGTCTCATTTTTCCACATCCCATCCAACATTTGTAATTTTCATTTACTGGCATTTTAGCCAATCTTTGTATAGATTCCATGTGCTATTGAGAAAAAAGCATATTCCTTTCTGTCTCCATTCAATTTTCTCCAAAGGTCTATCATGCCTAACTTTTTTAGAATTTTATTTACCTCCTTAAATTCTTTCCTATTTATTTTGTGGTTTTATTTATCTAGTTCTGAGAGTGCAATGTTGAGAACCCCGACTAGGTTTTGTTTTTTTGTTTTTGTTTTTATTTTTTGTTCTCTAATTCTTTTTGCAGTTCTCTTAACTTCTCTAGGAATTTGGATGCTATATCACTTTGTGCACATATGTTTACTAGTTATATTACTTCATTATTTATGGTACCTTTAAGTAGGGTATAGTTTCCTTCCCTATCTCTTTTAATTAGATCTATTTTTGCTTTTGCTTGATCTGAGAACATGATTGCTACTCCTGCTTTTTTTTTTTTTTTTTGCTTCAGTTGAAACAAAATACATTCTGCTATAGCTTTTCACCTTTACTCTGTGTGTATCATGATGCTTTAAATGTGTTTCTTGTATACACCAAATTGTAGGATTCTGGCTTTTAATCCAGTCTGTTATCCACTTCAGTTTTATGGGAGAGTTCATGCCATTCACATTCACATATAAAATTATTAACTCTGCATTTCCTGACATTTTGTTTTTTCCATTATAATTTTCTCTTCCCTTTCCCCTTTTCTCTCCTCTCCAGTATTCTGCTTCTGACCATCCCTTCCCTCAAATGGCCTTTCTCTTTTCTCTTTTTTCAGGCCCTCCTTCTTTCTCATACCTTTCCCCTTCTACTTATGTTTTCTTTTGTTTTGTTTTGTTTTGTTTTTCCTATTAGGCTCCCTCTTTCCTTTCCCATTTCCTCTCCTATTTTCCTATAAGATGACACAAATGTGTCTGATATACTCTCTTTGAGCCAAATCAGATGAGAGTAAGATACACACAATGCTCAAACCCTCCCTTTTTCCCCTTAATTGAAATAGTTTTTTTTTTTTTGCCATCTCATGAATTGTAATTTATCCCATTTTAATTCCATTTTCCTTTTCTTCTACTAGTTTCTTTTTTTTCTTTTAATCACAATAAAATCAATTATACCTGCACCATCTTGTATACCCATAACAGAGATATAGATCTAAAGAGGTAAACATATCATCTTCCTATATAGGGATATAAGCATTTTAACTTTTAAAAGAAAGTTATTTTTTCTTTCCTTTTTATCTTTATATGCTTCTCTTAAATTCTGCATTTGAAGATCAAATTTTCTATTCAGCTCTGGTCTTTTCATCAGTAATAGATGAAAATCACTCATTTCATTGAATATCCACCTTTTCCTCTGAAATATGAAGCTTAGTTTTGCTGGATAGTTAATTCTTGACTGCAATCCAAACTCCTTTGCCTTTTGGGGTATTAGATTCTATGTCCTTTGATCCTTTAAAGTGGAAGCTGCTAGGTCCTGGGTAATCCTAATTGTTGGCTCCTTGATATTTGAATTATTTCCTTCTGGCTGCTTGCAATATTTTATCCTTGATTTGATAATTCTGAAATTTAGCTAAGATGTTCCTTAGAGTTTTCATTTTGGGGTGATGATCTTTCAAGAGATGATTAGGGAATTCTTTCAGTGGTTATTTTACCCTCTGGTTCTAGAACATCAGGCCAGATTCCTTTGATGATTTCCTGAAAGATGATGTGTGGCCACTTTTTTCATCATGGTTTTTAGGAAGTCCAATAATGCTTAGATTGTCTCTCTTAGATCTTTTTTTTTTTTCAAGGTTAGTTGTTTTTCCAGTTAAGAATTTTAAATTTTCTTCCATTTCTTCAAATTTTTGTTTCTGTTTGATTCTTGTTCAAGTCTAATTTTTAGTCACTTAATTTCAGTTAGCTTTTTATCTCCTTTTGCTTTTGGCCAATTGAACTTTTAAATGATTTGTTTTGTTCATTGCATTTTTTTTCCATTTCACAGATTTTTTTTAATGAATTGGTTTCTTTTTCATATCTATTTTGTAAGGAGTTATATGCTTTTTCCATTTAATCAAATCTATTATACTTTGTTTTTCCTTTTCTAACCCCTCTTGAAAAGATCTCATTTCCTTTTCCTATTTTTCTTCTAATGCTCTTTGAAGATCCTTTTTGCAATCTTTCAAGAAAGCCTTGTGACATGAAGAGCAATTCATATGACCCTTTGAGCCTTCATCTGGAGATGATTTGCCTTTAGGATCCTCAGGATTTGAGGTCTGTTCTCTTTCTCCATAAAATCTCTCTGTGGTCAGAGTGCTTTTTGCTTTTTTGCTCATTTTTAAAGTTTGAACTTTGCTTTTAAGGCTGACAGCAGCTTTAGTTTCCCCTAGGGCTGGTGTTGCTAACTAAATGACTTCTGGTGCTGGACAGGCATGGCCAGGTCCCATGATTTTCTGGGGTTCAGAAGCTCACAATTTTCCTTTTGTATTTGCTCTGGGTTTTTCACAGCAAATCTGTTGAAACACTTGCTTGTAACCAGGTTAGTCTAAGAGCCTTACAGTAGATTTCCTAGTGTGGGCTTGCAGCAATACCTTGTATGTGTGAGTGTGTGTGTGTGTGTGTGTGTGTGTGTGTGTGCATGTGTGTATAGCTATAGATATATAGATACATATATACATATATATATGTTTATATGTGTGTACATATACATTTATACCTATCTACAGACCTACACACATATACATATATTTATAAGCAAACATAGTGCTGCATGTATACATGCTTATATATACTCAGACACATAGATATATATGCACACATTGGAAACAGGCATCTAAAACAATATTAGTATTGCACACATATGTAGATTTATCTTTTAATTGAATTTTTAAGTTTGATTTTGTCTAAGATCAATGATTACTAACCTACTTTTTTTTCTAATAAATCCTACTCCTGATCCTTATTATAGGGTTTGTGTATATCTTTTTTTTTCTATTTCTGCTAAATCTTCCACTTTAATTCTTCTTCTTAACTTGACCTGTTATTACCTAACTTCCCTCCATCCACAGCTTTCTCTCTTGTCCTCTTTCCTTACCCTTTGATTCTCCCTCCAACCATCACACTCCCCTTATTTCTTTATTGATTTTGGAAAATGCTATACCCTTCATGGTGTGTATGTATGATTGCCTATTTAGCCCATTCCTGATGTGAATAGATTTTCAGAACTACTAGTCCTTCTCCCTCCTGTAATGCCTCTGTGTCTATTCTTCTTCTGCACTTCCTTTGTATAACATAATTATTATTTTTACCTTTGTTAGACAGTTTTGCTTTTGAGTCAGATCATTCTCAATGCTGACACAATCTTTCTTTCAAGCTCCCCAATCTCTATGTAAAAAACCATAATTTTCCATGTTAAATTCCTTAAAGTTGATCTTTGATATTGTCTCTTATGTGTAACATTTTCTATTGAGTTTAGATTTGATTGAGAAAAAGTGAAAAAAGTGCTGAAAACCAGCATATTCGTTGAATGTTCATTTTTTAATTCAATATTTTAAATAATTTTCTGGATATGATATTTTTAGTCTCAAACCTAGTTATTTTGAGATATGGTATATTATTCTCACATCCGTGATCTTTTTCTGTGGCTACTGATGTAGTGTACAATTTTAATTATAGCTCCAGGATACTTGAATTATCTATGCATATCTTGGAAATAAAAACCTTTAATTAAAAAAAGATTCTTTTTTGGTCACAGCTTTCAGGTAGTCCAACTATTCTTACATTTTCTTTTCTTGATTTGATTTCTAGATCTCTTGTTTTTCTTGTTTCATGTTCTGTTCTATTGTTTTTATTCTTTATATTTTATTTTGTTATTTCTAGGTATCTTGTACCTTCACTGGCTTCCTCTTTCTCAAATTTAATTTTAAAAGAATTATTTTCTTTGAGCAAAGGAGATATTCTGTACCACCCATTCTATTTGGTTAGCTTTTTTTTTCATAATCTTGTTTTTCTTGAATATTTTTTGTTTCTTTCTTTGTTTGCTTTGATTTTTCCTCCACCTCTCTCATTTGATTTTTAAAGTCTTTTCTGAGCTTTTTTTTTTTTTTGTTTTTGTTTTTGTTTGTTTCTATAAATTCTCTTTGGACAGGGAACCATTTAATGGCAGTCTTTAGAGTAGAATAGGCTGTTTTTACTTCAGATATCATCCTCTGAAGATGAATCCCAGTCTAACCTATTCTCATAATAATCTTCTATGATTGAGTTTTTTCTTCTTTGCCAATTCATTTTTTAATGAGAAATATTAGTGTAAGCATCTCTAATTGTGGGTTAGGGGGATGATATCAATAGCTTCACTTTAGCCCTCCCCTCTGACCTGGAACCCAAACCAAGAGCTCCAACCTCCTGCAAGTGCCCTAAGCTAACTTTGTCCCTGCCCCTTTGCCTCTGCAGTCACCAAGCACCTTTTCACCCAAGGCTGTGTCACTGTAGCACTGCTAAGCCCAATGTTACTAATTAGGAAAAATTCACTAAATTCTCCCCAACCCAGACCCCCAACTCCTCCTGCCTTGGAGGTGAAAGTTTCTGTGGTTCCTGCTAAGGCTCCGGCCAAGCCCAGCTAGGCTCAGGGATCACTACTTGGTGTTTCTGCAGATCTGGCCTGAAGATGTTTGCAGTTCATACAGGATAATCTACAGTCTGGGGTCTTTCTTAAGATATTCTTGAGTTTTCCCAGTAGGATCCCTTTTCTTCCCCAAGACTTCTTGGTTTTTCAAGTCTACATTCGCCATGTGACACAAATTTGTTGTTTTAAGGGAAAAATCTGGAGAGCTTGAAATTTACTAATGTACTCTGTCCTACCAGAGTCCTCCCCATTGACAATTCTTATAAAAGAAATTAGTTTAGATTAGATACTGAGGTAGAAAATGAGATTCAGAGAAGTGAATTAACATCCCTTACATTTATATCAATGGAAGAAATAGGCAAAAAGATGCTTCTACCCAGTTATCTCACAAGACTAAGATACTTCCTATATAAAAAAAATTTTATATTCCAACTTACATTATACTTAGAAATTGCGAAAATGTTAGGAGTGGATATTTTTCTCCCTAGTCCAAAGCTATAATTACAAAATTAACTACACTGTGGTAGCCATTATGATACATTACAACATAAAGAGCCTCAGCATTCATTTCAGGTACCAAAAGTCTGTGAAAGATTTCCTCATTATTGTCTTACCATTGATCTGATCTTAAGAATATAAAATAATGTAGCCATAGTGAACTTAATCTTCCTAAGACTAAACACATATGTAACAAAAATAATTATAATTGTTTTTCTAGTGACATAAAGAAAATCCCCACAAGAACTCATATGCCCTTTGAAAAAGCAAATCAAAACACAAGAATCTTAATGTTCTAAAAGGAAGTGGGGATCGATTCTTTGGATAAATATTGTGCTTATCTCCTACTTTGCTGACTTCAGTGTCATTTCGCCTGATTTTCCATCTCTTATTCTATCCTTTTAATAATTATCTGAAACTTGAGTTTAGAATATTAATCTTATTACATAAATTTAGGGAAAAGAATGTCATGAGTCTACTATTAATCAGTTTTAAAATTATATTAGAAAGGAAAAGATTTACATCTTTTATTGTTTTGGGTTTGGGGATGGTGAAAGTCTAAGAAAAAAAGACTTGAGAGATTGTTTTTTCTCTTTAAGACAATGAAAATGATGCTTTCAAAAATTAAAACTGTCTTATACCAGGGTATAATTGCAAATTAACTTCAATTCTGATGACATTTGAATCCAAGAAAAAAAAATTACAACCCCCCCCAAAAAGTTAAAAACTTCCTTAATTGTTCATGGGGATTTAAAAGAGTAAAGCTACTGAATGTACATAAATAGTCCAAGAAGGTTGCTGCATCCCATTTTCCTAAATTAGAAATTGACAGGTCAAACCCAGGAAATAGCCTTTGGCACTAGTTGATATTCAAGGTATGTGGTGAATGAAGTAAAGAGATATGACTCAATGCTGAAAAATTACTAGGTCCATTGAATGCTGCTACAGAAAAAAATTAGAACCAAAAGGTTAAATTGTTTTAGTCCCTAAAATGATTTTAATCTAAAGTAAAATCTTTAATCAAACAAAGGCACCAAGACTCAATAGAATGGAAAGTGACTAAAGTATATTATAAAATAGTAACTATAAATATGTATATATATGCATATACATGAATTTTTATGAATATATATGCATATATATGAATTTTTATGAATATATATGTGTACATACACCCATATACACGCATGTATATTCTATAACAATAAAATGAAACATCATTTTGGTCTTACTAAAAATGAGCTATCATTTCAATTTTCCCACTTTCACTTTTTAAAGAGGGAGAATTTTGAAAGTGCTGTCACATATCTACCAAGGCCAAATCCCCTGGACTAAACCAAGGTGAAACCTCTCTAGTCTACAGATTTGATCCTTTTCAAACCCAATGTCTTCATTTAGTTACATTAGTTAGAATTGAAGACTATCCATTGAATTTGTTGTGAAATTCCTTTTATGAATCATTTTCTAAATGTCTAGATCTTATTTTGTCTTTCCCCCCCACACTCAAGATGTATAGTCATGCAAAAAATATTGCCTCAGTAAAAAATACATGGTGATAAAAGTGGAATATGCATTACAGAGATAGATATATAGGTAAAGAGACACAGGGACACAAAAAAAGATAGATCCTCAGAGGTAAGCTATGGTAATCAAGGTATATCCTTGCAGTAAATATAGCTCATGAAAAAAGTATAAAAAGAATTGTTTAAAATTTTTCTTTCCATTACTCTGAGGCTGATCATTTAGCATATGGTAAGGAAAAAATCACAAGTATTCCATGGTCTATTGAAATTAAATCAACAATGTTCAACTTTTTTATTGAAAGAAAGAAGACAAAAATGTTCAGGTCCAAAATTCCTGCTTCGTGGCATCTATGTATTACTTAAGACTCAGGATAATAAGGAAGGATTTAAAGTTTGATAATGGATAAAGGAATGGTGTAGCTATATTGTAAATAACAATTTGTTTACCTAAAATGGTGGCAGACACAAAGGAATCACAAACATGAGTAATACTTGACATAAGTAATACTATTTTAGAATAGACTTCCCCATATCAGTGTAAATAACAGTCACATTTAATGTTTCATTCATTGTTACCATTATTGCTCTCAGGGACCAGGGGAAACAGTTTTAATCTTTCATCCATGTACCATACCTTCAAGTACTTGAAAACACCAAACATTCTCATCCCCAGTCAACTCTTCATTTCTATCACTTTAAAGCATTTAAACAATTATATTACTGTGTTACAGAGACATAGTAATAGAACAATTCTTGGGTACATTTAAATCCATGGACTCTGACAGGTTTTTCACATGGAAGGGAACTTAAAACCTTATAATTTCTTCCTACTATCCCAGACAAACCATTCTGCTCTTCATTAAATTCCTAGCATCTGAGCAAAAGGAATCAACTTTCAAGTTTATGATTCCATGATTTCTTGAGGTAATGATAGTGGGGGAGGTTCAATTAAATTTTAGATATTCTAAGGATTTATTTTATTTATTTTACCCAGAGCTTTTCTTTTATTATAATTAAATCCTCCATATGTTCAGATATATAAATTTATATTATATGATGTTTTATAAAATATATTAAATGGCTAAAATTTGAAAGGATTGGAAGTAACAGCATTTCTCTGTCTTTCCAATTGGAAGGTGAGGAAAGCACTAATTGAAATGAGAAAATTTCTGAAGAGTATGCTGGGAATTTGTAATTGGTTTATGTAATCAGTCACCACAGGGTCACTGACTTCAGTATCTGGTTTGGGAGTAAGGGAAATCATCTCCCAGAAGCAACTTCACGTTTATGAAAAAGAATTGCTTGTGGGTAAGTAAGAAAAGCTACTTCTAAATTCGTTTTTCTTTATACCTTTGTCGGGAAGTATATTTGAAGTAATAAGCTGTGACTAAATGGATCACCTCTGAGATTCTCTTCCTCTTTAATCTTTCCCAACTCAATACTGAGTTACAGTATAGAACCTAGGATTATGGCATGGGATATTCACTATTTACAATTTAGAAGAAAAATCAGTCAAAAGGCTTCATTTGGTTCATAGTAACAAATCTAGGTAGGGAAAAGTTTCAGTTTGTTCAGAAAGAAAGATGTAGAAAGTAACACATTTCTTCAAAACATTTATGGAATACAGAAATGTATGAAACCAAAAAACATTACTAAAGCAAACCATTATATTAGAAAGTGTTCAAAAACATGAACAAGAAGTTTACAAAAGAATGGCATATTATTAACAATTACATGAAACTCTGATAATTGACACTATATATGTGTATGTCACAATGTGTGTATCATAGTAATAATGTGATATACACATTGATAATAAATAAAATGGAAATGGAAACAACTATGAAATTTCATTTCACATTCAGAACATTGTCAGTGATTACAAAGATAGGAATATTTGATTTCAAAATATTGGATGAAGTTGGAGAAAGATAGAAACAGTAATATTTTATTAGTGAAACTATGAATTAATATAACCACTCTGAAAAAAAAAATCAGAATTATTCTTGAACAGTGATAACATTTCCACATCCCCTGACTCAGAGATCCCATTGCTTACATCCCAAAGAGATCAATGATAAAAAGAATGCACATATTTATTCCACAGTAGTGGAACATGGAGAAGAATGAATAAGAAATTATCTACCCACCTTATTTGAAGAGATGTAACTTGAAATTAGGGGGAGATTAGATTTTAATGGGCTATGAATGTCAAACAGAGTATTTTATATTTGCTCTTGGGGATAATGGAAGCTAGGCAACATAGTGGATAGAGCATTGAGCTTGAAACCAAGAAGACTCACATGAATTCAAATCCACCTTAGGCATTTACTAGTTATGTCATTTGTAAAATAAATAAATAAATAAATGAAGAGCTGGAGAAGGAAATGGCAAACCATTTCAATATCTTTGTCAAGTAAACTACAAAGTGGGGTAATGAAGACTCAGACATGAGTAAACAACAAAAATAGGAAGCCAATGAAGTTTAGTGAGTAAGGCAGTGGGTAAGACACTTCTTAGTTGAGCACCTAGTGTTAGTTAAGAGAGTGGAATTGATAGGGGTTTTACTGGGTGAGGGACCTGAATAGTACTAATAGATGACCTAAAAGTGGAGGACGTAGGAGAATGTTAAATATTAGGACAAAGCCCAATTGTTCCACAATATTTATGATTTTAACATATAGTGATTCTTACTCATGTTAAACTTTCTTTTCATAGAAATAACAATACAATTATGTATTTTTCCTTTTTATATAATATTTGTCTTTGCAAATGGTAGATTGGAGAATCATCAGGTTGAACAGAATCTAATCTTTTAAAAATGCATTTGAAGAAATTATCCACTCTCTTATTGAATGTCCTTTATGCAAAGACTGATAGGATCAATTTCTGTTTGAGTTTAAGTCCAAGAATAGCATTTGTTTCTACAGATTAATTTTTATGCTTATTGTTAGAAAATGAAACCCACAGCTTGTCTCTTCCATTCAGCTGCTAAGAAAGTTAGATTAAAAATTATTGTTCAAATATTTTTGTCTGCTTAACTCAGGCCCCTTAAAATAGTGATTCCTTTTAAAGGATATGTAACACATACATATGTATATATGTATATATATATATATGCATATATATATATATATTAACACACAGGCATATTGTGTGCAAAATCGTGTGTTTATACATATTAACGGTTACATGTATGTGACAATATACATATGTATGCATGCTAATATACGTGCTTGTGTATGTGCCAAAAAAATATCTGATGTTAAGCAGTGGCAGAGAGGCAATAGGAGAAAAGATTAATACTTAAGGACTTTGAAATTTTATTTTTAATTACTTAATGGAAATTCATTAAATATAAGAAAATGTGTTTCAGTAAATGGAGGAAAAATGAAAAGCAATTGGAAGTTATAGTAATTAGGAAATGACAGTATGCGTGCACACACACACACAACACAAACACATACAAAAATGAGAAAGACTTAGAATGGTTTCAAGAGAAAAATTTTTTTGTTTTTTTTTTTGAAGTAGAGATAAAATAAAAGTTGCAACTTTCTCCCCACTATAATCTATCCTCCACATTGGTACCAAATTTACCTTAAGTATAGATATCAATAGATTTTCCAAAAATTCAGATCTGATAATTCATTCTACTATTCAAAAACATCCAGTGGCTTCATATTACATTTAAAATCAACTACTAATTCCTATGTTGAACTTTTAAAACTCTTCAAAATATGATCCAACATATCTTTCTAGTCCCATTGGACATTATTCCATCTTTTTTATAATCTGAAACCTAGTCAAATTGATATTCTCTTTGTTCTCCACACAGTATGTCTCCATTTCTGGGCCAATGCCTGGGAGACATTGCCTCCTTATTTCCACCCATAGAATCTCTCTTTACCTTCAAGATAAAATTCAAATACCACTATATAAAGTCTTTTCTGATTAACTCAAATACTGTACATTCTTTGTCAAACTACTTTGTCTTTAACTATTATATGTGTTTGCATTTATACTCATTTTATTTTTTATTCTGTATATAATAAAACATATCCTTATGGTTTCCCACATTAGAAATGAATTGTGTTTATGAACTATTTCACTTACATATTTATATTTACAACGACTGGAATATAGTAGGCATTTAATAAGTTATTTTTTGTTGAATGCATAACAAAAATACCTCCAAGAAGATCACTGTAAATATCCTTCCTGATGTTCTATTTTCATAGTTACAGTGAAAAACATTAAAGGGGGACTGGGAAACAGAGAGAAGGAGGAAAGAAGGGAGGGTTCAGGAAAGAAACAGAATGTTGGGAGACAGAGGAGGAGACAAGGAGAAAAAGAAAAAGACATAGAGAGAGATGGGCAGAGAAACAGAGGAAATAAGAGGGAGAGAGACAGAGATAGTGACAGATAGGAATAGAGAGATATACAGAGACACAAAGAGAAGAAGAGACTGAGAAAAAAAGATTGAGGGAAAGAGAAAGAGAGAGACAGATAGACGAATAGAGAAAGGGAAAGAGGCAGAAACTGAGAGGCAAAAACAGAGACAGAAAGAAATAAACAGAAAGAGGCAGAGATAGAAAGAAACAGAAAGAACTGAGAGAAAATGAGAGTGAGAAAGGAAAGAGACAGAGATAGACATAAAGAGAGAGGGAAACAGAGACATTGAAAGAGATCAAGACTAAGAGATAGAGAGAGGGAGAGGGAGTGAGAGAGAGAAACAATAACAACCACAAAAAGAATTGTCCTACTTTCAGGGACACCAAGTCCCCATTAAACCATTCTGAAAATCTATTACAAAAGCTGGCTCATCTCTGTCTCCAATTTCAGTTTTTAATTAACCTCTAAAGTGCAATACACATAAAAATAGATATGATTGACACCTCTGCCTTACCATGTCAAAAATGCCTTCACTGGTCTTTGTTTTAATATTTTTCTGTTCTTGTTCAATTGTATGACATTGCAAGCATTTCACTATCTCTGTCAATTATAAAGCCCCATACTTACCGTTCTCTTGTAAGTGTTTTTTGGATAAATCATATGAACGCTACCTTATTTTCTTATATCAAGAGAAGAAAGCAATCAGTATTTGAAGAAGACCATCTAGCAAAATAGAAAAATATCTGGCTTGAGAGTCAGAGAAACTGAGTTCAAATGTGAGCTCTGATACTTGCTCTCTGTCTGAACCTGAACAAGTCACATATGCTCCCTTGTCCCCATGTTTCTCATCTTTAAAAGGAAAGGGTTGGACTATGTGGCTTCTGAGGTAATTAGAATTTACTCTGCATCTAAGTGGTACAATGTCTTAAGCAGTGGGTTCGGAATTGAGGAGTTTAGTTCAAATTCAGACTCAAGGACCTACTAGCTATATGACCACAGAAATGTCAATTAATCACTGTCTGTCTCAGTTTCTTCAACTGTAAAATGGGGATAATAAAAATATATATATATTTCACAAAGTTATGAAAAGTTGATATCTTAACATTTGTAAAATACTTAGTATAGTTCCTGGCACTGTAGTAAGAGCTTAATTGATACTTGTTTGTTTCATTTCATTCCTTCCTTCAATGACTAAGCTAGAGTATTAAAAGAAATATTAGATAATATACCCGTTATTCTCTCTTCTAGATCATAATAGAATACTGTCAACTGCTCTTGTATTTATTTTCTGTGTAGACTTTATATCCAAATTATCAGCTTTATAGTATGTTTCAAGTAACTAAACTATCCTTATCTTACTGTTAACTAAGGAGCTTAACTATTAGCCTTAAGATCAGCCAGGCAGGGGTCTACTCCTCTGTAGAAGGAAAGCAGAAGTATCTTTAGAGAAATTCTATCACCAGCTTTAGGAGGCCAGTTTGGAGATAGCCTAAATATCCACCTAATCACAATTCAGTGATCAAATGAGTCCCTCAGTGCTTTAATTATGTCTTCTAAAAATTTATTTGAGCCCCTCAGACAGCAGTACCCAGACACACACAAAAAAAGAAATAACCAGGAGAAACCAAAGTGGTGGAGTTAACATTCTCTCCAAGCTATCCCAAACCCATCCCTCTAAAAAACTTTTAATAGATGCCAAAGTGAATTCTGATTTAGATAACTAACAAAAAGCCATAGTAAGTCATTTTTTCAGTCTTGGGGAACTTAGGAAAACAGAAATAGAGAAATGAAGATGCTAGGTTGGAGTTGGTACATAGTTCTTCACAGCACTACTTGTGGATCCCAGAGATGACAGCAGTAATAGCCATACTGAAAGTGGTCTGTGGCCAGGGTTAGTAGGAAAACTGGATAAGTGATCAGAAAAAGATTCCAAAGAGAGCCCTCTACTAGCATTGAATGTAGGATCAAAAGCCATTTGGCAGCTTCATTAATTGAAATTACTTGAAAACTGAAAACTCTGTATCAAATTACTTTGGAAGAATCAAAAATTTACAGGACTTCAGGCCAAATTATGAAAACTGCAAGATATAAAACTTGAAACTCGAAGCAGAAAGGATCTTCCTCCAAACTCTCTAAGTAAGCAGAGCCCAAATATATAAGCAGAGCCAAATATAAGTTCAAATTCAAGAAATGGGAAGGAAAATGAGAAAACCACAAAAAATCCTAATTACAAAAAAACTGAAATGGACTGGATACAAATTTAAAAAAAAAATCTAAAAGCAAAGCCTCCAAGAAAAATGCAGACTGAACACAAAGCCAATGAGAATTCCTAGTAAGAACTAAAGAAATTGATTTTTCAAAAGCAAAAATATAAAAAATAAAAATAAATTAAGATCAAAAAAAATACTAGAAGGGGAATTAGGGAAAGAAATGAGAGCAATGAAAGAAAATTGTAAAGGAAAGAAGGAAGGAAGGAAGGAAGAAAGGAAGGAAGGAAGGAAGGAAGGAAGGAAGGAAGGAAGGAAGGAAGGGAAGAAGGAAATTAAATGTGAGTATGAAATGAAATGAAATAAAATGAAAGAAAAGCCATGAAATAAAGCCCCAATATTCATATAAATAACAATCCATGAGACCCTAGAAACAATATCCCCAATTGATCCCTAAAATTTCTTGCTGAAACATTTCTTTTTTCTCTATATAAAGTAGAATAATGTTTAGAATCCAAAACTTAGAAATAATGTATAGAATGTAAAACTTAAGAGTCAGAGATGTCTGAATTCAAATTCTTCTTCAGACATTTTCTAGCTCCATAAGCTTCAGCAAGGTGTTTTCTCTCAATCTCAGTTTCTTCATCTGTACAAAAAGAATAACTGTAGTATATATCTCAGGATTGTTGTGAGGATCAAATTGTTTAACTTATGTAAAGTTATTAGAAATTCTGAAAGCATTATGTAAATTCTTCTTTATTATCACTACTACTACTATACTACTATAATTTCTCTCTTCCTACTACTACTACTTCAGGTACCATCAATTAATCAATCAACCAGAATGTATTTAGTGCCAACTTCAAGATAGGCACTGAACTAGGTCTCAGGGATATAAAAACAACTATAAAATAATTTCTGTCCTTGTTTATGAACAACTCAAAAGAAAAAAAAGCTTTCTGAGGGATTAAGTTTGGGGTTCAACTATCAAGCTATCCACAGAAATAATTCAGAAATTATTTCATTATACAAAATAAAATGCTACTTGATGTGCAAAGTCTGCATTGGCTTCAATCAATGTAAGAAAAGAATAGTAGCAGATCAGGACAAGAGACAGAAGTAACACTAGATTGTACCTCAGGTTGTTTGTAAATATTGTTTTAGCAATATCCCTATCATACTAGAAATGTGATACTCCCAGCGTATTTACAGGGAGTTGATATTGGGAAGGCAGTTGGTGGATTCTTGAATTTAAACAACCTATGCTTGACAGTGAGAGACTATGCAGTGTTAGTTGACCATCTATTGAGTAAATTTTGCTAACTTGTATAATCCACTTCATTTCTGTCCCTTACATCACTATTGAAATACATGAGGATCTATTTCATGAATCAATGAAGAATTTGAGTCATCTCAAAGCCCATGGCACACCATGCTTCTGTCCTGGGAGGTAAGCAATGGTAATCTGATTATCATGCTGGCCAACTGAATTCTATAAGATTGAAATTACTCCTTATTCCCCACTCCTAGAAAATTGTCCACAAGTATAGGCAATAAGTACACAATTTTATTATAACTAAAAATCCCACCTTCCTTCCTTCCACTATTCTTCCTAGAAATAGGCTTAAGAAAATACTTTTCACTTCAATAAAGTCAGTACTACATCCAACATACTCTAGTTAAAACCAAACATAAGGTAGAAAAAAATAAGCAAGATATAACACAATTCTGAGTTGTGCTGCTTCATTTTTATAAAACTTCTGCCAATTTTGGTAGTGCTAGGTTTTGACATGGACCTCGTAGAGACACATGTGGTATATTTTCAAAGCTGTGTTAAAAAACTTGGAAAAAAAAAAAGAAACTTGGAATTCTACAAACTGTTATGTCAAAATAGGTCCCTGTTTGAAAGCAACAATAAAAGAATACAGAATTCATTCTCTCATGTCAGAAAGCATTGTAAAAAACCAATGCTGAAGTAATAAAATGGCAGGAAAATACACAGATTGTTCTTTTATGCTAATTACACACACACACACACACACACACACACACACACACACACACACACATAAAACTTAGCAAACTAATTAAGTCAGCCTCAATATTCTCAATGCCTATCTATCTCTCTGATTTTGTTATCCCCAAAGTTCTTTGCATTTACATTCATCTTTGATTTTTGTTTTAGGTTTTTTGTTTGTTTGTTTTCACAATATTTGCCAATCCAATCAATCAAAATAATTTAATTGCAAATATGAGGTAGAGGAAGGGAATTCATAATTGTTTATCAATCAAAATAACTGTCAAGTTTAGTTGGTAGATTTGTGTAAATACAGTCAATTTTTTTCTTTTAGTAAAATAAGAAAAGAAATTATATTCAATAAACATTCACTGAGCACTATGTAGAGAGCATTATGTCATAGGTGCTTTATTAAATACAGTTTTGATAAATTAATCCCTATCCTAAGAGGCTTTTAGTCTTAGTCTTTCCTAAATGATCCTTTTGTGAAGATAAACTAGGCAGTCTTTTACCTCCACTCTTACCTAGCCTTTAATTACTGAGTGATACTTCATCAAACAAACTGAAACTTGAGAAAGACCTCAACTTAAAAAAAAATCAACATCTTCCTGGGAGTGATCAGAGACCACTGGCAATTGTCCCTAATCTATCTTGCCACTAGACTCTGATGAGTCTGATGACTCTGGATGAGAATGTGAAGCTGGTAACTTTTGTTCTGCCTCACTTAAATTCAAGTCACTTGAAAGTCTAAATATCACCCTCCTAATGTCATTGTACCTCTTTGAGAGCAAAGGATAAACAATAGCAATCTTGTGCAGGCAAAATTATCCCCAGTCCTTTTTAATGATCTTCAGATGTTCTGTTTTATAACATTCAACATTCTTTCAAAAATGTTGTCTCCAGAACTAAATACGGTAACTCGGATATAGTCTCTTCTGTACATTATGAGTGTATAAATGTGACTTAAGATCACATTAACTTTCTTGACTAGAATTATACCCAGTTGGCTCTTATTGAGATCATAATTAAATCAAAAATGTCAGAAGGTTTCAGATGTGTCTAACTATATTTTCCCAATCTAATAACATGTGAAGATGATTTTCAGAAATGAAGTTTAAGAATTTATAGTTATCGCTAACAATTTTATTTTATTTTATTTGTCCCAATATCCAATTTTGTCAGATCATTTTGAATTCTGAATTAATCATTGGATATGCCAGCTTTGTGTCTCTCAGAAAATAGATAAGAATGTTATTTTTAAGTTTTATTCAAGACCTAAATAAAATATTAAGCAGTGTAGAACTTACCACAAATCCCTGGAGTACTTCCCTAAAGATCTCTTTCTTCAGTGGTATCAAACCATTATTGAATTCTCTTTGGTCTAACTATTTATCCAATGCTCTCAACTACATTTCTTCAATATATCCACAAAATAGAAAAAGATACTTTTGCCATTTTTCCATTAAAATGTCAATACCTTGCAACAGCAAGAGATACAAAGAGAAATTCCATTCCAAACAAATGTCAAGAGTATAAAATATTTGGGAATCCATCTACCAAAGAAAAGTCAGGAATTATATGAGCAAAATTACAAAACACTTGCCACAAAAATAAAGTCAGATTTAAATAATTGGAAAGATATTCAGTGCTCGTAGATAGGCCGAGCGAATATAATAAAGATGACAATACTCCCCAAACTAATCTATTTATTTAGTGCTATACCAATAAGACTCCCAAGAAACTATTTTAATGACCTAGAAAAAAATAACGACAAAATTCATATGGAAGAATAAAAGGTGGAGAATTTCAAGGGAATTAATGAAAAAAAAAAGTCAGATGAAAGTGGTCTAGGTGTACCTGATCTAAAGCTCTATTAATAAAACAGCAGTCACCAAAACCATTTGATATTGTCTAAGAAATAGAGTAGTCGATCAGTGGAACAGATTAGGTACACAGGACAAAATAGGGTACAATTATAGCAATCTAGTGTTTGACAAACCCAAAGATACAAAAATTTGGGATAAGAATTCATTATTTGAAAAATACTGTTGGGAAAACTGGAAATTAGTATGGCAGAAATTAGATATGAACCCACATTTAACACCATATACCAAGATAAGATCAAAATGGGTCCACAATTTAGACATAAAGAGGGAGATAATAAATAGATTAGAGGAACAGAGGATAATCTGTCTCTCAGACCTATAGAAGATTTTGATTACATCAAATTAAAAAGCTTTTGTAGAAACAAAACTAATGCAAACAAAATCAGAAGGGAAGTAACAAATTCAGAAAATATTTTTACAATTAAAGGTTCTGATAAAGGCCTCATTTACAAAATCTATAGAGAACTGACCCTAATTTATAAGAAATCAAACCATTTTCCAATTGATAAATGGTCAAAGGATATGAACAGACAATTTTCAGATAATGAAATTGAAACTATTTTTACTCATTTGAAAGAGTGTTCCAAATCACTATTGATCAGAGAAATGCAAATTAAGACAACTCTGAGATATCATTACACACCTGTCAGATTGGCTAAGATGACAGGAACAAATAAAGATGAATGTTGGAGGGGATGTGGGAAAACTTGGACCCTAATACATTGTTGGTGGAGTTGTGAAAGAATCCAGCCATTCTGGAGAGCAATTTGGAACTATGCCCAAAAAGTTATCAAACTGTGCATACCCTTTCATCCAGCAGTGTTACTACTGGGCTTATATCCCAAAGAAATACTAAAGAGCGGAAAGGGACCTGTATGTGCCAAAATGTTTGTGGCAGCTTTTTTTGTAGTGGCTATAAACTGGAAAATGAATGGATGTCCATCAATTGTAGAATGGTTGGGTAAATTATGATATATGAATGTTATGGAATATTATTGTTCTATAAGAAAAGACCAGCAGGATGAATACAGAGAGGTTTGAAGAGACTTACGTGAACTGATGCTGAGTGCAATGAGCAGAAGCAGAAGATCACTATACACTTCAACAACAATACTGTATGAAGATGTATTCTGATGGAAGTGGATATCTTCAACATAAAAAAATCTAACTCACTTCCAGTTGATCAATGATGGACAGAAACAGCTACACCCAGAGAAGGAACATTGGGAATCGAATGTAAACTGTTAGCACTACTGTCTTTCTACCCAGGTTACTTATACCTTTGTAATCTAATACTTAACATGCAACAAGAAAATTGGTTTTACACACATATATTGTATCTAGGTTATACTGTAACACATTTAATATGTATGGGATTGCCTGTCATCTAGGGGAGGGAGTAGAGGGAGAGAGGGGAAAATTTGGAAAAATGAATACAAGGCATAATGTTATAAAAAATTACTTACGCATATGTACTGTCAAAAAATTTATAATTATAAGATTAATTTTAAAAATGTCAATACTTTAATAGAACATTCTTCTAATCTAATAGTATAGTAACTTTTGATTGAAGGAAGTAGTTTAGCATAATTTATTCTTTTTTTTCCTCAATAGCATTTTATTTTTAAAAATATATTTCAACATTCATTTTTGTAAGACTTTGTCTTCTAAATTTTTTCCCTCTCTCCTCCCTAAGGTAGCAAGCAATCTGATATGGGTTAAATATGTTCATTCCTTTTAAGCATATTTCCATGTTTGGCATATTGTGCAAGAAAAAAATCAGACCAAAAGGGGAAAAACATAAGAAAAAAGATGCACAGAAACAAACAAAATGAATGAAAATACTGGTTTTGATTCATATTCAGTTTCATAATTCTTTCTCTGTATGTGGATATTATTTTCCATGACAAATCTATTGGAATTGCCTTAAATCAACACATTGCTGAGAAGAGCCAAGTCCATCACAGTTGATCATCTTATAAGCTTGTTACTTTGTGCAATGTTCTCTTGGTTCTGCTTTCACTTCACTAAGCATCAGTTTATGTAAGTCTTTCCTGGCTTTTCTGAAATTCAGCTTGCTCATCATGTATTTTAGAACAATAACATTCTATTATATTCATATACCATAACTTATTCAGCCATTCTCCAACTGATGGGCATCTACTCAATTTCTAGTTTCTTGCCCCTACAAATAGGACTGCTACAAACATTTTTTGCACATCAGGGTCTTTTTCCCTTTTCTGTGATCTCTTTAGAATACAGATCCAATAGTGACACTACAGGATTCAAAGGCAATCATAGTGACCTATATAGTCTGCAAAATTTTCTTCTTTCAATTGTCCCCCTTTTATGTATTTTGATTATTTTATTTTTCTTTTGAATATAAGGATATTTTACTTCCCCAAGCTTGAAGTACCACCTATGTATTCTCCACAGCCTCTTAAGAATCACAAATCGTAACTCAATAATCATATCTGCAAATTCCTTTGGTGTTATAGAATATTATTTATCTGGGCATGTTGATTTCAACTCATAACATTTTGATATTAGTTTGATATTACCTCATTTATCTTGGTATCCAAGTCCCTATTATTTTTGCACCATTTTCAGGAGGGTCATTTGATTTGTTTTTAAGGGAGGAAGTTGATATCTTAAAATTCACAATTATACATATTTTATAAAATTCTAACATTTACTTCTGTATGCTTGGCAAAATCTTTAGAACTGCATTTATTTAAAATATAATTGATGACCGATATTTTATATAGTAGCAAGGAATGTCTTTGCTACTAAACTAAATGGGCAATTTTGGTCATACATATTCATAAGTCATTGGAACAGTTTCAATAAATGCTGCATTGTATAACAAGAATAATGGATCTACATTAAGCATATTTTGCTAATTGGTAATACAACCTCTCAGTTGTCCTGGGCATGCAACTCAAGGGATCATCTCGAAAACCATGATTATTTCACAAACTTTAATGCACTGAGTTTGCATAATTAATTTCCAAAATAATTTTAAAGAAATGTTGAAGATTTCAAAAGGCAAGTGCTGCAAAAACAAAACATATCTACTGAAAAAATGAGCTTGCATGTCCATTTGATATTAATTTTTTTTATATAACCTGGCTGGCAAAACATTTATAAGTAGTTCAGGGGGAAAAAGACACTTTTTCAGAAGTCAAATAGAAAAGAACTACAGCAAGGCAAAGATTAAAATAAAAAACATTAGGGTCCTCATATGCAAATGAGACTAGTTTGCTTTTGAGATGTTTAAACATAAATGAATGAACCCTTTCATTCTTTTCTTTTTTTTTTTAGAAGAAACAATGAAAGAATACCTGTTAGAGTTATAACCAAGTTTTATCAAGTTAACTACAGTGATATGTCAATTAAATAAAGCAACTAACCTATTTTATTTTTTTCTAAACTGACTAGTTATTGAATTGACTGACTTGACACCATGTAAACACTAAAAAGAAACACTGATTTGAAATTATAGAGATTACTCTTCCAAATTTAGTCCATTATTAATTGTGTCTATATTTGAAAAAAAGTTAAAATATTTAGTATTGTATGTGAACAATACTATTTAAGAATTTCATCTTAATTTTAGCAAAATATGATTATAAATGTGAATTATTATGAAACACTATTATTTAAAGAGATCAGCAAATAATTATCTTTTTTCCCTCTTCATCGCTTCTCTTAGAACTTACTCTTTGATGGATTTAAAATACACAACTGCCCTCATTAGAGTTTTATAGAATTCTTCCATAGCGTGAGCTCTCAACCATTGTCTAAGTGACCCCATACAATAATCACCCACCAAGCAAATGAATAGGCTCTATCAATTCATTAAAGGCTGAAAGGACGCCCCTGCTCCCCTGGCCTCCTGTAATAAGGGATTTTGAAAAGTAATTTGCAAAATGTAGATGAAAATATAAGTTAGAAAAGATCATTCTTGTTCTCTGACAACTGAATTGAAATTTAAATTGTCATAAAGACATATTGGAAAGTTCTATCCTCATGAACATAGGGACAGATACTTGACATGGTTTTATTGATGTAGAAAATGTCCACTTCCTGTGCAACTTTTCACTTATCAGCAGTTTATAGCCTTAGAAAGTTATCTAGTATAGTTTTGAGGGGTTAGGTGTCATTTAACATCACACAGTCATTATGTGTGAGAGGTGGATTTGTACCCAGATCTTCCTAAGCTAATTTTCTGTTCACTATACCATGCTGCTTCTAACTTTTATAAAAGGGTGAAAATTTTACACTTTCTCCCAAGGAGATCATTCAAGTTACATATTTTGAGGTATAATAGAATGTTAGAAGTATAATCACCATTAATGTTTTGCTAACAATGACAAATATTATTATAATAAAATATTATTAATATTTTATCAATATTCAATTAATATTCAATAAAATATTATTGAAAAGATTCTGGTATTCAAAAGTCATAATCATAAATACACCAAAACTACTTACTCTAATCTTCCTTAGTATTTTCTTTTTCTCTTTCTTATCCATACTAACTCAAATAGAAGATTTTGTTCTTTCTCTTTTTTCTTCAATTCCCACCACATTCATGCTTTCATATACTATGACAAGAAACTTCTATAACATAAATCTGCTATATATGTGACTTTAGGAATAAGTTAGCTGTCCAGTGATTAATCAGTCTTATTTTTCAATTTAGAATTGTATTAAAATTCTGTACAGTCTTCGAAGTTTGCATGATCCATGGGTCATATAATATTTCATTTCAGAGTCTCCATTTTCATAATAGGAGTAGAGAATCATATAGAATTATATCATTTAATGGCCTCTTCAATTTGCCCAAATTCATAGTGATGAACATTCTGGATTTGTGGCTAAAAGGCCTAAATTCAATTTCCACAGATGGCCAAGACTATATGAATATGAGAAATCATTTAAAGTGCTAGAGGTTTAGTTTTCTCACCTGCAAAAGGAAAGTAAACAATTCCTGTTAGTATCCCATGAAGATATTATGAGATTCAAATACAATAGATAATGTCTTTTATAAATTATTTTGCAAACTTTCAAGCACTAGAAAAATGTTAATTATTAGTTACATGAACCTCTCCTCCCTAAGAGAGAGGGAGAGAGAGAGAGAGAGAGAGAGAGAGAGAGAGAGAGAGAGAGAGAGAGAGAGAGAGAGAGAGAGAGAGAATGTTAAGGTAACAGAGAAAGAGAACATGCTTTAAAAGAATTTAAAAGGGTCTTAGATTTTAAGGCCTTCTTGGAATTACATATTCTTAGTCTGAAAGGGGATATATAAACTCTGCTTAATTTGCAAGTGAATGAATCTGCAAATGAATGAATGAAACAAACACAATGACAACATTGTGTCCAAGATTCTACCATATTACTCACTGCAGCAACTTCAACAGAATTCGTTTCTCTACCATCTGCAAGAGATCTATTCTCCTATGGTACATGAGGCCCTGAAAAGTGCAAACTACTTAACAATATCTTGTGAAAGGAAGCTATGTGAAGTTGTTAGGCTGAAGATATTCCCTTAATGAAGCTCTTTCTTTAGTGGGAAAAAAAAGGAGAAACCCAGATCCAAAGTAGCACTTAAAATTCAGTTTAGAAAGCTCTCTGGCCTCTTCTTAAAAGCCATTTCTCTTTATTTCTCTTTTTCCCTTTCCCCATTACTATCTGGTAAAGTCTTCTTGTGTACAACCTGAAAAAAAAAACAACAACAACACAATATAAAAATTATAGACTTGAAGCTGATAGGGAGCTTAGTAGTCATCTAGTCTCAGTATTTAATTTTATATCAGAGAAAATTGAAGTCTAGAGAGGATAAATATGATGGTTCAAAGTCATATAGGCAGAAAAGGTTAGTCAGGATTCCAACACAGGTCCACTGTATCCTGGTCTATTACTTCAACTATAATATATTCAAGGAATAAAACAACTGGGTTTGGTGAGATTTTAAAATATTTTAGTTTCTTACAATGGATATATTTTATATAGTAAATAATAGCACTTTAAAATAGTGCAACGATTTACCACCAAAAGATTTTACTTTCTTTTGTGGCCCACCGATCTATTTTCCACCATGGGCCTTTTTTTAACTCTGTAAAGCATACTAGTGGCACCTAGGTAGTACAGTGGATAGACCTCTGGGTTGGAGTCAAGAAGACTCTTCTTCCTGAGTTCAAATCCAGCTTTAGTCACCAAATAGTCATTAAATGTCATCCTGGGCAAGTCACATAACATTCTTTGCCTCATCTATAAAATGAACTCAAAATTTCAAACCAATCCAATATCTTTAACAAGACAATCCAATTTGGACATGACTGAAAGATGATTGAATGACTGAAGAGGAAAATAAAGAAATATCAAAAGGGATGTAGAAAAATGGGATGCATTTATTGCTTGTGTCATTTAGAGCTGCTCTAACCATTTTGGAGAGCAATTTGGAATTATATCCAAAGAGTTATTAACTTGTCTATACCCTTTGAATCAGCACACCACTACTAGGTCTATATCAAAAGATGATTAGGGAGAAAGGAATAGAATTAAATGCTCTAAAATATTTATAGCACCTTTTTTGTGGTGGCCAGGAATTAGAAATTGTAGGGATGCCCATCAATTGGGGAACAAATGAATAGTTGTGGTATATTATTATAATGGAATACTACTGTGTTATAAGAAATGATAAGCTCAATGACCTTGAAAAACATGAAAAGACTTGGCTGAAATAATGCGGAGCAAAATGAGTCAAAGAAAACACCATATATAGTAACAGCAATATTGTTTTAAGAATGATTTTGAGCAAATATGTAATTTTAACTATAATAAATACCTAAATTAACTATAACAAACAGATAAAGAAGAATGCTATCTATATTCTATGAAAGAACTGATAGAGTTTGCATTGAATAATTTCACATACATATACCAATTTGTGTCTAAATATAGCCATCTCTACAGTGGGGGAAGGAAAAAAGGAAGATAAGATATTTATATCCTAATTTTATTATACATTTACAAAGAACAGCAAATTATACATAATAGATTTACAGTTTCACCTGCAATCATCTTTATTATATTATGTTATGGAAATTCTTGTTTTATCCCATAAATTTAAAATATTTTTATACAAAGACTGAACAAAATATTCTGGTACTTAAGTTATTTGTTTTATTGTGTTAATTCTATCATGCTGAATTTGAATAAAAATGTTTAACTCGAAACTCTCTGGTACAAGACAATCTTGAAAGAATCTTTAGGAAAGATTTACTTTTAACCTAAATATTGAAAATCAGAAGGTAGACTATATTTGTTTATGTATTGAGGATGATACATTATAAATGACATCATACCTCTGCTATCCACAGTACTCTATGCTCTTCTGCTCCAGTGCTCTGGGTTGTACTTAACAGGCTCCTGGGCTTCCATTTCTGACTTATATCCTGGTTCCCTCAGGTAAGCTTTTGATGACATCTGTGTATTTCTGTAATTAGATACATAACATCTGCAATACCTCTTTTCCCCCTTTGAAATATGTGCTCAAATAAATAAATAATACATGGAAAATTAAAGAAAGAATACCAGCGTGTGATGCCATTACTTTTCTAACGTTCCTTAAGTAATTTTGGAGTTGGCCTTTATGAATGTGTTTCACCATTCAGATTATTCCTTGAAAATGCTAAACTTTCCTACTTCTTAAAAAAGCAATATGAATGTCCTAGAGATTTCTAATTAAAGAATTTGGCTATTCCTTACCAAAAATAAGTTGTTTCAATGAAAATAAAAATGTTTATACAAAGGGATCATCCTGGCTTACTATTTACTTCTAAATACCCTTGTGCATATTTCTACATATTGAGTGAGTTCACCTGCTAAGTCAGAGGATACCCACTGAAGCAGATTTTGGCATTTTTCATATTTTTATGTTAGTTGTAGCTGATAATACTTGGCTATGGCAAGACACAAGCAAAAAAAATCACTAAGCCACACTTGTATCCGTAACTAAATGATCCAATTTCTAGATTGTAAATGACTCCCCTTATAGCAAGTAGAAATAATATAACACTCAAGGAAATCATTTGAAATCCAATTGGCCAGAGTTGGTATTAGACAGAGTCTAAGTTGAGTCTGAGAATTCTTTCTCGGTAAATGCTATGCAAAGAATAAGAATGCATTGATGAATCAATGATTTATTAAGAATTTCCAATATAGGCAGAAACCAGGCATTGACCCACACTTAACACCGTACACCAAAATCAGATCAAAATGGGTTCAGGATCTAGGCACAAATAATGAGATTATAAATAAATTAGAAGAACATAGGATAGTTTACCTCTCAGATCTGTGGAAATGGAATGAATTTATGTCCAAAGAAGAACTAGAGATCATTACTGATCACAAAGTAGAAAACTTTGATTATATCAAATTGAAAAGTTTTTGTACAAACAAAACAAATGCAGATAAGATTAGAAGGGAAACAATAAACTGGGAAAACATTTTTATAGTCAAAAGTTCCGATAAAGGCCTCATTTCTAAAATATGTAGAGAATTGACTCTAATGTATAAGAAATAAAGCCATTCTCCAATTGATAAATGGTCAAAGGATATGAACAGACAATTCTCAGGTGAAGAAATTGAAACTTTCTAGCCATATGAAAAGATGCTCCAAGTCATTATTAATCAGAGAAATGCAAATTAAGACAACTCTGAGATTACCACTATACACCTATCAGACTGGCTAGAATGGCAGGGAAAGGGAAAGATAATGTGCAATGTTGGAGGGGATGTGGGAAAATAGGAACACTGATACATTGTTGATAGAGTTGTGAAAGAATCCAGCCATTCTGGAGAGCAATTTGGAACTATGCCCAAAAAGTTATCAAACTGTGCATACCCTTTGACCCAGCACTGTTACTGCTGGGCTTATATCCCACAGAGATCTTAAAGAAGGGAAAGGGACCTGTATGTGCAAGAATGTTTGTGGCAGCCCTCTTTGTGGTGGCTACAAACTGGAAACTAAGTGGATGCCCATCAATTGGAGAATGGATGAATAAATTATGGTATGTGAATATTATGGAATATTATTATCCTGTGAGAAATGACCAACAGGATGATTTCAGAAAGGCCTGAAGAAACTTACATGAACTGATGCTGAGTGAAATGAGCAGGACCAGGAGATCATTGTATACTTCAACAACAATACTATGTGATGATCAATTCTGATGGACATGGCCATCTTCAACAATGAGATGAATCGAATCAGTTCCAATAGAGCAGTAATGAACTGAACCAGCTCCACCTACATGGAATTCTCAGTCCCTCTGTTTTTGTCAACCTGCATTTTGGATTTCCTTCACAGGCTGATTGTACACTATTTCAAAGACCGATTATTTTTGTACAGCAAAACAACTGTTTGGACATGTATACATACATTGTATTTAACTTATACTTTAACATATTCAACATGTATTGGTCAACCTGCCTTCTGGGTGGGGAGTGGAGGGGAAAAATTAGAACAAAAGGTTTGGCAATTGTCAATGTTGTAAAATTACCCATGAATATAGCTGGCAAATAAAAACTATTAAATTAAAAAAAAAAAAAAAGAATTTGCAATATACTCAGCATAGTGTTAATCACTGGGTTTACAAATAGAAAACTAAGACAGCTCCTGCTCACAAGGAACTCATTTTTAATGCAAGAGATAAGGAATGCTGAAGATTTCCAGTACCAGTAAGATGGAAAAGTCATGTACAGTCCTCCAGGTGCCACATTCACTGATAAAATCTCCTCAGTTTTCTGTACTTGAATGAATTGACGATGCCAACAACTTTAGTGGCAAGAACTTTCTTTTCTTAGTCATCAGTAGCAATAGCTGTAGTATCTGAAAGAAGAGTTCCCAATTAAAAACCTGGAGGTGTGTGTATTTCCATAGTGACTACTTCCTAGGATGATGTCTAGGGACACTAGGCTGGAAATTTTTCTATTTCAAATGCTCTGTGATGAGGGACCCCAGGCCATTTCCATCAGGAAATCAGATAAGATGGTGGCCAAAATAAAAGTAGCAGCTTGATTTGCCTGGTTTCTTGTCTGTATACTACAGTTCCTCGCTGTTTCAGTTAAACTGACTTGCCTGACCTGTGTGCTAAAGCTAGCTATTATTTCCTTCTCCCTCGAAGTTGTTTCCTCAAATTATGGCTATAGATATTATGCTAAAATACTGTTTTTCCCCAGCAATTCAAAGGAAAGTAGAAAAACATTTAAAGTCAAATCTAGCTTATACTACTTTCAACCAAAGGGGTTTTCCTAGAAACAAAACAAAACAAAACAAAACAAAACAAAACAAAAAAAAAAAAAAAAAGAAGAAGAAGAAGAATGAAATATACATTTTATAGCATGGGTAATATAAGAATTAATTTAATTTCACTGAATATTTTTTGAAAAAGTGTTTTTTTTCTTTTTCTTTCTCATTATAAGTCATGGAATAATGTGTGGACAAGAAAATATTAATTAAAAAAACAAATAAATTTTTAAAAAACAGCTCAGGTTTTGTAAGCTTAGCAGACTATAGAAGCAGACATTTTATTTTATTTTTTCTTTCTTTTTCTTCTTAATTTTATAATTATAACATTTTTGACAGTACATATGCATAGGTATTTTTTTATATTATCCCTTGTACTCCTTTTGTTCCCAATTTTCCCCTCCTTCCCTCCACCCCTTCCCCTAGATGGCAGGCATTCCCATACATATTAAATATCTTATAGTATATCCTAGGTACAATATATATGTGCAGAACCCAATTTTGTTGTTGTTGTTGTTGCAGAGGAAGAATTGGATTTGGAAGATAAAAATAATCTGGGGAGAAAAACAAAAAAAATTCTCACAGTTTACACTCATTTCCCAGTGTTCCTTTTCTGGGTGTAGCTGATTCTGTCCATCATTGATCAATTGGAATTGGATTAGCTCTTCTCTATGTTGAAGATATCCACTTCCATCAGAATACATCCTCATACAATATCATTGTTGAAGTGTATAATGATCTTCTCGTTCTGCTCTTTTCAGTCAGCATTAGTTGATGTAAGTCTCTCCAAATCTCTCTGTATTCATCCTATTGGTCATTTCTTACAAAAAAAATAATATTCCATAACATTCATATACCATAATTTACCCAACCATTCTCCAATTGATGGGCATCCATTCATTTTCCAGTTTCTAGACACCAAAAAAAGGGCTGTCACAAACATTTTGGCACATACAGGTCCCTTTCTCATCTTTAGTATCATAAGCCCAATAGTAGCACTGCTAGATCAAAGGGTATGCACAGTTTGACAACTTTTGGGGCATAATTCCAGCTTGCTCTCCAGAATGGTTGGATTCTTTCACAACTCCACCAACAATGCATCAGTGTCCCAGTTTTCCCACAGCCCCTACAACATTCATCTTTATTTGTTCCTGTCATCTTAGCCAATCTGATAGGTGTGTAGTGGTATCTCAGAGTTGTCTTAATTTGCATTTCTCTGATCAATAGTGATTTGGAACAATTTCAAATGAGTGGAAATAGTTGTTTTTTTTTTTTTTTTTTATTCATTTTTCCAAATTATCCCCTCCCTTCCTCCACTCCCTCCCCCCGATGACAGGTAATCCCATACATTTTACATGTGTTACAATATAACCTAGATACAATATATGTGTGTAAATACCATTTTCTTGTTGCACATTAATTATTAGCTTCTGAAGGTATAAGTAACCTGGGTAGATAGACAGTAGTGCTAACAATTTACATTCGCTTCCCAGTGTTCCTTCTCTGGGTGTAATTATTTCTGTCCATCATTGATCAACTGGAAGTGAGTTGGATCTTCTTTATGTTGAAGATTTGAGTGGAAATAGTTTTAATTTCATCACCTGAAAATTGTCTGGTCATATCCTTTGACCATTTATCAATTGGAGAATGGCTTGATTTCTTATAAATTAGAGTCAATTGTATATTTTGGAGATGAGGCCTTTAACTGTAAAAATGTTTTCCCAATTTGTTACTTCCCTTCTAATCTTCTTTGCATTAGTTTGTACAAAAGCTTTTTAATTTGATGTAATCAAAATTTTCTATTTTGTGATCAATAATGATCTCTAGTTCTCCTTTGGAAACAAATTCCTTCCTCCTCCATAAGTCTGAGTGGTAGACTATCCTCTGTTCCTCTAATCTGTTTATGATTTCGTTCTTTATGCCTAAATCATGGACCCATTTTGATCTTATCTTAGGATGTGGTGTTAAGTGTGGGTCCATGCCTAGTTTCTCCCATACTAATTTCCAGTTTTCCCAGCAGTTTTTGTCAAATATTAAATTCTTATCCCAAAATTTGGGATCTTTGGGTTTGTCAAACACTAGATTGCTATTTTTATTCACTATCTTGCCCTGTGAAGCTAACCTATGCCACTGATAAACTAGTCTATTTCTTAGCCAATACCAAATGTTTTTGGTGACTGCTGCTTTATAATATAGTTCTAGATCAGGTACTGCTAGACCACCTTCATTTTTTTTTTCATTACTTCCCTTGGAATTCTCGATCTTTTGTTCTTCCATATGAATTTTGTTGTTATTTTTCTAGGTCATTAAGAAGCAGACATTTTAGACCACATTAGCAGAAAACAAATAAGAGGTGTTGATTTCATTGAATGTCACTAAATTGCTTGATTACATCCAGCAGATATAGAGAATTATGCGATCAATCATTTATCCCTACTAATAAAAAAAAAAACTAGCATAATCAGACCATCAGAAACATTTTTAAATCTATTAAGACAAAACAATTAATTATTAACATTTGATTAACTCCAACAAATTTTAGAACTTAAAAATCAAAATCTATTTTTTTTCTTCAGCATGAGAACTTAATCTATCAGAGAATATATTTGTTTCTTTCTGTCTAATCTTAAGGTACATAGAAGTTAGTTCCCAAGTATAGCATCATATACCTAGTAGGGGATAAGAGACAAAATTTGAATCCAGATCATCCTATTATGCCACACTTCCTTTCATTAAAAAAGTATATTGTTTTAAAATAATTATTTGCCCAACAACTAGTTTAGAATTAGATTAACATTAAATATTTAATAAAATATATAACAAATGATAAATATTAAAAATGGTACATTCTAGGTGTACAAACCATAAATGGGGCTGAACTAGTATTATTAATACAATTATGTTTAAAATCTAACTTTTAAAAGAAAGTAGTATTGATAACAAACTCTAGTTTCCAATGTTTAAATGACGAGAAACAAGATAGAGAAAAGAGTACTGATTGTGAAAAAGAAAACATGTATTTGAATCCTCTTTCTTTTACTTACGTGGGCCTTAGGTAAGTCAAAAAAAAATCTTTTTAATTCCATTTGGTTTTTACAGCTTTATATCAAGAGATTATATCAGATAGTCTCGAAGGTCCACCTCTATATTTTAAATATTATGATCCTAAATCAGGGAAATGAAGAATATGACCAATTCAGTCCTTAATCCAAGTCAATATGACATAAAAATTTAAATTAGGCTGTGCTCTTTCAGTCCTAAGAGAAACTTATTTAAATAAATCACATTTTGGGATATTCAAGCTAAAATAGTGATTTATTCCATTATTTATTGGGGAAAAAATTGAAAGCATTTGAGATTTATATTTCTGTCAGAAGTAAAAATCTATTACCATGCAAATATCTGAAAGCAAAATCTGCTTTAGATTTAGAAAACTGAAATGCATTGAGTATATTCTTCTTATTGGGCAGCTAGGTAGTCCACTGGATAATAGAATTCCAGGATGAGAGGCAGAAAGAACTGAGTTCAAATTTGGCCTTAAACACTTAATAGGTGTATTACCCTGGACAAATCACTTAACCCTGTTTGCCTCAGTTTTTTTATCTATAAATTTGGCTGGAGGAGCAAATCCAAAACCACTGTAGTATCTTTCCAAAAATAAATGAAGTCACAGTCAAAAAACTTAAATAACTAAACAACAAAAATTATTCTTAAACCAATATTCTATTTATCCAGGAGAGAATATGATGTCTATAGGTACTTTTTAAATTAATCTTTTCACTAGGAAATTAGATAATCCAACCAGAAGAACCAGTAAAGGACTTCTGAATGTTTTTTTCCCCCCACACATAAAGTGAATGAGTAAAACCCCCCCCACACACACACACACAAGTGTTGACTTGATTCAACCAGAAATCAAAAATGAGGTTTATGAAGGTACAAAATACTCTTTTAAAAACCTGCTTAATATATTTAGTACCTAAGGGAGGGAAAATTACCTTGCCATCAGTTTTTTTGTTTGTTTGTTTGTTTGTTTGTTTTTTATGGGCAAGTATTAGCCTTTTTAAGTGTAATCCCAGTCCCAAAGTCTATCATTGTGGTACTCTCTCCTTATTAAAGGGGATGAACACCCTGAACCTGCATGAGTGGTAGGATTAAGTTGGTTAAAGCAAGAGAAAGGAGAATTCCTCCATTTTCTTCAAATATTTGGCTTTCTACTTACTTTGGAATTTTCTGGCTTCAAGGTTCAGAAATAAAGAAGAAAAAGACCAATCCTAATGTTGCTGAAAGAAAAGACCCTGGAAAGACCTGAAAGGATCAGGCTATCTTCATTATATTCCTATTCCCAGCTTGCCTCAAAAGAGATTTCAAAGAGTTCCTCTTGGATGAAATATAGGACATCCCCTTTGAGCTGATTTTAGTTATTTAGATCCCTATAGGAAGGTCTCTTCACTAAGTATTATTTGGTATATATCCTCTAGCTATATGCTCTCTGATTTCTAGTTGCCAATGATTCGTATAAATGAGTTTTTTTTTCCTATTCTTTATGTCTTTTCATTATGAAACTGGTATTTGGTAGTAGTTGAATCTTAGATATAAATCCTAGGGTTCACCTTCTCCCCTCAAATGACACAGTGATCAGAAATTCAATTGAACCTGATCATACCTACTAGACTAACAATATCAAATATAAGACTAACAATATAATAAGATATAATTCTAACTCATTAACTCCTCTCTCTGAGGAGAGCAAATTGGCCTCTGTCCCCAAGCTCCTTCTTCCCCTTTTGTAAGAAATAGAAGTCTCCTTTGGAGAGGAGGCTAAAAATGTCTATTTTGCCTACATTAAGACACACAGGACAATTCCATGCTATATATAGAGAGCCCCTCACTACATATCAGCCTCTCTCAACACAGGAGAGGGAAGAGAAGTTTGATGGAGGAGGAGAAACTATCCTGTAAATTTCAAGACAGATAATGGTTAAATTTAATAATTCCAATTACAAACAATAAATTCTGCTAGTCACCAGGAAAAAAGATCTTCAATTTCTATAATTAAGAAAATTTAAATAATACAAAGCCATTTTCGATCATTCTAAAACTATAGAAGAGAATGAAATAATGTGTTCTGAAGAACAAAAGACCTCAACATCAACCTAAAATGACACATACTACAAAGCAGAGATTTTCTTTCATCAATAAAAAAAAATTGTATATTCAATAAAAGAGGGGCATTTAAAGTATTTTTAAAAATAAGAACCATAAAATTATAACATAACAATATGTGGCAATTATTTGATTTGCAAACACCCCCAAAAATAGAAATGCAAGAAAATTAAATAGACATAATTACTAAAGAAAGTAAAGAAAATTAACTTCCTCTTTCTAGAGAATATCAAAGGAAAAAATGAAAGGAAAAACCTATAGGGTTTTAGAAAATACATTTTCAACTAAAGTATCATATAGATTTCTTTCTAAAAGTACACAAAATAAATATGAAAATGAAAATTTTAAGAAATAATAAAATTAACAATAGAAAAACAAACCAGAAACATCATGGATTAAACCTCACAATCCTATATACACACATACATAAATCAATACGTTTGATTTACATTATTAAGCTGTACAGAGGAAAGGCAGGGAATAGAGGGGAATGTGCCCCAATCAAGTAAGTTAACAATTCAGGGAAAATAACTCCTTCAGCTTGTTAGCCAATGAAAGGACCAGAAGAAAATGTTTGAGGTTTCAATGGGGATACTGAAACAGGTAGGGAAGATAGGATTATCTTAATTCAGTGAAGGTAAAAAATAGCATTCCCCTGGAGGAGACAATTTAATGAGAAATGAGGCTTTTACAGGTATAATCAGTAAGAATTTGGTGCTCAAAGAGAAAATTTTCTGCAATATGGTGTTCTGCTTCCTTGGACAATATTTTCCCCTAGGCAAAGAGAAATCAGAACTCACCAAGGTAACCTGCATATGTTAGGGTAAAAAGTCATAAACACAGAGAAGGAACAGAAAGAAAACCAAGACAATTACAGGCAAAATGGTAAGAAAAATAATCATATGGTTAGTAAGATGTAGAACTGTCCTGTATAATTTCAGACACAGGGAAATATTCTTAGCACTTCCTGAAGAAAATGCTGCTATTAAGAGTGAAATTTAATGAGAAAAATGAGTGAGGGAGAAGTGAGACTAAAAAGGAAATACCATAGAAATTGTTCAGAAATAGAAATTCAAAATTGGTTATTTAGAAACTTTCATCCCATGAAGAATACACAAGCTCACACATACACACATACTCAAACACACACTCTAACATAAAACTAAAGGCATAACTAATAGCAAAAACTATGTGTAAAAGAATTAAAATGGCAGAAAGGTAAGAGAATTAATGAAGAAAACAAGGTAAAATTATACTTTTCAAAACAGAACAAGAAAAGACTTCTAGGTCATGTGATCAACAACATAGTGCTCAAGCTTCTTTGAAACAGAAATTATGGGCCAAAGATAAAGCAACTTGAGTTGTTTTTATATTCTAACACATCTAGAAGCCAAAAGGTTTAAAAGAAAGAACTGGCACTCACTGGATCTGAACCTCTCCCTGATTTCCTATGTTTCTGGCAATGAAGATGCACTAACAAACTGAAGGACACAATACAGATTGAGGAACTAAGGGAAAAGAGTAGCACATCTAAAAAGAAGATGTGTAGCATTATACCAAACCTGAGGAAAAGAGCACAGCAATCATCTGGGGCTGACCACCCAAAAGGCAATAGGAGCCAAAATAGAATAATGAACTGTGTCCAGTAAGAGAATACTGAGATGCTTTGAGAAGTAGCCTCGAAAATTTTCAAAAGGAGAGGAGGGAGTTAGTAAATGAGTAATAAGGAAAATAAGACTGAAAGTATCAAAGATTTCAAGAAGAAATAACAGAGATTTTGAAAATAGATAAATCAATAGAAAAAAAGAGTAACATATAGCCTCCAGATCTAGCAAATAAAAGCAGGTATATATGAATGACTATTATAAATTAAAAGAAAATGGTCCAACATTTATCATCTGAATTTGCAGAAAACATACAACTACAAGACATTGTCCTTGTTTGATTTAAATGAGAAATAAGATAATAAATTCACATCCTGCACAATACATGAGATGAATCTAAATAAAGAAATAAAATCCCACCAAACAAACAAAAACCTTTAATCTATAATCTTCACCAATGAAATAAAAGAGAGAGCCACAGATCAGGTATGCAAATACTTAGAAGAAAAGGGCTACTTAAAAGAAGTGAAGAAAAAACAAAAGAAAAAACAAAAGCTTTAAAAAAATATGCTCATTATGCAAGCAATATACACAGATTTCATGGACAGGATGGATAGTAACAACTGAAGGATCATATTCATAAGGTAAAAAATATTAATACCATAAAAAAGAAATAATAGAAGAGAACCCAAAACTTTTGAACATTTTAAAAAATCCATTTGAAAATTTTACAGATAACCACCAGAAAAGTAAAAACAACAAGAAGACCATGAAACCCAGGACAAATAGTTAAATTTCTGCAAGCCATCAGAGGATAGATTGTCAAGTATAATGGAAAGGATTTCTGAATAATTAATACTATTCTGTACCCACTAGTAAAAGAAGGAGAAAATGGAATAACATATTCAAGATACTGTCCAAACTGACTTATCCTACAAATCTGACCTAAATCATATAGGACATACGATAGGCATTCAATTGAAAAGAAATAGTTTGAAACATTTTTAGAAAGAAAGCCAAAACTTAAGATATTACTTGCTTCAGAAATAACCCCGAACAAAAGAAATGCAAGAGAAGTGAATAAATTCAGATGGCCCAACATCAAGAGTTACAACAGAAAGATCAGCAAAAGACTTCTTTCTAAATTATAGATGGAGACAGGAGTGGAGGTAAGAATCTGAATCTGATAAGAGGTAACAGTAAAGTTAGAGAGGAGTCATTAGTAAATACTGGCAGCACCTTGACTTCAGGTGAATGCTTCTTTTATGAAACATCATTTCATTTGGGGGGGGCATATGAAAAGTGTGAGGGGTGAGGGAATAGAGAAAAGTAAATGATGAACTAGTTAAATAAATGGCTAGCAATGAGAGGAAAATTACCTTTGTGGTCTCAGAAAAAAGGAAAATCTACAAGGGAGTAGATGATGAGGGGGGGGAATTAAGTTTGGGAGAGAGGTGTCAGGAAGCCTTACTTTGGAAGTAGAAGAAGTTTTCACTGATGAATTCTTCTTATGGGTAATGGGAGATGCCAACCTTATACTGAATGGAGGCTGGGACATTTTGTGTGAGGAAAGTCAATTCACTTTAGGAGGGTAAGAGTTATAATCCCAATGGTAACTGGCACCTGAAAGAGTGAGAACATGAACACAGGGATGAGGTTTCCAAAAAAATAAAGAGGAGAAAAAGTCAATTTTAAAAAAGAGTGTAAATCAGTGAGGGTGGAGTGAGAGTTCTCTGACACCTGCTTTGTTCTAAATTGAAGCACAACAGAAAGGAGAATCCTTGAGCTAAGTAAGGCAATGGCAAAAAAAAAATCCTATAAGAAAGAGACTTAGATGGATACTTTGGGAAATGTGATTATAAACAAAGCAAAGAAAAGAGAAAAGTATAAACATGATGAAAAAGAAAATGAGACTCTAGAATGAATGGAAAAAGAAAAATGGTAATAAAGTGAGTGATAGAAATCATTTTTGGAAAAAGTTCAAAAACTAAAAGGGGGAAATTCATAACTTCTATTTCTTTATTTGAGACTAACTTGATCTTAACAATTGTTTAAACATATATCCTCTTATTTCAGAAGGCCTAGAGAGATATGAACTGATGCTAAATGAAGAGAGTAGAACTAAAAGAACATTGTATACAGCAACAACAAGATTATACAATGATCAGTTCTGATGGATGTGACTCTTTTTAACAATGAAGTGATTCAGGACAATTCCAATAGACTTGTGATGAAGAGAGCCATCTACACCCAGAAAGATGGAAGTTGGGACTGAATATGGATTGCAACAAATTTTTTTTCACCTTTGTTGTTGTTGTTGTTTGCTTGCTTGTTTTTTTTCTCTGTCTTTCCTTTCTGATATAAGTTTTCTTGTGCAGCATGATATATATGGAAATATGCACATGTTTAATTTATACTGGATTACTTGCTGTCCAGGGGAGTGGGGAAATAAGGATGGAGGCAGAAAAATATGGAATGTTTTGCAAGAATGAATGTTTAATAAAGAAGATCCAACTCACTTCCAGTTGATCAATGATGGACAGAAATAACTACACCCAGAGAAGGAACACTGGGAAGCGAATGTAAATTGTTAGCACTACTGTCTATCTACCCAGGTTACTTATACCTTCGGAAGCTAATAATTAATGTGCAACAAGAAAATGGTATTTACACACATATATTGTATCTAGGTTATATTGTAACACATGTAAAATGTATGGGATTACCTGCCATGGGGGGAGGGAGTGGAGGGAGGGAGAGGATAATTTGGAAAAATGAATTAAAAAAAAATTCCTAGTGGGGTTGGAGTTAGAAGACAAGTTCAAATCTCCATCTCTGACTGTAGGAAAGTTATTTAACTAGCTATTTTGGCTTCAGAAATTTTATGTGACCCCAGATATATTAGTATATAAAATATGTATGCAAATCAAACATTTGTTGACAATAAATCATAATTTTGCAACCTCTAAAAAAAAAGAATGAATGTTTAAAACTATCTTTGTATGTATTTTGAAAAAATAAAAAATCTATTCTTAAAAAAAAGCAAATATGCTCAACATTAGTCCCTCACTGTCCCTCAAAGTAGGGCTCGGACAGTGAGAATTACACTAGCCCACTGTGTATCACAATCATGAAATATGAATAAATTAATGTATTTCAAAATTATAGGATAAGGGTTAAATGAATGAAAGACAAGTTAGGAGACAGATCTATACAGATAGAAAAACTTTGAAAACAATTTTCAGTCATGTGGCATTTATCCTTACCTGAAAAACTAACCTTCCTTTGGGTACTCATTTACATAACATGAGGTATATAATCTCTACCTACATGTGGAGAATCAAAAACATCACATCAAAGAGATGCATACTTTCTTTCAAGGAGACTCCCTTAATCCCCTCTCTTCTTTTTGATTTTCTCAAATTTTCAAATTCTATCCCTCCTTTCTAGCCCTCCCCTACCCACTGAGATTGGAGGCAATATGATAGCAATTATACATATGAAATGGTACAACACATATTTTTGTATTAGTCATGTCACCAAAAATCAAGAAAAATAAAGTGGAAAAATAATACGTCAATTTGTACTCAGAGTTCATCAGTTCTTTCTCTGGAAGTGGATAGCATTTTTTCACTTTAAATCCTTTGGAAATGTATTGTATTGATAGAGCAGCTAAGTTTTTCACAGTTGAACATCATTACAATATTTGCTACTTTTACTATGTACAATAAAGTCCTACTTCAATTCACTTTGCATCACTTCAAATTTATCTTCCTGTGTTTTTTCTGAAATCATTCTTCAATCATTTCTTACATCACAATTATATGCCACATGTTAGATTCTAGTTTCTAATCCATTCTACTATATGCTTCCAATTTATGAATAAGCTCATCCCCATTCATATTCACAGTTATGATAAAGCACTGTGTATTTAGGGACAGGTGATTGGTTATAGTAGATAAAGTATCAGCCCTGAAGTCAGGAGGATCTCACTTCAAATGTAGTCTTAGACACTAACTATGTGCCCATGGGCATTTTCCCACTTCAATAAAGAAGAATTGTATGTTTCCCTCAATCCTATATTTTTCTATTTATCCTTCTCTTTCTCTTTTTAACCTCACCCTCTTCAAAATTTTGGTCTGCTTCTGAATACTGCCTCATTTAATCTGCCTTCCTTTTTTATTATTCCCCCTTCTATTTCTGTGTTGGTGAGAGAGATTTCTATACCCAACTGACTGTCTGGGTGAGTGTGTGTGTGTGTGTGTGTGTGTGTGTGCGTGTGTGTGTGTGGCAGTGAGGTCCAAACATTACCCCACACCCCCTTTTCCTATTCACTGGAAAAGGTCTTCCTTGCATTGCACCAATATCTGAGAATTTTATTTCTATTTTACTTTTCTTTTCCCCTTTCTCCAGTACATCTCTCTTTCTTATTACTTCATTTATTTTAAATAATCTCAACATAATTGTTGTATATGCATGGTTTGTATCTATATAAATTCTATCTAATTATCTTAATAATGATTAAGATCTTAAGAGTCGTATCTACTATCTTCCTATATAGAATGTTAACAGTTTACCCTAATGAATTTTTAAAATTTCTCTTTCATGCTTCTCTTGAATATTATGTTTAATTAAGAATCCTTCTTCTATCCAAAGCTGTGAATGTTATATCTACTTCTCTTGTCATTTTTTTCAGTTTTCTATTCCAATAACTTTATAAATATAAGTTACTAGCATTTATGCAGAATTTTTTAAATTACAGAAAAAGTCACATAAATTTTCATGTGATCCTCACAGCTTTATTATCTTCATTTTACAGATTTGAAAACTGAGACTGAGAAAGGTACAATGACTTGTCCAGTATTACATAGCTGATAAGTATCTGAAGCAGGATAGAAAACTCAGGTATTTCCTACTCTAAAAGACCAGATCTTTAACTATTGTACAACCTCACCTTCTCAAATTTTAGAATACTTTAATGCCTATCTTCTCCTTTTCTGCATGAGAATAAAATTAACTTTCCTATCCTTGATAAGTTCATGCTTTAGATGCCTTTTCCTTTAAACTGTGGCTCCTTTCTTGGGAAATTCCTTAGAATAGAAGCAAAAATAGAAATGTCCTTAGAGTAGTGATAAAAATGGGAGGCTTCTTCCATTATTAGCTAAATCTGGGCAAATCATGAGGGTAGGTCAAGGACAGGAATAGAAACAGATTCTGTAGTAGCCTCATCATAGCAGAGCTTTACTAGCCACTGTGCTAAACTTGCACTACCTATTTTACAAACTTGTTTTGAAGAAATAGCTTTCTTAAAAGTAAAATGTTTCACAAATGTGAGCAATTATCGTGCTCTGAGAAAAATATTACTGAAGAGGTATCTTAGGAGGGAGGGTAATTAGGGAGAAGGAATTCATATTTGAGATGATTTATTTAATGTCTTTATTTAGAGCAATTTATTTCAACTGACCAATAATTTTAAATGGAAGGATTTGCAGAAAATCCATTATGTTGTTAGATTTGTTTTTTTTTTTTTTAAGTGATTCTTAATTGATTATTTTTTTTCCCTGTGGCAACAAATATTTGGGACATTAACTCATTATTTAAAGGACAAAGTGTCACTTTGACTAAACTAGTTTACACTAAGCATATTTGATAATGTTCAATAGTTGAAAAAATAAAGAATATTTGCTGGACAGCATGCTTTTTCATATGCCCGGGCAGAATCTTTAATCTTTCCTCTATTGTAAGAGTTTGTTAACCTTTTTCCAATGACAAACAGAGATTTTCTCTATTTGAGACAATAATTAAAATGAAACTTTTGATAAATCTTAAGAAAAGCAGAAAAATGAATCATTGTTATCTTATTCATTTTACTCTTAGCTTTCAGTACTTAACATCGCATATTTTTCTATCATTTCCTTACTCACCAGGTTTTGAAACTAAAATTCCACTTTGACATTAGCCCTCAGTTCAATAACATGTAGCAATAATGATAAATATTCATATAATTTAAAACTTTTCAATACATTGACCTCACAATAACCATAGGGTCTATGAAATATAAATACTAATCCTACTTCACTGATGAAGATAGTGGCTCTCTAACCATTGAGGTGGGTTATATTCTAGCATCCTTATTCTAAATTCTATATTCTATCCACAATTCCTTGCTATCCTCAAGTAAAACCAGATTCACTTATTAGACAAAATTAGCACATACTAAATATTTTTAATTGCCATGTGAAGCAACATATGCGAGACCATCCTCCTTTCTCTGCTCAAGTATTAACATTACTGTAGGGATTTAAAAAACTAAATCAAGTCTAATGAAGAGAGGTCTTAGAAGGATAGAGGTCAGGCCTGAGAGTGAAATGAAAGATGGAGTTTATATTTTCTGTTGATTCAGAGAGAAGAATAAGAAGGGACAGAAGAGTGACAGTCACATAGTGGAATTAGATTGCAGATAAAAATATTAAATAGCTTACTAACAGTTTCATAGACATCAAGAACTGGAATAAGATTTTCCATGTAATAGTGTGTTGCCAGGACAGAAAATAGATTGCTCATTTGTTTGCTGCTCCCAGTGTCTCAATTACTTCTCCTTACATTACTGCTTAGAATAACTAATTTTATTTTAATTTCAAGCTACATATTCTAAATAAGGTTTTGTTTTGTTTTGTTTTTTCCTAGTCCCCTCCATTCTGGCTTCTACTGTCTGCTACTTTCCTTTACCCAAATTACATTGCCCTTATTTTGCATATGTTTCTCCCAATAAAATATAATTTCAAATGACAAGATGGATTTTACCCCCAAATCTCCAGTGCCTATCCCAGATATTCTTTGAATGCTTATTGATTATATGATGCTATAGAACTGATTTCTTCATAGAATCATACAATTACAGAATTTCTGATTTAAAAATTGGCCATTTAATTTCATCTGACACCTAAAACAGAATCCTCTCTACCAAATGTCAACCTAGACTTTACCTGAAGGCCAGTGAAGGTAAACGCACAACCTCTTGAACAACTTTTACTGGATATAAAGGTGACCTCTAAAATTTTCTAAAATTCTGAGGATATATAATTATATGACCAACTTAGAGAGGGTAGTTTCAGGATTGTAGAGCCAAGTCAAGGAACAACATGGTGTAGTCAGTACATAATAGGAAATCACTCTTAAGTTCTAGAACAGAAAAGCAATGATGAAAATGATGGTTGGAAAAAATGAGTCTCTTTGCACTGTGTAAAATAGTTTAGGAAAGGGGGAAGCCTGGATTCCAGAAAGCTTTCTATGTAATTATTGCTATAATAAAGACTTGATATGACAGAACCTAAAGAAGGAAATTCTTCCATTTTCTTGTATTTTCTTTATGCCAGAAGACTGTTTCCAACATGTTTTTACCTTTTACCATTCTTAGTCTCCCTAAGGACCCAGTACAAATAGGACCTTCTCCAAGAAATCTTTCCTGGTTCCCCTAGCTTTTAATGTCTAACTTCTCCACTATCTTATATTGTTTGGAGTATGAATGTGTGTTTGTGTGTGTGTTTGTGTGTAGGGGGGGGGCATGTAGGCTTGTGTCACAATAGAATAAAAATTTCTTAAGGGAAATAATTATTACACTTTTGTCTTGGTACTCTGGGTTTCAAACACAATTCCTGGCATATAGTAACTACTTAATAAATGATGGTTGATTGATCAATTAAATGAAAAAAGAAGAAACAAAGAGAAATTTTTATAAAGAAGCAGAAGAAAATGGTACCCAGTTTAAATTTAGGAAATAAAAAGGGGGCATTAAAATAAGACTTCAAATGTTTTGATATGTATAATAAAGAGAATCATGAGACCTTAAACAAAGAGGAGAAAGGAAGTAAATAAGCATTTTTATAGCAACAACTACATGCCAGTCAGTTTGCTAAACACTTTACAAATATTTTCTAATTTTGCTACTCACAAAAACACTGAGAAAAAGGTGTGATTACTATCTTCATTTCACAGTTGAGGAAACTGAGGTAAATGGAGGTTAAAGGACTTGTCCAAGGATACATAGCTAGTAAATGTCTGAAGTTGAATGTGAATTTGTGTCTTCCAAACTCTAGGCCCAGAGTTCTATATGCTGTCTCTTAAGATTGGAAAATTATAAGGAGAATTTTTTTTAGAATAGAGCAGATAAAATCATAAGTTTGGCTTTGACGTTGACATGCTGCAATACTTGAATATAAAGATCTGAAAATTTTATTTCCCAACAATGTTGTTGAAGCCTTGAAAACAATGATAGTACCATATCTACTTCCCACAGTACTTTGTAGCACTTTGACAAATAGCAAGTTCCCAAAATATACCTGTTAAATGGATCTGATATTAAATTGTTTCTCTCTATGAATATTGAGTCAGAGTCTTAGGGTATAAATTGCATCCTTTGAATGAGAAAAGCTTTCAGAAACTACATTAAATTTAAGGACCACTAGGGTGGTCCCATTTAGAAAATGAGTCTTTCAATGGCCTGGATGAGTTAATGTCCTGCCCCACAAGGCCATAAGCTCTCTACTTGCTGTCAGAATTGGACCTCCTAAAAAGGATGAAACTAATAAAATCATGTCCATTTAATCAATAAAGTGCATACATTAGAGAATTCAAAAAGAATTATATATATATATATATATATATATACATATGTACATATACATATGTATATATATATATATATACACACACATATACATATATATAAACATATATATGAGCAATAATATTCATTTTGATTAAGAAGGTTATTTACATTAGAATGAAACTTAAAAACAAAGGAGTTGGGGAAAGGGAGGAATGTTTGAGTTGAGAAAGTAATACAGAAGTTTCCAAGAGTACTAATAAAACAGCCATTATTTGGAGGGTTTCCAGCAATAAGTAGCTCAAATAACTACTACCTTTTCAATCCAATCTGAAATTCCTACTCAAGAATATGTAATTAAAACCCATAAAAGTCACAGTCTTCCAACTAAAATGACTTCTCATTTCTGCTAACACTTTGGCAACCACTTCTACTGAATCTAATACAAAACTGAGGTGAAAATTATATCACCTCAACCTGGAATTCCCATTCAATTTCTTCCTTATGATATTCCAGGCTTTTGAAGCGTGTAAACTATTTCTAACCAATTAGAAGATAGAGCAGTGCTCACATCCAACATGCACATAGTAGATAGTAGATAGTAGATCTATCCTAAAATACATAGGATCCTATTTCACTATTCTTTCTTTGTTAATGAAATGTATCTGAATATTCATCATTATGCATTTTTATAGGATAAAAAACCCAACTAATGTTAAGTAACCTATGTATATGTTTCACCCTCCCTTTTTTTTTTCCTTGCCAGTTACTAATCCAAATGAGAGGAAAAGACAATTTAAAAAAAAAAAAAAAAAGACATTAGATAAATTCCAGCTAATTCTTTTCTGGAGATAGTTGAAACAAAGGAAGCTCAATTCATAGATATGCTGATTGTATCTTCATGTTAGTTTTGTGGTTAGTATTTGATTAGAAGAGAAACAAATAGGAAAATCAGAGCATCAGAGAAACTGATCCCACCTGGTTCACCTCACCAATCACTGGGTATGAAGGGGATACCACTATGTGAGCGTGTCTTCCATAGTCCAGATCACCTAGGCACAAAAAGCATAATAATAAAACAGAGAAGAGATATCTGTTATGGGTCAGAGGGAAGAATATTAAATTTGGAGACTCATATATATGAATGAGAGATAGAGTGGTGAGAAGTAAAGGGAGACAGACAGTAATCGAGACAAAGACAGTTGCAGAGAGAAGTGCATTTGTAACATATAAAGTTCTATATGGAAAAACTGAAAAGTATGAGGTGTGACCTTGGGCTCAAAGAGATTAGGGAAACAAAGTAGCTGGATTTGCCAGGATAATTCACAATGCAGGTGGGTGGCACAGATGATAAGAGTTTTAGACCTTAAATCAGGAAGACTAATTAAAATCTGATCTCAGAAACCTTCAAGCTCTGTAATTAAGTCACTTAATCCTTCTTTGCCTCAGTTTCCTCACTTTTAAAAGAGATAATCACAGCATTTATATCACAAAGTTGTTATGAGGATCAAATGAAATAATCTTTGTAAAACATTTAGCACAGGGTCAGGCATAGAGTTAGCCTTATATACATGTTGGCTATTATTATTATAATTATTCATATCAAATAAATAGATCAGATTAATTTCAATAAGAGCTCCAAGAAAGCCCTGATTATTGAACTCTTTGGTTGAGATAGAATGTAATTCTATCCCAGAAGGATTGTTGAGGGGATAATAAGTTGTCTAATTTGGCCAAAGTAGAAGAACCATGAGGACTCAGGTTTGAGAATCCTTGTCTCCAAATTTAATATTCTTCCCTCTGCCCCATGGAACATAGGGGAAGGTAGGTATACAATAGGTGAGAGCAATTTGAATTCCATCTCAGATACTTATTACATTATCCTAAGTAAGTCATTTTCTTTACCCTCAGTTTCTTCATCTGTATAATGAAGATAATAATAGCACCCATTTCCTAGGGATATTGTGAAGATCAAGTGAAATAACATATGTAAAGAGTTCTGCCAACCGTAAAGCAGTATATAGCTAGGAGGAGGAATAAATTAGTGTAACAAAAATAACTTTGAAAAGTTTGGTGAAAACCCATCCTTATTCCAATTGACCATTCTGTCTAGTAGTTTAAGAATCCAAGAAACCTTTTCCCATTATTCACTAAGTGTTGCCTTTTTATCCTTTTCTCCAATATTCTAAAAACATCAACTTCATTCTGCAAGCAACGGGACAGCACTGAAGGCTCAGAAGAACATGATGAAAATGAATGTGGACACATCTTCATTTCCATAGTTGATATCATCAAAGCTAAAAACTTCAAGACATGTATACTGTGTGAGCTTGTATATACCATTCAAAATACATCAAAAGGAAGTCTAGGATATCAAATGATTGTAATTATTCACAAGACATTACAGCCTTAGGGTTGTATTATATTCAGAGAATAGAGAGCAAGATGCCTCAGGACAATATCTGCAAGATGGATATTGTCTACAGGTATAGTCTACTAATAGAAGTAGCAGTATTAAATAGAACAATCTTTGAATTTGGAATCAGAAGACTAAATCTCAGCCTATAATAACTTTGGCCAAATACCTCTAATCTTTTTGTTTCTCAGTTTGCCCATATTAAAATGATGGGTATACCGATGCACTTGCAGACTCTTTCCTCCTCTGATTATTTTGACTTTATAATTGGAAAAGAAACCTTCAATGATAGTTTCAAAAAATCAATCTCCACAGTATTCCAATGGATATGTGATCTTATTAACATGGATATTTCTGTCAATAATAGAAATCTCAACCCATTTTTAAACTTGCCACAGGGACCTTTCTTGCTTTCTCTTAACTTTTCAAGGATACATTCATTTGATTATATCCTTTATACTGTTTCTCCTGAATGATCCCTAAAAAGTCCCAATCTCCTCCCACTTTATGCTGCCTGTGGAGGAACCTAACTTAAATGCTTTAAAGATTGAAGTGTTTTACAAATTAAACAACATCATTAGACGACTACTTATGCGGTTAAATTGGGGTGGAGTTCTTTGTTTCAGGGAGAAACTAGATCATTTACAGAACTTTGGAATTCTCAGAGGCAATCAACCCAGTTTATAATGCATTCTTCAAATTTATGATGATCACTTATTTGGTTTTGCTACAAGCTATATTGTTAGTATGCTGTGTGACTCTTCAGAGAGACTTCTAGTCATTATTTGAAGAGTATTTTTTAAAGACTCAAACTTTTTTATTCAAACCATTTCTAACACCTAAGATTCAATATCCAAGATATCCAGATTTAGATCAACCTACATATGGAAATTTGTCAACAAAGTACATCCAATGTATTCTGATTGAAGTGGATATCTTCAACAAAGAGAAGATTTAATTCAGATCCAATGAATCAATGATGGACAGAATCAGCTACACCCAGAGAAGGAACACTGGGAAATAATGTAAACTATTTGCATTTTTGTTTTCCTTTCCAGGCTATTTTTACCTTCTGAATCCAATTCTTCTTTTGCAACAACAACAATAACAACAAAAATTTGGTTCTGCACATATAATATAATATATTTAATATGTATGGGAATGCCTGCAATCTAGGGGAGGGGTGAAGGGAAGGAGGGGAAAATTCAGAACAAAAGGGAATGCAAGGGATAATGTTGTAAAAAAAAATTACCTATGCATATGTACTGTCAAAAAATGTTATAATTATAAAATTAATTTTAAAAAGTACATCCAATATTCTGTGAGGAAGCAGGACTTTTTAGAAAGAGGTCTCATTCACTTTTTATTCAGACTTCGCATCTTCAGAAGTAAGGGAAGCATGAATTGCACTTAGAGAAACTAAAGAACTTAATTATCTAATAATTATTAAGTTTGATTATGTAATCAAGGTCCACAAACCAGTTATACCAACTCTTTTGATTATAACAATATCATTGGTGCTAAATCAGATGGGAAAATAAAATTTGAGGAGAATCCTCTCCCTGCTAATATTACTACAAGAAGATCTCTGACAAATTTTATTGTACTTAACCTATTTGTAGATGATTAAAAATTATACTGCTATAGATGCCCAAAGATAGCCTGAGGTGGACTATAAGAAATTGACCAGCAATCTCTTTGAACTTTAAAATGATTATTTGTTCATAAAAGTATTCAGTTCAGTTGCAGCATCTCAAGGCTTAAACTAATTGTTTCCATCTTAATTGAGGAAAGTGTTCAAATCACTGGGAGCACTTTTAAAACATTTGCTGACTGGGTAAATAAGAAAAAGAAGGGAGAAATGAAAGAGAGAGAAAGGAAATAAATAAGGAAGAGAGAAAGAGAAAGGAACAAGGGATAAAAGGGAGAAAGGAGGGGAGAAGAAAAAGAATTAAATAACATAATATATATGGACTTCAATGATAATAACATATCTTAGATGCTATTTGTCTATAGATATGCTTTGCTTTTTGTTAACCTTATTGCTATAAATATTGAAATTACAGTAAGATTGTGTCCTAGTTTTGTCTAGTCTATTAAAATTTGTCTTAGTAAAGTGCACTAGGACTTGGAATAGAATTCATGGCACAGATTTAATCTGTGCTGGGTGGAATCTATGAACAATTTGAACCAAAGCAATTCTCAAAAACTGAGTAGAAAAATCAACAAATAGGTAAGGACCAGAGGAAAGAATCCATGTTATCTGAAGTGTTGCTGACAAGAGGACTTCCTCTTCAAAGACTCTGATCCAGACATATATGTGATTATACTAGGGAAATGAGCTGTGAAAGCAACCTCCTCAAGATAAGTTTAAAATAAAGGCATCATGACTGTGTGGATCTATTCTCTAAAGCTATCTGTCCTTTATCTTTAATCCATATGTCCTAAGGATTCCCCAAAGCCACAAATTTAAGAAAGCAACAATTCTCTGGTGAATATTGTTGCTGAAGTCTTCAGGAATTTTTCAACTCATTAATATAATAGCAAAACAGCCTCATGAAAGGGCACCACTGTAATAATTCAAAGATGCTGCTAACTGACAGATGAAGAATGTTATTTGTAATATGGTGATACTGTGCCCTATGAGTTCTTTAGTGTTTTCAGCCTTTTGAGTTCCCATAATTGACACTATAGTGTTTTCCAAAGTAGAGCTAAAATAATAAGGCTCACTCATGTTGTAGGCTTGTTTGACCCTTGTCAACATGACAGAAGACATCATGCAAGTCTGTACAAAAATATCTCTGGAAATCTACCTGTTTGTGGCAAGCAGTGCACTTTGCAGACCTTTGACACCACCGCAAATATAAAAAAAAAAAGAAGAAGAAAAAACAATGGATTCTACACTACCGTTTTATTTCCAACCTGGACCTTTGCATCTAGGAGGATATATAATTCTCCTGCTCACAGCAATGAAAGTTCACGCCATATCTAAAGCTCTCTTCCCCTTGTCCTTGGGTGCCATCATTAATGATCACAGGCAAAGGTTAAGTACAAAATGATAGACTGAAACAGAGACAGCTCTCTAGGCTTTCTGTTAATCAGTCCCTACCAATCAATTCTTTTCTTGCAAACTACCTGTCCAAAAAATGTAAGAGCACTGACAGACCATGGTGACTAGTGTGTTCAGATGTGTATAAGGCCAGAGGGGGATTGATTAAGCACTTAGTCATTGGAACCAACAATTTAGAAGACCATTTCAGTAGAGCAGAATCTCTGCAAGTAAACATACTATATCATCAATGATTTCAGGAAAGCTGAGCATATTACAAGGCTACTGTCTTGGTGATTGATTTTTTAAAAGGTACCAGGTCTCATTGAGTGACCTCAAAGGACTCAGTTACATTGAAATACAGCATAATTCCAATAGTGGCCTGAATCCTGAAAAATGGCTAAGAACCAGGACAATCCCCAGTGATAGCATTCACTTCTTAAGAGCAATTCAATTCAGATTGCTTTTGCTGTCTGTGTGAGCAGAAAATAAAATAAAAAATAAAGCTTATTTAAAATGCATTGAAGTCAAAGATTAAATTTCTGAACATTACAATTTGAATTCATAGAGTCTAACTGTCTCACTAGAAGTCACTGCTTGCTAGATATTTTTAATTCTTTCAAATCCAATATACTTCTCTGAAATGACCCTTGTAAATTAGAGGCATCAGAAGACATTTCAAAAACATTTCCTAAATGAGAGATACACTTGAAAGCAAATCCCTGTTATTAATACTCAATAGAAAAATTTAAAATCACCATGATATCATTAGATGTAGTCTTTTATTGTTATCAAATGCAGGATAAATTTCATCATTTATTTAAATTTTACTCAAATTTTATCTTCACTCAAAGATAGAATGAAACCAGTTGCTTTAAGGTAACCTAGAAGTCTTCAAAACACAAACTCTACCATCCTATTTTCTGAAATGACCTAGAAATTTATTTAACTTTTAGGTTTCTTCCCTGGTTCTTACTGTCCAAATGATCAAATTTGGTATATGACTTAGTTGTTTTTAAAGTTAAGTCCTTTTTTATATTACTACTATATCATCCTAACAGTCTATTCTCCTCTAGGATTGAAGGATTTTTATAGTTTTTTCTCCAATATACTTTCTTCAACACTTGGGATTAACACAGATTGTTTCAGACAACAGGCAGAGTTAAGAGGTGCAAAAAATGATAGTGTTTATGTTTTTATTTCTTCATGTAGTGCCTCTTGAGAGCTTGGGCAAAGAGAAGGTGCCCTATAAATATAATTTATTATTAATAATTTATATCAGGATTGTTTACTGTTTAAAAAGAAAGAAAAATAAGAGGATCTAGTGGGGGAGTATAAAAACCCTGGAGAAAACCAACAAATGTAGATTCCCTAATGGCATCAGATATACAGAATCTAAATAAAAAGATTTCTTCTTATAATTATTTTTATGGCCAAGGAAAGACAATAGTAAATCATAGCCAGTACTAAACAATTCCCACAAAACATTCCAAGCAAATTATCATGATGTTTCCTCACTAGGTGGAGTTTTCAGAGAAGCTAGAACATTTCCCTCTTTCCCTCTTTCTCATCTCTCCCTCTCTCTCCTGCTGACTCCTTCACATAATAGGTGCTAAATAAAAATGAGCAGAATTATATTAAATGTGCTTTCCTCAGAGATATATATTTGTCCTTACCCTATTTCTTAAAATGCACTGAACTTTGACATGTTGGTAGAGACATGTTTCAACAAAAATGCAGAAACTGCCCATTTAGAGTCAGAGAAACATTTAAGGTTTATTCTAAACCCTAGAGAATTCACAGAGAGAATAATAATTGTAGCTGTTTTTTTTTTTTCTACTTGTAAGATGTCATCATGATTTGTTCTACTTGTCTAAGTTTTATACAAATACCTGCTAATAGTTTGGTAATGTTCTTTGGTTTGTTTATTTGATTGCTTTAATTCTGATAGATTCTGTCATTTAGTTTAGACCATTAGGAACACAATAGGAGATCATGTCATACAGGAGAAAGAGCACTAATCTTGAAGTCAGTTGATTGCATATGAAATAGATTCTCCTTAGGAGTGTAAACAAGGATATCAGTTAACCTCATCTGGAAATGGGAATAATATCACTGTAGTAATTTCCTCATAAGACCATTTGAAAATTGATTCTCCACTTATAAAATGAGGGGTGGTGTCAGTGTTATTATCAAAAGTAATTGCATTAGTGCAACTATGGGTTTATATCACAAGGAAATCATAAGGGAGGAAAAAAGGGTTCAAATGATCAAAAATGTTTGTAGCAGCTCTTTTTGTGGTAGCAAAGAATCGAAAAATGAGTAGATAACCCATCAAGTGGGAAATGGCTGAATAAGTTGTGGTATATGAAGATAATGGAATATTATTATTCTATAAAAAATGGTGAACAAACTGATTTTAGAAAGGCCTGTAATGATTTAGATAAACTGATGCTAAGCGAAATAAGCAGATCTAGGAATAAATTAAACACAGTAAAAGCAATATTATGGGATGATTAGCTTTAAAAGATTTGGTTCTTCTGAGCGGTTCAATGATCCAAGGCAATTCCAATAAAATTTGAATAGAAAATACAATTAAACAAACAAACAAAAGTAACTGCATTACTATGTCACAATTATCCTACAAATGGAAGAATTGTATTAATGGTAATTCATGAAGCTAGTAGATAACTATTTGTACAGGCAGAGACAGAGTATCTGTCAGCATGAGCATTAGAAGAGATGTTTGTCTGGAAGAAGTGGGTGTTACAAGTCCAACATGGATTTTCTGTTTTTCATACGACATTTTTTTTAACCATTAATTAGGCTAGTTGTTAAAAATCCCTTAAGAATAAAAATAATTACATTCTTGATATTTGTCTATATTTAAGCATGTTGTAGGTGATTTATAAATTCCTTTTGATTGATCACTTGCTTATCTCAGGAGTTCTGTGAAGAAAGAACTTCATACATGTATGCTAATGTTATACTTAAATGTATTTTCATTATTAATATTAATCATCTTATTATTTACATTTTTAATAAAATTTAGATAAAGATACTACTGGGTCAAATTACTATCTTGCTATTATTCTTTTATATTCATTTTATACAGATAGCTATATGGGTGGATAAAAGAACTGACTTTTGTAATTGAATTAAAAGATTGGAATTTAAATTTTGAGGGAAAATTTGAAAGAAAAACCAAGAGAAAGTGGTAGGGTGCTCTGAATTCTAGTTACAGCCCTTTCTCCCATTCCCTCACACTTCCCCTCTTTCATATGCAGCAATAAACAGTACTTAGGAGGATAATGACAAAATTGAGTCAGATGCTGGGTCTTAAAGACAAGTTGCCTCTGTGAGAAAATATTATGCCTAGGGGCAAAGGGAACTTAACTTCAGAGTATGAATGCTAACAGGGTGCCAGAGTGGGAGAGATCCTTAAAAGTACTATTTTCAAATTGTGTGACACTTTAATTTCTCTGTCTTTTTTTTTCCTTAACCTGTATGATGAGTGATTTGATTTCTAAATGTTTCCTAAATTTCTTTCAAGCTTCATTTTGATCACATCTTTCACTATAGAAACACACTGAATGAACCTAGACCCCTTCTGGGAAATACAACTATAAAAGTCAAATTTATTTGTGGAAATTTGACCATACTCTCATTTGCTTATAAGCACTAACATCTTCAACAAAGGACTACAAAATATTTTATTTGAAAAAAGCAAATGATTAAACTTTCCAGTTATAGAATACACAAGATACTGGTTAATAAGTTTGCAATTTCTGCAAAATTGTTCTGGACACTGACCAGTTGTCTTCATTCTTAATAAGTCATAAATTTCAGATATTTAATCATGTTATTTAATTATGTTTCATAATAATACTTTTACAACAATAATGAAAAATAAAATCATAAAATATTTTCTAGAAATTAATAGGAAACATGACTTATTGGTGATGGTTTATACATTTACCTACTTAAAGACAGGGAAATGGACCAGATAGGTTTGCAAGACAGACCTCTGACAACTTTATCTTTGTCTCATGCTAAGCAGCAAACTATCATGGTGAAGAGTCCTAGATTTAGAGTCAGATTGAATTTATATTCTTCATCCTACACTTGCTAGATGCAAGGCCTTAGGCAATCCCTTTTCTCTCAGTTTCCTCAGATATAAAACAGGAAATAATAATAGTACCTATCTCACATTGTTATTGTGAAGAAGATGGAATGAAAAACTACCATGTAAAGTACTTTATAAATCTTAAAGTGCTATTAGCTCTTAGAAAGATGGGCTTTTATTTTGAATTTATATATGGCAAAATAGAAGAAGTGATAGCAAATGGACTTCCTAAGGTGTTAGAAATGATGTCTAGCTAAGCTGAAGTGATTATTTAAGGCTTTTACAATATGTACATAATAACACAAACTACTATAGAAAGCACCAAGTTATACTTTATATGAATATAAAGCATGATGTACATTTTATCTTATGTTAAGGAAATTATATCAAGTAGGCAGTTTGCTCTGCTTTTTCATAGCTATTTAGACTCAGGATTTGCATTAATTACATTAGTTTGTGGGGAGAGTCCCTTGTCCATGTGAGGGGAAAAAGCCATAAAGGGCTAATGGACTTATTTATAAAATAATTGATCCTTGAATTTTCCAGGCCTTTCAAGTTTTCTTTGTGGGCCCTTCATATCTTGACAATAGATGTATTTGAATGTAGGAAAAGCACATAATATTACTGCAAAGCTATCAAACTTATTGTTGAAAATTTTAAGAGCACCTGTATTCCCTAATGAAGCAAAATGTGAAATATTTGTAATGTATAAGATTTACCATTGAACACTTTTCATTAGACTGACCAGATAAAAAACTGCAGATGGAAACTAGAAGTATCTGTGGATACATTTGTTCTTGATATTATTATCATGAATTCTAGTAGATAGACATACTCTCTTTTAAAGGGCGTGCTAGCAAATATTTAATAAAATGCATATATGTTTAATAAAATATATATATATCACTTTTAACTTTAGTATACATTTTTAACATTTTGAGTTAAGTAAAAACAATCAATAAAATAATAATCCAAGTTTCAATTTAAAGCATTTACCAATTTCTGAGGTGTAAAGTGATCACATTGGAATTTTGACATTAAGTTCTTAAGAGCTGATATGAGTTATCTCTAACATACTTCTAGCTCCATACATCTCAATATCTGTCAATATCAATATCAATGACCTATTCATTCATATTAATGTGCTTTCTAATTTGATTGCTTCCTAGTTTCTTTTCTTATTCTACTCCAATGACCTTAATTTCTACTTTGTTATCTGCCAGCCTAACTATATCTTGGAACTCATTCTCTTACACAACACTTCCACTTCCATTTTGTCAGAATCAGAGAGTCTCTCCTGACCTCTTAGTTTTTCCTGTTGAATATGCTTTACACCCTTAGGTTTCTGCAGTTCTTCATCTTCTTATTCTTTCATTCAAAAGCTGAGTAGATTGCCTAAAATGGAATGTTTCAGGTTTGATGTAGATTATTGCTAGTTGAAAACCAGTCAAGGTATTGGAAGGAAAGAGAATGGATTGAGGAGGGTGGAGCCAAGATAGTGGAGAAGGCACACTCGATTTTCTGAGCTCTCTCATACCCTCACTACCAATTATTAAATTCAGCCTCAAAAATAGCTCTTGATTGGTAAAATTCACAAAGATTGGAAGTACAACAACTTACCAGCCGAAGATAATCTGAAGACTGCCAGAAAAGGTTTGTGCTGAGCATCAGGAACAGATCAGCCAAACAAGGATAGAATTAGAGGCTAGCATATTGAGCAGACCTGGCGGGGGTGGCCTCCATGGTTAGAAAATTTACAGAGACGACTCTGCCATAGGCTGACTGCTCTGTTTTGTTTGCAAAATAGTAGACCAACAGAGAAACTAAAGCCAAAGGGAGAGGGTACTCTAAAAAACACCAGAACCTAACAAGATCTGATTATACCCACCCAAAACCAGAAGTGACTCAGCACAGAACATAGCACAGCTGTGCAGCTTCAATGTGTACCATAGGCAGTGGCAGTCATAAGTCTACATGGCAGTGGGGCACAGCCTGGGGCAGCCTCTAATCTGCACAGTGTGGGGCTCGATCTGGGGCAATAGAACTTCCACAGAGCAACTGTGCTTCTCTGGGCAGAGACACTTCAGGTACCCTGAAGCTTGGGGTAATGACACTTTCAGTGCTTAGCCTCTACCCCCAGGGGAGTCATTAATCCACACAGCAGGGTTCTTCCCAAGGCATTTCCCACTGTTTGGCCTGTGATACCCAGGCCTAGTCAATTCCAGTGGAGAACTTTTTCCCAGAGCACTCCAATAACTCACTGCTCTTTGCAGCCTGTTGACAGGACAGCTACTGACCATACACCAAATCTTGCTCTGTAAAGGAATCTGGTAACCTCTTTGCCCTGAAGGCAGACCCTACAGGCTTTAAAAAAAATCAAAAGGACAATCCATAGCTTCTATACAGAAAAAGAGCAGGTTTGTCAACCCTGAGGAGATTAATAGTAGACAGTCTCCAGACAAAACCCCAAAAGGGGATCTAACCAAATCCCCATCACACAAGGCTCTCTTAAAAGAGACTATTAAAAATCTTAAAAAGAGAACTAGAAGAAAAATAGGCAAAGGAAAGAAAAGCTATGCAAGAGAGTAACAACTTCCTGAAATGTGAATTGGAAAAGGTAAAGAACTCCCAGGAAGTGCAGGGAAACAGAATTTCTGAATTGGAAAAGATAAAGAACTCCCAAGAAAGTAGGTTTTGTGAACTGGAAAAGATAAAGAACTCCCAAGGAAGTAGGATTTGTGTGTTGGAAAAAGAAAATAACTCAGTTAAAAAAAAAATAGTGAAATGGAAAAAATACCATAGATAAAAACAACTCATTTAAAACTCAATTGGTCATATACAAAAAGAAGTAAAAAAAGCTCATGAAGAAAATAACTCATTAAAAATCAGAACTGAACAAATAGAAATAAATGATTAATTAAGACATCAAGAATCAGTCAAGTAAAACCAAAAAATGGAAAAATTAGGGGAAAAACGTTAAATATCTACTTGGAAAAACAACAGACCTGGAAAATAGATCTAGGAGAGATAATCTAAGGATTGCTGCACTTCCTGAAAATTATGATGAAAGAAAGAGCCTAGAAACTATTTTACAGGAAATTATCAAAGAGAACTGCCCAGAGGTAATAGAACCAAAGGGGGAAATAGGCATTGAAAGCATTCATCAAACACCTTCTGAAAAATACCCTAAAATAAAAACTCCAAGGAATATTGTGGCCAAATTTCAGAACTATCAGACTAAGGAAAAAATATTACAAGCATCCAGAAAAAAAAATAAATAAAATAAAATACCAAGGTGACACAATAAGGATCACTCAAAATCTGCCTGCCTCCACATTAAAGGATCAAAGGGCCTAGAATCTGATGTTCTGAAAGTCAAAAGAACTTGGAATGCAGCCAATAATAAACTACCCATCTAAGCTGAGCATTTTCTTCCATGAAAAAAGATGTACATTTAATGAAACAGATGAATTCCATTTGTTTCTAAGGAAAAAACCAGATATAAACAAAACAATTGATCTGCAATCATAGGACTCAAGAGAAGCAGAAAAAGGTAAAAAGAGCTCTTGAGAACTGTATTTCTGCTGTCAATATACATAAAGAATACCTGTATAATTTGATTTTACTGATATAACATAAAGAAGGGAAGTAGAAAGGGAAAGGGGAAAAGGGAGATAAAAAGAGAGAAACTACATCCCATGAAGAGGCAAAGGAAACCTATTATATCTGAGGGAATTTAGAAAGGGGGAGGAACATTGTGTGAATCTTACTCTTATCAGAGTTGGCTCAAAAATAAAATAATTGACATATATGGTTTACAGAGAAACTCTCACCTCATTAAAAAGTGGGAGAAGAAAATGGAAAAGGAAAAGTGTAATAAGGAAAGGGTACAAGAAAGGGAAAGGGATTCAAAGAGGTGGGAGAAATCCTAAAGAGGGAGAGCTGTGTGACACAAGTGGTGGCCGTAAGAGGATAAGGGGAGGCAAGAAAAATAAAAGCATAATCTGGGGATAAGAAGATGGCAGGAAATACAGAATTAATAATTTTAACCATAAATTGAATGGGATGAACTCTCCCATAAAGTGGAGGCAGATAGCAGACCGGATCAAAAGCCAGAAACCTACAATATGTTGTTTACTAGAAACACATTTAAAGCAAGGATATACATACAGAGTCAAGGTAAAAGGCTGGAGCAGAATCAATTATGCTTCAAGTGAAGTCAAAAAAGCAGAGATAGTCATCCTTATCTCAGATCACGCAAAAGCAAAAATTGATAAAATTAAAAAAGATAAAGAAGGAAACTATATCTTGCTAAAGTGTAGCATAGTCAATGAAGCAATGTCAATATTAAATATATATGCACCAGTGGTATAGCATTTAATGTCCTAAAGGAGAAGTTAAAGTTGCAAGAAGAAATAGACAGCAAAACTACAATAGTGGGAGATCTCAACCTTGCACTCTCAGAATTAGATAAATCAAACCACAAAAAGCTAAGAAAGAAATTAAGGAGGTAAATACAATATTAGAAAAATTAGGTATGATAGACCTTTGGAGAAAACTGAATGGTGACAGAAAGGTGTATACTTTCTTCTCAACAGTTCATGGAACCTATACAAAAGTTGACTATATATTAGGATATAAAGACCTCAAAATTAAATGCAGGAAGGCAGAAATAGTAAATGCTTTCTTTTCAGATCACAATGCAATAAAAACTACATTTAACAAAAAGTTAGGGATAAATAGACCGTAGATCATTATATACTTCAACAACAATACTATATGATGATCAATTCTGATGGATGAGTCCCTCTCCAACAGTGAGATGAATCAAATCAGTTCCAATAGACCAGTAATGAACTGAACTAGCTACACCCAGCAAAAGAACTCTGGGAGATGAATATGAACACTACATAGAATTCCCAATACCTCTATGTTTGTCCACCTGTATTTTTTATTTCCTTCACAGGTTAATTGTATACTATTTCAAAGTCTGATTCTTTTTGTATAGCAAAATAACTGTTTGGACATGTATACATATATTATATTTAACTTATACTTTAACATATTTAACATGTATTGGTCAACCTGACATCTGGGGGAAAGAGTGGGGAAAAGGAGGGGAAAAGTTGAAACAAAAAGTTTTGCAATTGTCAATGCTGAAAAATTACCCATGCATATATCCTGTAAATAAAAAAGCTATAATTTAAAAAAAAAAAATCTGCAGAAATTATTGGATTCTCTGAAACATGATAAGACTATTGCAGGACTTCAAAACTTGCAGGAATCATTGGATTTCCTAACACATGAAGTAATGGACAGTAAATTGGTTTTGGACTATTTCTAGGACTTCTGAACATGTTTAATTCCTCGTGTTATTTGTTACATCTCTACTAGCTTGTGTTACTATGTGCTTATATAATTTATGTAATTATGTGTAACACTTCCCACGTTGATGGATATATGTATACCTTTTTCTAGTGAAACCATTCAAAAACCCGCTAATGTGATTTGATTTCCCATTTCCTTCGGTGGTTTTTATCTCCCTAAGACAACAGGGAGGGCATGATCCCTCCTTTTATGGTGTTTTCACCCCTTTTTTGAGCAGTCAGGGAAGGCATGATCACCTCTTTGGGGGGAGGGGTATCACCTCCTTGAGAAGTCAGGGAGAGTGACCACCTACATTCTAAAAACAAAAGAAAGTTGGAGATGTGATAGTCCAGAACTCTGAACTTGAAACAAAGGATTCTTAAAAGGTGCTCTCAGTGGAATTGATAGAGACAATGGTTATCTAGTTTAGTATGTTTCAATATGACTGATTTAATCTTACAACAAATAATGATTTCCTAGTGATATAATGATTGGTTTATACTCAATTTAGAGCATATAAGTTAGGAGCCTTAGCCAGAAGACAGGTGTGAGCTCAAGCTCTTGGAACCAAGGCAAGAGATAGAAAGCTAACAGGGCCCCAGGAAAGGAGATAAGACTTTGAAAGAGATAATAAAGAATTTGGACTTTAAACCCTGGCTACTTGTGTGGTGATTATTCAGAACTGAAAGGAAGGCTGTTCCCAGAGAGTTCAAGAAAACCAAATAAAGAACATTACAAGTTATGACAGTCATTCTCTAATTGTTTAGAATTGAGTAGGAAGGGGCAGTTAGGTGGCGCAGTGGATAAAGCACCAGCCCTGAATTCAGGAGGACCTGAGTTCAAATCTGGTCTCTGACACTTAACACTTCCTAGCTGTGTGACTCTGGGCAAGTCACTTAACCCCAGCCTCAGGGGAAAAAAAGAAGAAAAAAAAAAAAAAGAATTGAGTAAGAAGCTTAGCACTGTAACTCTTCCTAGTTAAAATACATGAATATGCAGAAACCATTGAATCATATTGACTGTACTGAAGGGAGGAAACTTACTAGGAAAAGAAGATACTCATGGTTCAAAACTGACTTTTCCCTTGGAAAAGGGGAGACCTTGCACTTTCCATCTGTTACAGGACATGGAATATACAAAGTATTATCCATATAGAGAAAGGTATATGTATAGACATAATTATACCTAGGTCCTGATCTAGGAAACTGCTCAGTACTTTGTGATCTGATCAAAATATAAATAGCAGAAAGTCACAAAGTATAAGTTTTCTGAGATATCTTGCCTTTAAAAAAATAAACAGCATCTATATCAACATGAAAAAGACAGCAATGAAAGTCTATTGTAAAATATTGTTTGTGTGAATACATAAGTTTTTTAACTCCTAAACCATATTGTAAAGAGATTGAGGAGAGTAGAAGTGGGAAAAGGTGACCTAGGTCAAAAGTTATGTAGTTTTGAATAATAACAGCTAACATTCATATAGAAATTTACAATTTAAAAAATACTTTACAAACATTATTTCATTTGAACTTCATAGTCCTTCTTATGAAGTGGTGGATTCAAGTGTTATTCATTCCTATTTTACAGATGAGAAAACTAACATTCAGAGAAGTATAGTAATTCTTTATCCAAAGTGACAAAGCCAAGAAAAGAATAGGATAGAAGCAGCTCAGATTTGAAAATAGGAGGTAGTTTGACTTCAAAAGAAATACTTATTCTACTTTACCACAACTTACTTTTAAATGTCAAAGACTTTTTTTTGTCTATTCCATGAATTATTGTGGTAAAAAGAAATACAAAAAGCTCTTCAGAGGACTAGGAAGATAATCTAAGGAGGAATCATGAAAATACACAAATAAGAACTTCACAGTGAAAAAATATGAAAGGATTATGATCAAAACTGATGGAGGAAGCAGAGGAGATAATGATGCTGAGGTTGATGATATTAGCAATAACTAACATTTGTATATTGTTTCAAAATTTGCAAAGTCTATTTCTCATAATAGCTCTGTGAAGTAAGTGGCATCATTATCCATATTTTAAGTATTAAAGCAATTAGGGCACAGAAGTCCCCAGATAAGTTAAATGATTTGTTTAGGACAACAAAATTCTAAAGTTCCCCTGATTCTCATTAGTCTTTTTAAGTTCCTTATGATATCACTTTTTTGATTATCTCCTTATGCTTCTCCAGAGGCCTGTATTTGAAAATCAGATTTTCCATTGAGCTCTGCTCTTTTCATCACAAACTCTTGAAAATCCTCTGTTTCATTGTATGACTACCTTTTCCACTCAATAATTATATTCAGTTTGCTGAGTAATTTATTCTTGGTTGAAATCCTAGATCCATTGCTCTATGGAATATTATATTCCAAGGTCCTTTAATATAGAAGCTGCTAAATCTTGTACTATCTTGACTGTGGCTTCATTTTACTTGAATTGTTTCTTTCTCAATATTTACAATATTTTCTCCTTGACCTAAGAGTTTCAGAATTTGTCTATAATATTTCTGGGAGTTTTCATTTTGGGATCTCTTTCAGAAGGTGATTGCTGGATTATTTCAATTTCTATTTTACCATTTCATTCTAGAATATCAGGAAAGTTTTCCTTGATAATTTCTTGAAAAATGAATTCTAGGGTCTTTTTTTGATCATGACTTTCAGGTAGAACAATAATTTTTAAATTATCTCTCCTGGATCTATTTTCCAGGTCAGTTGTTTTTCCAATGAAATATTTCACATTTTTTTCTATTTTTTTTTTCATTTTTGGAGGGTTTTGCTTTATTGTATCTTGATTTCTCATAAAATCATTAGCTTTCATTTACTCAATTCTATTTTTTAAGGAATTATTTCCTCAGTGAGCTTTTATATCTACCTCCTTTCCCAATTGGCCAATTTTGTTTTTTAAAGTATTCTTCTCCTCAGTTTTTTTTTTTTTTTGTTTTTTTTTTTTTTTTTTTTTTGCATTTCATTTTGCACCTCTCTCAATTCTTTCCCTGTTTTTCTCCTTTATCTCTCTTACTTGGTTTTCAAAGTTCCTTTTGAAATCGTCTATAGCCTAAGCTCAATTCTTGTTTTTCTTGGACATTTTGGATGTAGGAGCTTTGAGTTTATTATAATCTTCTGAGTGTTAGTTTTGATCCTCCTTGTCACCATAGTAACTTTCAATAGTCAGAAACATTTTTTTGTTTTGTTTTCTGCTAATTTTTCTAGCCCATTACTCTGCTTTTAACTGTTTGTTAAAGTAGGGCTCTCCTTCTAAGGATGAGGATGCACTGCCTCAAGCTTCAGGGATTTTGTGCAGCTGTTTTTCAGAAATCCTTCTAGGAATCTGACCAAAAACTCTTTTCTGCCCTGGAGCTGTTAGTTGTCTCTGCCCTACTGTAGCTGCAAGATCTAGTGTGCTGGCCAAGACTGGGGCTTCATTGATGAGGGCTACACAGAGACTGTACACTAGACTTCATCTTGTTGCCACAAGATGTTCTGTTATTCTAAAATTTGTTCAGAGTCATTATTTAAAGTAATTTGAGCAATTTGGGGGAGAGGTTGAGCAAGTTCCTGCCATTACTCTGCCATCTTGATTCTGTCTTCTCATTAATCTGTAGTCTTCCATTGAATCATTTAGCTGCCTACAATATCATAGATCCATTGGAGAATCAAAGAAGTTAATCAAAGCTTTGGCCTGTTTTTGGCAAAGGTTCCAAGGGAAAGTTTGTTGTGTTGGTTGTAGTTGTGGTAATATTGTTGCAAATGAACATAGATACTGCCTTCTCTTACAATAAAATGATAGGTTAAGTCAATATCCTCAATTTTACCTAAGTCACTAAGTGTGACTAGAATGGTTATGTCTTTTGATTTGTGTGGAAATTGAATTTAAGTAAGGCACAATTGCATGAAGTCCTCAGCCTCACTCTCTCTTCTTAAGCCATCAATTTCCAGTAATAGGAGAGAATCAAGGTGAGTGGTGATGACTGGAGATTCAGTAGATGACCTTGGAGTCTTCAATGATTAACCAAGCTCTAAGCACTCCACCTTATGATATCACTTTTCTGATTATCTCCTTATGCTTCTCCAGAGGCCTGTATTTGCTTCACCTGCCTTCATACTCATTGAAGCAAATTTTTTCTCTATTGCCCATTTCACCAGGGGAAGTTTTTACATGCGTGGGATTGACATCCCGCTAGCTCACTATAGGGTTTGAGACCCTTTGGTTACCCTCAATCTTTGGTTAGTCCATTTATTGAAATAGTTTACTAGGGATTGGTTGCTGTGCAGGCTACAGCTTCTTGGAGCCACAGATAAGCAGTAAGTGGATCAGGTGGACACCAAAGGTGAAAAGCAGCCATGTGAAAGCTGCTGAGCTTGGCAGCTTTCACAACAGGAATATTAATCTTCTCAGAACACACCTTATATCATAAAAGTAGTAGACATAGTTTTACTAGCATTAATACTATTTAACTATCATTATGGTGGCTATTATTAGTGGATTCCTATTGTTATCTCTCTCAATTATTGTTTCCCTATCATTGACCTTTTCTCTTTTGAAACCATACTAATTATTTCTGTGTTCCTCTCTTCATTCTTATCTCCATAATATAATGATTATATCACCATATTACTTCATTATCTGGTTTACAATTTTCTTCTCCACACCATTCACCAACTTTATCCTTCTTAAATTCAAAATTCATGCTGACAATCTGATAAATGCTATGTCTTCACAATTCCTTGACTTTTTGAATTCTTATGGCATGTTCACCTTTATGATCTGCTATATTATCCAAAATTCTTCCTCAAAAGTCTCAAACCAATATTCTTCCTCTGACTATAATCTGACATTTAACCTTTTCTTTTACTCTCAGTCCTATTTAGCACCCCCATCATCTTCTAGTTTATTAACAACTTCCTGTTTTCCTATTCCATTTTCTTTTGTCTTACCTTCACTTTGTATCTAGATTGGACTGTATAAGAAATCATTTCAAAGATTATCTCAGTAACATTACATTTCCTTTGACATGTTATCAAACCTGCCTTAGCATCTCTTAGCAATAGATTATTTCACTTTATTTGTTTTATTCCTAAACTGTTGAACCTCTCTTAAAAAAAAGTCATCTATTTGGGCTGACTGACTCCATTAGAAACCCATCCTTTACAAATTGTACATGATCTTCAGTCACCACTGGAAATCATTTTATTCATTTATAGGAGAACCTCTGAACACCTCTTGCGCATTTTAAACTTTCCCACTCCTAAATTCCTTAGTATTATTCTAGTTTTCCTAGAAATTCAAAGATAACTTTTTCTCCTTCACTAACATCAAAATTATTGAATATGAACAATTTCAGCTTCTTCCATACTCCTCAATTTTTCTCTAAATTTTCAACCACTGTATCTCCATTGTTTTGAGAGTTCTTTCTTCATTGCCTCCCTTACCTTCCTCTTCCTTTCCAAGACTAGTCCAATCATTTGTGTCTTGAATCTTCTCCATCCTCCTTGAGTAAATTGCTCCATCTATTATTACTTATTCTCCCGTCTTTTCCTTTCCACAACTTCTTTTCCCTCTCTCTACAAATAAACTCAGGTTTTCTCCAAAATAAAAAAGCAAGAAAAACTCAACCTAATCCATCCTTCCTGCACATTATTCCCCTGATTGCCTATATCTTTACTAAATGTTTATCATGTGGCAGGCATTATGCTAAGCAATTGTTATAAAAATATAGACAACAAAATATTCCCTATCCTTACATATCTTACATTCTCACAGGTGAAGATGAAATATAGAGGGAAGCTAAACTTGAAGAGAAACTAAAATGAAGCAACAAACAAGTGCTTGGAAGCACACTTAGAAGATGGCTGGAAAGTGGCATAACGGCCTTGCTCCAGAAAATAATACAGTGAGGAAATATAGAATATAAAACAGAATATGGAAATACAGGAAAAAAATATCAGACTCTGGCACCCAAAAGACAAGAGTCAGAATTCTGGTGGCAGAAGGAAGAAGAGCACTGTGGTAAAACTCATCTAAATAATAGTCTACATTATTTGCCTATATCACAGTTATAAATATTTTGTCTTCTATCCTGTTAGGATAAAATGAGACTGAGCCATTTTTTTTTTCTCTTAGCTCTCCATAAAAGAGTTTCTCTTAATTTTATTCATTGGGTTCATGTGGATTTTTACACTTTGCCACTTTTAAATCTTATGTGCTCTAAGATGAACATTGGAATTTGACTTTATTTTAAACCTTAACATTTAATGATTCTTTATAAATCACTGAATCATAAAACTTCAGAGTTGGAAGTCACCTATGAGGTCATCTAGTCCAGTTCCTATCAGAAGCATTAGTACTGTCTGCACTATCTTAAGCAAGTGCTCATCCTGCTCTGCTTAAACATCTCAGATGGCCAAAAATTCACCAGCTCAGAATGAAGCCCTTTAAGTTTAGATAGCTCTATCTTAAGCTTAAAGCTGTTATATGTTTATTTCCAAGCACTGATTCTACTATTGCCCTCTATAACCAAAAAGCTACGTTTACTCCCTCGCTTATATGGAAATTATCAAAGAACTAAAGACAACCAAAAGTGCTTCTCAAATAATCTCTTCTTTACTAAACTAAGACATCTGATTTATTTTACTGATCCTCTTCTGTCCTGAACTCATATATATATGAATCTACCTGGATTCACAATTGTTGTCTGAACATGTATTATCAAGAACTGAAAATCATGATAAGAATAATGAGAATTACAAAATTAACTAGAATTGCATAGCAATTTAAGTGGTTTATGAAGATTATTTCATTCCATCCTCATCACTATTCTTAGAGGTGTGTCATGTTATAATCCTCATTTTACAGGATGAGGGAATGTTAAGTATAGGGGGCAGCTAGGGGATGCAATGGATAGAGTAGCAGGGCTGGTGTCAAAAAGACTCATCTTTCGAATTCAAACCTGGCTTCAGACATTTACTAGCTATGTGACTCTGAACACATAACCAAATCCCAATTGCCTTAGTTTCCTCATCTGCAAAAAGAATTGGAGTCGGAAATTGCAAAGCATTTCAGCATCTTTGCTAAAAACACCTAAATTAGAATTACAAAGAGTCAGATATAACTGAAAATGACTGAGGTTAAATGACTTTCTCAGGAACATGAAGCTGGTAAGTGACTAAGGTAAGATTTGAACTTAGGCCTTCCAAGTCAAGACTTTTTCAACTGTTCTAGGTAGTTGTGTCAACAATATATCAAATACTATATTACTATAGTAGAGAAAAGTATCTTCCCCTCTTTTCTTGTTCTGAAAATTATCCTTACTTAATGCAGTCTAAGATCATAGCCTTTGATCAGAAGTCCTATAATCCCACATTGATCTAAGTTCATAGCAGGTATATTGACAGAGAGCAAGACTCAAAGTCTAAATGGCCTAAATAAGTCTTCTTCCTTCTTCATCACATATACCTCCATGAACTACAGTCTCCCTGTTCCACCAGTAATGTTCTGTTTCCTTTGCTAGGCAATCTTTTGTCAATTTATTTGTTCTTATGTATTTGCCATTATTACTGTACAGATAGATTCTATTATATTCTTGAAAATACTAATCTTTTTTCTTTTCTCTCCAACAGACTATTCTCTACCTATGTCAGATCCTATAACTTGACGCACTCTCTTTTCTGCCCTCTTCCTTCTCTGGAACTTCTCACATCTGGAAAATTCCATATCAGAATAGAAATTTAAAATTTGATCTAATTGGATCAACCCTACCTAAAAACCACTTTCCTCTTCCTTATAAAACAACCAATGTTCTGATTATGAGAATTTCAGGACATCCAAGTTAAAAAAAAAAAAAAAAAAGAAAAGAAAAACAAAATTCTTCCCTGATGCTATATACCATCATTCATGATTCTATGACAAGAAGATCATAGGATCATAGATTTAAGATTTAAGATTTTTAGGAGGAAACTTAGAAGTCATCTAACATAACTCCTTTATTTCACAGGTTGAGAAACAAATTATCAGAGTGGTCAGAAGTGAGATTCAAATCCAGATCCAAATTTTACAGTTTTGTTATACCAAACTAGGTATATAATTTTATTTTTCTTTCCAAGTCCTGGTTTGCTATTATTCTTCTAGATCCTCCCAGGGTGGAGAATGGTTGTGGGATACTAGGAAATGGTCTGAGAATCACCTCACTAAAAATGCCAGTGGTTTGTACTAATATTTCCTTCTTCTCCCTAACTCTTTGCCACAATTGCTATGCAATTAATGCTTCCTTGGATAGTTCCAATTAAGCCATGTGACCTACCCTCAAGCATATCAAATCAAAGGCTTACCACTTTTAATATTGATCAGCCCATCTTACTCATCTACAAAGTTTTAAGTTTCTGCAACAGACCCTGAAAACTCTAAAACTTAAATATGCAAGTCTAATTTCTGTTGAACTGTATAGTTTTATCAACTGACTAGAGGACATCTCCATATATATGGCCTGTTGTCATAAAAAGCACAATGTCTCAAAGTTGAATTTAGCATGTGCTCTCCTGAATCTGCCACTTGTACACACTTCCCTAATTCTATTGAAATCATCACTATCCTTCATATAATTTAGTGTGTTAAATTTAAAATGACCCTTGGCTTTCTCTGCCATACTCCCTATATCCAAACAGTTATGAAGTTACCACTTGTGACATTACCAGAAGTAATGTAGTACAGTGGAAAGAAAACTGGCTTGAGAATCTACTAGAACTATACTCAAGGTAGATTTCTAATAGATACTGGCTTTGTTAACCCTGGCAAATTACACCTTATTGATATTCAAGATGCTGAGCTGGGTACATAAAGATAAAAAATAAACTATCTATCTTCCAGGAGCTTACATTATGCAGTAGATACACACACACACACATACACACACACACACACATATATATATATATATATAATGTATAAATACAAAGCAATTCAGATGCTTTATTTATATTGACAGAGACCGAGCAAGAATGAAAGAAAAGAAGGAGATTCAGAGGCACAGAGAGAGAGAGACAGAGAGAAAGAAAAAGAGATCTAATTCTTGGAGTGAATCAGGCACATAGTGCAAGAGATTAAATCAAAAGTTGCCAAAAGAAGTCAGGAATGGTAAGGATTTACAAAAAGTCATTGATCTTAACAATTAAGATAATTGATGGAATGTGTTTCTGTGTAGATCTGTGTGCATATATGTAAATGCATATACATGTATATGTATATGTATATATATACACATATGTACATATAACTATGTATATAAATATATATGTGTGTGTAATTATTTATATATATATATATATATATATATAATATATTACTAAATAATACATATTGCATCTCTAGACATTAGGAAAAAATTTAATAACACCAAGCCTACATTTGTCACTCTACAATATCTATTCATTGCTTCCAGTTCTACCCGAGATGAAATGAAACAGCTTAATTTTTCTCTTCTACATAACAACCCTTCAAATACTTCAAAATGTCTTTCAAGTCCTACTAAGTATTCTCTTCTTTAGGCTATCCATCCCTTGATGTTTCATGTGACATCCTCAAGGCCCTTCACTGTCTTGACAGTCCTCTTCTAGACGTTCTCTAGTTTAGTAAAGCCCTCCTTAAAATGTGATATAGAGAACTGAGAACAATACAACAATATGTAGTCTGGCATGGATAGAGTAAAGAAGATTTATTACATCTTTTGACTTTTTAATCCAAATCACGTTTTAACTCACTTTTTTGAAGCCATGTTATATTATTGATACATATTCACCTAGCAGGCCAGTAGGATCTTGACAATCATAAAGAGGTATGTAAACACAGATTAGAGTTGGAAGGGGGTATCTACATGAAGATGGGGATGGAGGTATGTATTTTATCAAATAAAAATGGAAAAGCAAAAAACTTGGAAGTTATTTTTCCCTAAATTTATAGATCTGTGGAATAGACAATAAAAACTAAAAAAAAATTGTTAAATACTTAAAAAAGAGAAATGACACAAGGGGAGAAGTCACAACCAAAGTGGAAGACCCCTATGATTAGAGGGAAATTAAATGCCTGGGGAACAGGCACTCCAAGCAGGACCTCAGCATTCAATCAGTATATAAAGAGTTGAATGACATCGTTTGCAAAATGTTTTATCTTGTATTTGATTTGAACTCATTCTCTTCCCTCAGGTCTTTTCTGTCCTGATTTAAAAGACTAGTGGGAAACTTCAGGGCTTCAAAATGAGTAGATATATGGCACAGCATGTGGCCCACAGAGTTTTTTTGTCCCCTTGACCCTAGCTCAGCATTCCTCCATGGTCCACTGGTCCATGATTTACAGAGTCTGGGTAAGTGCATGGGATTTGAAAAAGCATTGAAGGACAGAGTATTATTTTCTTAGCAGGTCAGGGAACCCAGAGTATCTGTCTCCTTTCTCATCCCTGGCAATGCTATCAAATCACCTAACTGGGGGAGGGGGGAGAAGGGGAAGGAACACATCTCCACATGACTGGTTATATATTGGTAAATCAATCTGACTTTTTCAAAGAATGCCAAAATGTGACCACTGGGGATCTTCCCAGTAAGACATTAACCAACTCTGTCCTTATAGCAGGAAGGCAATGAATAATGAGCAATGTCTTTACTTTTAATCTAAAGCCATAAAACAGAATATATGACATGATAATTCAACAGGAAGAGGGTTAGTGCCTCTTCACAGCCTGGCAGCTCTTTAAATGAAGATTAGTCCTAAGAGAAAAGGCAAGTTTCTTACAGGTCATACAACAGACTCTCTCTTTGCAAATATTCTTGGAGATTATTCAACTGGGATTGTAAGGCAGGAGCAAAAATGAACAAGATGGCAAAAAATAGTCCAATAGGTCATTTGTGAAAAAGTCATTTATTTTCTGTTCTTTATGTGAGTCTATAACTATCCTCATCATCAACCATCATTTACTTTTACTACTCCTCCTATATTCTCTTTCATATCTCCACATCTTTTCACTGCCTATCTCAAATATCTGGAGTGCTCTTCAATCTTATATCCATCTTTTAGAAGCCCTATGTTTTCTTCAAGATTCAGTTCAAATAAAATCCCTGGGTCCTCCTTCCCTTTGCTAGAACCTTCTTTCATATTCACACCTCCAAATGACTTTTACAGTTTGTATAAGCCTATATATGAATGCAATATGTCCTATAAATAAATGTAAGCTCCTTGAGGGCAGGAACTATTCATTTATATATTTGCATTATCAAGGCTTACAAAACATTGTGTTAGTGTTAACATTTTCAGTTTGTAGAAATAGTTACATAAATGATGACTTAGACCTATGATTTCATTCATATAGGAAGTCCTGGATGAAGAAACTTCCTATGCCAGTCAATATCAGGACTTTTGGGCAGTGTTTAGTTTCAGAAAGTGATGTAAAACAGTTACTATTTAAAAGACCTGCTCAGGATCACACAGTAAATCTATGTCAGAAGTAAAATTTCAATCCAGGTCTTCCTGGCTCCAAAAATCTTCTCTCTTTCCATTATGTCATATTTATAGTAAATAAAAATGTTTACCAATTGATTGTTTAACATTGTTGGTGAAGTAAACACTTTGAGTTCTCCTCCTTGTACCACAAAATCCAGCATTAGCCTAGAAAAGATTATTGAAAACCAAAGCATATCCTTTCCCTTGCCTTTGGTATTGACCCACCTCTTACAGTAAAACACTTCCTAAATTTGGTTCTGACTAGGTACTGTTTTCTTCAGTATATTTGCAGTGCTTTGTAGAGGGTAGGAAATTATTGATTGAATTATTAACTGAATCCAAGGCCTTAAAAATTAAATGAATATGCTATTCTTCCCCCTTCCAATATTTTTATTGCTCTTATGTTAAAATAATACATTTTGTTAATCCATCTAGATATCCCAGTAAAAGGAGTGGTATAAACCTCTCAATGGTACCAAGTTTGGTAAACATAAATAAGCAGGATTTCGCTCTTCATATCTCTTTCCTTTTCAATCTCCTGATTAGATTGTTGGTATATCAGGCAAATACAATTAGGCCAGTCCTGACTCATTATTCCTTTATTTCAAGTGTTGGTTTAAAAATTTAAATATTGCTCTCAGTCAATTTTTTTTAACCAAATAATGACTTCCCAAATGTGTAAACATACTCTTGATTCCAAATGCCCAAAGTGATGAAAAAAATAAAAATATAAAAATTCTATGCTACATCCTGAATCCATATCCAATGAAGGCAATATTCTGTTATTAATATAAAATCAGCAAATAGTTGTCACCAAAACCCTCAGCATGGAGTTACTAACCATCTCTATACATCACATATATTTTCCTTTCTAATATATTAAATGACCTCTTACACACTGCTGAAAAAATTGATGATATAGTCTTAGTTTCTCAGTGCTTGAATGCCCTCTTTGATCCTAAATTATAGATGCTATCCAACTAATTGTTTTAAATTATTTTATTATAATAATAATAAGCCACATTTGCATGGTTGTGTCAGATTTGGAGAGCACTTTCCTCAAAGCAGTCCTATAGTGATCCTTATTTCCAGTTGAGAAAACCAAGGCTTTGAGAAATTAATTGATTTGACTATAATTCCTTGCTCACATAGGTAGTAATAGTAAGAATACAAATTCAGATTTCTAATTATCTATCTACCAATTATGTAGAGCTAGTTGGAATTTTGGGGGACATATAAATGCAAGGTACATAATTATAAGAGATCTTAACCATTGTTACTGTAAAAAGGTCATAATTAAACTTTGAATGAGCAGTTTCAATTGGTGTCTTATGGTCCTCAGAAAACAGATTGCAAAGAGGTAAAGAATAAATTGATGACAAACAAACAAAGGCAGTAGGTACAAATTAATTTTATAAATTTAGCATTGAAAGGAAAACAGGTACAGTTGGTAGCTTCAGGCAGTCAGTTCAATTGAATGCTTTTTTTAAAAGACCTAAGCATGTTTGTAGGCAGCAGGGAAGAAAGAGATTAAAGATAAGAGAGGCAGGATATGGTGGAAGGAACACACTCTTAGAGAAAAGGTCAGGAAAATGGACTAAAAGCATAGGTAAAAGAAGTAGTGGGAAGGGGAAAGGTCCTGAATCCATAGCCACACCAATGAATCAGACTAGAGAGGATGGGCAAAAATGATGAGAATTTTTTGAAATTTGAAAGGGAAAATTAAAAAAAAAAAAAAACAACCTCATGAGAAGGGGCATCACTTTTCTCAGTAAAGTAGGAAACAAGGTTCAGTAAGCTGGTTCAGATAATGAGGAGATAGAATATTTAGGACAGATGCTGTGGAGAGATCAATAATGGAATAAAATAATGCTATAGAGTGATAGCCTAGACAAAATCAAAAGTATCAAAGAAGTACAAAAAGTATTATTATATATCAAGGATAGTCTAGTCAAGGTCAAATTACATAAATCTGTAGTATATTCATTCAGCAGTTTCATAATTTACTCCGGCAATGTTCATCAAGTTAGAATAGAAGTAGGAAAAATTGGTTTCTAGCAAGTACTTGACATTGAGAATTGGCAGTTTGTGGAAAACAGAAGTATAAGGATCAAAAGATTAAAGATTGAATGGTAGTATCTTTTTCATCCATTAGCCATAGAGTCAAGGCTGGAAAATGGAACAAAAACAGGTTAAATATGGGATTAGAAATCCTGGTGAGAAAAAATAAAAGTTTAATGAGAAGTGTTGCAAGGAGGCAAGTGAATGCTGATCCATTCCAGACCAGAAAGTAAAAAAAGCCAGCAATCAGAAGACAAGGTATCTTTAGGAAAAACCGATCTTTTCATCAGTAGCAGAAGATAGATAGAGTATGAGAAAGGGGTATAGGATGAAAGGGAAAACAATGGAGTAATAGTTCCAAAAAGTATAATGGAAGAATATTCACAGAACATCCAGGAAACTAGTGTCACTGGATCAAAAAGTGTCTTGAGAATAAGCAAAACTAAATATTGGTTTTATGAAAAAAAAACTAACAAAATCAATAAACTTTTGGTTAATTTGATCAGAAAAACTAAAAAATAAAGCCCAAATCATCAGTGTCAAAAAATGAAAGGGGTGAACTTATCATCAATGAAAAAGAAATTAAAACAAGAATTAGGAGCTATTTTGCCCAACTTTATGTCAACAAGTCTAACAATTTAAGTGGAATGGATGAATATTTACAAAAATATAAATTTCCCAGTTAAACAGAAGAGAAAATAAAATACTCAAATAGTCTCATTTTAGAAAAAAAGAAATTGAACAAATAAATAATAAACTCCCTAATAAAAAATCTCCAGGACCAGATGGATTCACAAGTGAATTCTACCAAACATTTAAAGAACAATTAATTCCAATACTATGTAAACTATTTGGAAAAATAGGTAAAGAAATAGTCCTGCCAAATTCTTTCTATGACACAAATATGGCACTGATACCTAAATCAGGAAGGGCCAAAACAAAGAAAGAAAATTACAGATCAATCTTCTTAGTGAATATTGATGCAAAATTTTTAAATAAAATATTAACAAAGAGATTCCAACAACTTATCAGCAGAATAATAAACTATGACCAAGCAGGATTTATTCTAGGAATTCAGGGCTGGTTCAATCAGGAAAACTATTTTCATAATCGACTATATCAATAACAAAATCAACAGAAATCATATGATAATCTCAATAGATGAGGAAAATGGTTTTGACAGAATACAGCACCCATTCCTACTAAAAACACTAGAAAACATAGGGATAAAGGGAGCTTTCCTTTAAATAATAAGCAGTATCTATCTAAAATCTAAAGCAAGCATTGTTTGTAATGGAGAGAAGCTGGACACATTCCTAACAAGATAAGGGGTAAAATCAGGATGCCCATTTGTGAGGACTATTATTAAACATTGTATTGTAAATGTTGGCTTTAGCAATAAAAATAAAAAAGAAAAAGGAATTAAAGGAATTAGAATAGGCAATGAGGAAATAAAACTATCACTCTTTGCAGATAATATGGTGATATACTTAGAGAATCCTAGAAAATCATACAAAAATCTCCCAGAAATAATTCACAGCTTTAACAAAATAGCAGGATATAAAATAAACCCAGAGAAACCATTTGCCTTTCTATATATTACTGACAAAGTCCATAACCAAGAAAGAGAAATTCCATTTAAAGTTACTGTAAACAAAATAAAATACTCGGGAGTCTACCTGCCAAGACCAACCCAAAACCTCTATGAACATAATTCCAAAACACTTTTCACACAAATAAAATCATATCTAAACAATTGGAAAAATATCAATTGGCTGAACTAACATAGTAAAAATGACAATTCTATTTAAATTAGTCTACTTGTTCAGTGCTATACCAAAGTGCCAAAACATTATTTTATAGAGCTAGAAAAATAATAAAAAATTAATCTAGAAGAACAAAAGCTCAAGAATATCAAGTAAATTAATGAAAAAAATAATACAAAGGATGGTAGCCTAGCAGTATCAGACCTAAAACCATATTGTAAAGTGGCAGTAATCAAACCATTTGCTACTGGCTAAAAAATAGAGTGGTAGCTCAGTGAAATAGATCAGATACACACAACACAATAAGAAAGGTCTATAGCAATCTAATATTTGGTTAATCCTGAAATTCCAGATTCTGGAATAAAAACTCAGTAGTTGACAAAAATTTCTGAGAAAACTAGAAAATAATATGTCAGAAACTTGTTAGAGACCTACATCTTACATCCTATACCAAAATAAGGTCAAAATGGTTACATGATTTGGGCATAAAGGAGGATACCATAAACAAATTAAAAGAACAAGGGATAATTTATATATCAGATCTTTGGAGAAGGGAGGAAATTATGAACAAAGAAGAACTAGAGAACATTATAAAAGGCAAAATAGACAACTCTGATTAGATTATTTTTTTTTATTCATTTTTCCAAATTATCCCCTCCCTCCCTCCACTCCCTCCCCCCTATGGCAGGTAATCCCATACATTTTACATGTGTTACAATATAACCTAGATACAATCAATATATGTGTGTAAATACCATTTTCTTGTTGCACATTAATTTTTAGCTTCCGAAGGTATAAGTAACCTGGGTAGATAGACAGTAGTGCTAACAATTCACATTCGCTTCCCAGTGTTCCTTCTCTGGGTATAGTTATTTCTGTCCATCATTGATCAACTGGAAGTGAGTTGGATCTTCTTTATGTTGAAGATTTCCACTTCCATCAGAATACATCCTCATACAGTATTGTTGTTGAAGTGTATAGTGATCTTCTGGTTCTGCTCATTTCACTCAGCAACAGTTGATTTAAGTCTCTCCAAGCCTCTCTGTATTCCTCCTGCTGGTCATTTCTTACAGAGCAATAATATTCCATAACCTTCATATACCACAATTTACCCAACCATTCTCCAATTGATGGACATCCATTCAACTTCCAGTTTCTAGCTACAACAAAAAGAGCTGCCACAAACATTTTGGCACATACAGGTCCCTTTCTACTCTTTAGTATTTCTTTGGGATATAATCCCAATAACAGCAATGCTGGGTCAAAGGGTATGCACAGTTTGACAACTTTTTGGGCATAGTTCCAAATTGCTCTCCAGAATGGCTGGATTCTTTCACAACTCCACCAACAATGTATCAGTGTCCCAGTTTTCCCACATCCCCTCCAACATTTATCATTATTTGTTCCTGTCATTTTAGCCAATCTGACAGGTGTGTAGTGGTATCTCAGAGTTGTCTTAATTTGCATTTCTCTGATCAGTAGTGATTTGGAACACTCTTTCATATGAGTGGAAATAGTTTCAATTTCATCATCTGAGAATTGTCTGTTCATATCCCTTGACCATTTATCAATTGGAGAATAGTTTGGTTTCCTATAAATCAGGGTCAGTTCTCTATATATTTTGGAAATGAGACCTTTGTCAGAACCTTTCCTTTTAAAAATATTTTCCCAATTTTTTACCTCCCTTCTAATCTTGTTTGCATTAGTATTGTTTGTACAGAAACTTTTAGTTTTATGTAATCAAAATCTTCTATTTTGTGATCAATAATGATCTCTAATTCTCTTCTGGTCATAAATTCCTTCCTCCTCCACAGGTCTGAGAGGTAGACTATTCTCTGTTCCTCTACTCTATTTATGATCTCATTCTTTATGCCTAAAGATTATTTTTTAAATTAATTTTATAATTATAACTTTTTTTGACAGTACATAAGTATAGGTAATTTTTTACATTATCCCTTGTACTCCTTCTGTTCCGAATTTTTCCCCTCCTTCCTTCCACCCCCTCCCCTAGATGGCAGGCATTCCCATACATATTAAATATGTTGTAGTATATCCTAGGTACAATATATATGTGCAGAACCAAATTTTGTGATGGTTGTTGTTGTTGCAAACGAATAATTGGATTCGGAAGGTAAAAATAATTTGGGAAGAAAAACAAAAAAAATGCTAACATTTTACACACATTTCACAGTGTTTCTTCTCTGGGTGTAGCTGATTCTGTTCATCTTGATCAATTGGAATTGAATTATCTCTTCTCTATGATGAAGATATCCACTTCCATCAGAATATATCCTCATATAGGATTGTTGTTGAAGTGTATAATGATCTCCTAGTTCTGCTCATTTCACTCAGCATCAGTTGATGTAAGTCTCTCCAAGCCTCTCTGTATTCATCCTGTTGGTCTGATTAGATTAAATTAAAAGTTTTTACACAAACAAAACCAACAGAAACAAGATTAAAAGGGAAGTATAAAGCTGGGGGGGGAAACTTTACATCCAATATTTGTGATATAGGTCTCACTTCTAACATATATAAAGAACTGTGTCAAATTTATAAGAACAGAAGTCATTTCCCAATTGATAAATGGTCAAAGCATATGAACAGACAATTTTCAGATGACAAAATTAAAACCATCTATAATCATGAAAAATGTTCTGAATCACTATTGATTAGAGAAATGCAAATTAAAAGAACTCATACCTCATACCTCTCAGATTGGTTAAGATGACAGGAAAACATAATGATAAATGTTAGGGGGCATGTGGGAAAACTGGGACACTAATGCATTATTGGTGAAGTTTTGAAATGATCCAACCATTCTGGAGAGCAATGTAGAATTATACCCAAAGGACTATAAAACTGAATACTCTTTGACCCAGCAATGCCATTACTGGTTCTATATATCCTAAGGAAATCATAAAGCAGGGAAAATGACCCACATGTGCAAAAACTTTTCTAGCATCTCTTTTTGTGGTAGCAAAGAATTAGAAAAGGAGTGGGTACCATTCAATTGAAGAATGGCTGAACAAGTGGTGCTACTTAAAAATAATGGAATATTATTGTTCTATAAAAAAAAAATGGTGAACAAGCTGATTATAGAAAGGCCTGGAAAGATTTACATGAACTGATGTTGAGAGAAATAAGTAGAACTGGGAATACATTGTACACAGTAACAGCAAGAGTGTGATGAACTATGAAAAGTTGATCAACTATGAAAGGCTTGGTTCTTCTCAGTGTAAAAGCAATTCTAATAGACTTTGGACAGAAAATTCCATCTGCATCCAGAAAAAGATCTAATCAATAAATTCTATATTAACTTCTTCTGTTCTGCTTTTTTTTTTAATCTCTCACATAGTATTAGAAAGATATTGCAAAGTGGAAATTGATAGCCCTTGGGATACAGTATGGGATGTATTATGGGTTGTGCAAGAGGGTGAAGAATTCAGCATACTTTTATATTGTGAACCTGACAGACTAGGAAGATCATGTTACCTACTATAATAATAGGAAATGTAAAAGGAGAAGGTGAAAATGAATTTAGTTTCAATTATAGTGAGTTTAGGATCTACATAAGACATAACTATACATACATATATATATATATATATGTATATATATATATATATATATATATATATATATATATATAATTAAACATTTCTAAAAAGATGTGAGATAAATAGGTCAGTAGAGAGTCTGAGAAAGAATGTGTAGGTTTGAAAATAATCAGCACAAAGTAATTAAATCTTTGAAAGCTGATGAAATCACCAAGTAAAGCAGTATTGAAGGAGAAGAGAATCCAGGACAGAATTCTACAGGACATCTACAAGACTTGATTTGAAGGAGGCCTCAGTGAAGTACAAATAGTATACAAATGATCAGAAAGGAGGAGAATCAAGAGAGAGTGGTATCACCCAAAATCTAGAGTGATAAATTTTTTAAAGAATATGATGATCATGAATGTCAAAAGCTGCAGGGAGGACAAAGAGAATGAAGATAGAGAAAAGGCTATTGAATTTGGCAACTAAGCAATCATTAGTTACTTTGGATAACACTTTTTTAGTAGAGTAATAATATCAGAAGCTGGACTATAAGGATTGAAGAAAAGAGTCTTCATTCAGTAGGACCATATGTAGGTATAAAGGACGTAAAAGGTAGAAGTGATACAAAGGTGAGATTGCATTAGACATAATTGGCAATGTGACAAAAGGGGTGGTGGGTAGAGATTCAAAAGAGAAAGTCAGTGTGGGTTGAATATGTTCATAAAGAGGTCAAAATGGGCAAAAAAGTACCGAGTTTTTAGTACTCTGGGAAAGAATTGAGGAGTCAAGGGATTAGAAAGAATAGTATAAACAAAGAGTAAGTTTTTGGAAGGAAAAAACAAAAGGAGAGATAAAAAGCTAATATATTTTGTTTAGATAAAAGTATTTCAGAATTCTTAATCATAAAAGTAGAATATTTTTGCGTGACAGCAGGAGAATTAGTAAAGTCCAGAATTATAAAGGATGTTCAGAAAGGTGGTGTCATTTGTAACAAGCCCGAATTAAGTAATAAGTAGCAGATAGAAGGAGTAGGAGAAAAAAAGTTCTAAGATAATTATAAGTTTGTTGCCCATGAAATGAGCCTTTTAGAGGTTACAGTGAAAGGACTAGGTGATGTTTGATTAAAGCTATGGTGTGAAAGGATTGAAGTACATGGAAAAGAAGAATATGGTGATGGGACAGTAGAATGAGGATTAGATGATAATCTTTAGGAGTTCAGAATAATTGGGATGTGAAGGGTATGACCAGGTGTGAGAATGTTCATCATTAAGTGGAAGACATCACCAATTTCCCAAATTTGAGATCAAGCTGGCTGAAGGCAGATGCAAGATAAGATGGGAGGCACAGGTCAGATGGTTACATGAGTATTCTTTCATCCAAAGAGTAGACATTAAACAGGAAAAGAGTTCAGCTGGAACTGGAAGATTAAATCTCTCTTAGTCATATTTATTTTACAGTGATAGTAGGTCATTTGAATAAAAATATCCAGCAAATGGGAGGTAATTAAACATATGACCTGAAAAAGAAGTAGTTAGATAAAGGTAAAGTTAGAATTATTTACAGTCAGTAGTAGCTAAAGCTACATTCAATATTATTATTAATATTTAATGATCTATAGTAAAAATCTAATAAATTGTGTTTGCATGTACATTAATATTTGATTAATATTCACAATGTCTTCAGCAGCTACAATTAGACTGTCTTATTAATTAGCAATATATATTTTCAAGGCATTTTATGGTTAACAATTACAACATCCATGTGAGATAAATCATTTTAATTCTCTTTTTACAGAACAGGAAACTCAAAAGAAAGGATGTCACTTTTCCAAAATCCAGCAATCAACCAAGATTAGGACAAGTGGCCTTGACCCAAATTCTATACTTAATATGTTGAACCTCTTTAACTAGCCCTTTTTAATCAATTTGAGCTTGCACCAAAACAGAAGCAGCCTGTATATTTCCATTTCGAACACAGATTTTCCATCAATTATTTGATCATTTTCCAAATGATTCAAGTCAGCAAAGTGGGTTCCAATAAACAGAGCATTATAGCAATGTGTATACAACCTAGGTTAAGCAAGCATTAAACCAGTTCTTCAGGTGTTGTAGATCAATAAAATGACATATATAAAAGTAGTAACCTTAGAAAGGTAATTGATCAGATTATTGTATTCATGTAATTAAGTCCAGGAAGATTCTGGTTTTTTCTCATCATGGATTTGGGCTATCTTGTTCATAAAACTATTCAGATCTTCGTTCCTTTTTCATTTCTCTGAATCACTCAGCAGAAAGGGGGGGGGGAAATGAAAAGGTGAAAAAATGCCCCTATCTTTAAAAAAGAAAAAAAAAACAACAACATTTTTTTGTTGTTGTTAGGCACATACTAGGCTGATGAGTGTATTGGCTTATCAGAGTGGGATTTTCAACAACTGGGAGAGTTTCTCTGAGGTAAGGGGATTAACTAAGTAACTCTTCAAAGTCCCTAATGCCTCAGAGAGTTTGATTCCATTATTTGATTGTTACTTAATACCATGGTTTCCTATTTCTTTGTTCAAGTTCCCAGAAATATTCTGATGCATGTAAAACAAATAAATGCTTTGTCTCTGTTATTTCAGAGAAGTGAGGAAATGACATAGCCAGTCAGCTGTCCCAGTCAGCATGTTCAATGTGATAAGATATGAATAGAAGATGACCTAAATGCTATCAGAAAAAGTCAAAGAAGTCTCATCTTTGAGATGAGCTAAAACTTGTTTTGTTATTGTGTTGTTGATATTGTTCATTCATTTTAGTCATGTCTGACTCTCCATGACCCCATTTGGGTTTTCTTGGCAAAGAAACTGGAGTGGTTTGTCATTTTCTTGTCCAAATAACTTTATAGATGAGAAAACTGAGGCAAACAGGGTTTAATGACTTGACCAGAGTTATACAATTAATGTCTAAGATCAGATTTGAACTTAAAAAGATAAGTCTTCCTAAGTCTAAACTTGAGACTCTCCCCATTGTGCCAGGAGAAAAAGAGACAAAAATAAAATTCTAATTTTGCACCAGACCATCATCATAAGGAATTATAGAAATATTTTCAATGATGAAAATTAGTATTTTTATTGCCTGGACTCCATGTTCCAATAAGAAATTCAAATCCAAAACACACTTCTCCAGATTTTTGTATAGAAATAACATGAGTCACCATTTAAAAGATTAACAAATGTCTTAATATTTAAGAAAAACTAACTATAGTGAAGTGTTCCAATTCAATTTTGTATAGACTGTCCCTCATGCTTGGAATGTATTCTCTTCTCACCTGCTACCTCCTAGAATTTCTGATTTTCTTCAAAGCTCATATCAGGTATAGTTGCTAAGTTAAATTTATCTTGATTTCCCTAGTTTCTAGCTCCACCCCCAAAACTGATGTGTAAATATTTATAGCATGTGTACATGCTCACAGACTATCAATTGATCCAAGAGTATGTAAATTACATGAGAGTTATTTGCTCTTTTATTTCAATTGGTTTTCTTTTTTGTCTTTGAATTTTGTGACCTGTTATAGTGTCTAACATATAATAGTATCTCTAAATTTTGCATGACTGACTAAAGAGTCATCTATGCCAGAAACTGTGTTAGGTACAAGGGATTAAAATTATCTTTTGGTGGTATGAGGCATTCCCTGAAATGACAATACCATAGCTAGTATGTTAATTTCTCTATTTCTTTTATCCTTTGCATAGTTTATATTATAACACTGTCTTAAAATTTCCCAATATTTACAGAGTACTTTGGTTTACAACCACCTTCTCAATGATTAGTTTTTCATATAGACAAGAAAATCATACTTACTAGTTGTGTCATCTTGGACAAGTCACTGTTTGCCTTGTAAAATGAGCTGGGGAAGGATATGGCAAACTACTCCAGTATTTTTGTAAGAAAACCCTGAAAATGGTCACAAAGAATTGGACATAACTGAAGTTACTGAACAAGTATATACCTGTCAAACATGGGAGTGAAATATATGAAGTTATTTATGGTTTGTTATCTGGTTCTAGTTCTGATTCAGCTATTGTTGTTTCCCATTTTCTCCATAAAGATGATGCTCCAATGTTATCCATTGAATGCAGCTGGGGAACATCCAGTGAGTGCAAAGGGAAAGAAGCAGAGATAACTATATCGTGCAAAAAAAAAAAAAAAAAAAAAAAAAAAAAAGCAAACAAATAAGCTCATGCGCCAGGACTGATTGTAGATTACATGAAAAGGAGTGATGTATGCTAGGGTCAGTAATGCAGAAAGTCTTTAAAATCTAAGCAGAAAGGTCTCTTTGATCTTGATATAGTAATAGCACATTCCTGGAATTTATTAGGTAGGGAGGTAATATAGGATATACACTTTCCAAAAATCATTTTGGCAGATATATGGAAGCTAAAATGGAATGGGAATACCAGGTGTCTTCAAAAAGATATAACAATATTGTTATAATGATAAGAAATAGGCAGCTAAGTTAAAACTTATGTTTTGTCTTGGAGAGATATAAATAAGAGATGAAATAATTAAGTTGAGGATATTTATGGCCTTCTGTCCTACTGATTATAGTCTTTGGTTTTGAGCTAATCTATTAATTTTTAAAAAAGATTATCTAGATTATTGATCCAACTACATACAAAATTTCTAAATTCATCAAATTAAGTTTCTTTATTTTGTCCACACTGTTATAGTGAAAGAGAAAATGAAGTAATAGGAGATATCATTCCACTTTTGACATTTATTCATCAGTTGATCTTAGACAAGTCATTTGGTAGCTTTAAACTTCAGGATTCTTATCTGTAAAATGAAGATAATGCTATTTGTGCTACCTAATACATAGACTTATTGTAAGGACAAAATCAATATAGAAACATTGCAAATGGCTTAATAAATTATTGTTTTACAGCATATAATAATAGAAGTAAAAGAACTCTGAAAAGTTTTATAAAATGCCACACAAATATAAAATAAATTGTTTCTTTCTGTGTTGCCCATCTCACCTACTAATGTTAAGCATACTAAAATATTAGTGAAAGAGTAGTTAAAATGTATCAAGATCATTCTTGAGAAATTAGTTACAGTATTAAATAATACAAAGCAAGTAATCATAAGTTTTAGCCCTAAACAATTCCTATGAGATAACTTAGCCCATCTCTTCATTATACAGAAATGGAAACTGAGGCCAAGAGAGGTAAGATAATTTTTCCCCCAAGATTACACAGTAAGTACCATAGGTAGTATTCATACTTGGGTTCTCTGATAACCCAGTCCAATCTTTTTCATTATACCTTGTTATATATTTTAAAATAACAAGGTATAATGAAAAAGATTGGACTGGGTATATAATATATATGTATATATATATATTATCTTTTAGGAAACTTAATGACTGAGATTTTTTCAAAAAAAAAATGTGATGGCCATATCATCAAATCTATGCATAACATGCATAACAAAGGAAGAACTGTATTCTCTAAAGTGATCCTTGGAGAACAGTAGCAAAAGAGAATCCTGGAAAGATAATAAAGTGAAAATTAACCTTGGAAACAATAACATACATCACTTCAAATAAATAAAATTAATGACTAAATTATAGCAAAAGAAGCAATGACAAGAAAAAAAATTGAAAGATCCCTTTTCTCTCCATCAAAAATTCAAAATCTCTTGAAGAATTTGTGAGTGTTCCACTAGATTCTATGAGTCTTCTTGAGACAATAATACAATGACTCTAAAAAATAGCAGAATTGTTCAGAAAAATAATCAAAGAATTAACTAAAAATATCACAGAAATAAGGACATAAATCAGGAGTCTAAAAAAAGAAAATATATCTAATAAAAGACTAAAGATTTTGAAACATACTTCAAAACAGAATGAAAAACTGAGCATTATTAGAAATGAAATCAAAGATAAAGTTAGAGAACTCTATAAATTTAGAATGTTGAATATAGGATGTAGAGATCCTTGATCCAGCCAAATTAGTCTCATAGCTTTCTCAAATATGAATCTCTATTTCTCATCTCCATCCCTTTACATAGGATAGCTATGCCCAGAATGCTCCATTTCCGTCTCTCTGCCTCAAATAATTATTTATCTCTTTAAAAATGCTTCCAAAAACATCATTGATTTTTCTGGTCCTCCTCAAATGCTAGTGATCTTGTTATTTTATATATAACTGTCTTGCATTTATCTCATATCTATTTCTGTACATTGTCTTTTAGAAGAATTCTGATACAATATACTTGGAAGGACATTATTTCATTTTTGTCATTATATCTCCAATATATAGTCCATAGTTGGAGATGTTTAATTAATATTTGTTGATTTGTGAGAGGAAAAATAAATATAGAGTCAATCTAAAAGATGAAAAGACCTGCAGTTAAGAGCTACCTGGGACATATACTAGCTGTGCGACCCAGACAAAACAATCTCTCCGTGCTTTGGATAACTTTCTAAGGTTAAAGATGAGGTACCAGGCTGCCTCAGTAGAGAATATCATATCATAATATCATAAGTCTATAACCCAAAAGAGTGACATATGAACTAGTTTAACTAAATTAAGCAATGATCTAATTCTATCACATTAATGATCTAAAAAACAATCAGTCTTCCTTTCTTTCCATGAAGAAATCATAAATTCCAGGAGCAGAATGTTACAGGTTATATGTGTAACAATGGCTGCATAAGTCTCTTTTTTTAAATTTTTGCCAGTTTGATTCCTTTAGTGAAAATAGTACAGTAAAGGGAAAAAAAACAGTGAACCAATTATCTTGTTAAAATAATTATTTCATTATAAAATTTTTTAAAATTAAAAAAAACAACTAATTCATCAATTCAACTAAACTATTGAAGGTAATTTTATTCCTATTTTTAAATTGACTCTCTTGACTTGATGAAAAAACTTGCCCATGTAGAAATAATCCAGAAGATGTGAATCTCATTTATTTAGTGGCAAGCATACATTTTTACCACTGAAAGATTACCACTCTAGTCTGCCTCATGCATCAAGAAAATAGTTGCCTCTGCTGATAAATTTTCCTCTGGAACCAAAATAAAAAATAGAAATAACACAATTGTATTTTGACATTGCAGGATAAGATTGTGTCAGCATGATATCATAACAACCAATTAAAAGTCAAAAAATACCAATCAGAGAGTTGTTTTGTCTACTTGATGTCAAACCACAGGTTTGCTGATTTTGTTTTCTTCATTTGGTTGATATTTTCAGACTGATTTATGTTATGTGTTGAGTGGACAAAATCTAATATTCGCATATTGTTGCCAAATCATTATTTTTACTTTACTTATCTACTGTGCAAATAATTGGTTTGTGCATTTTGCCCTTTCTTCTTCCCAAAAAACTAGCAATTTGTTTGAAATAATAATTAAAAGTGTTGTTTTGGCATATATAAGTACCTTGAATACAAAAAGCCACTTCTATTTTTCTATTCTACTTAAATGTTTTCCTTAAAATTCTGGTACAGACAAGTGATACTAGACTCTTGACACAGATGTAGTAAACTGTGCACAAGCTCAGCCTGACAATAGGAGGTGATATAAATGCAAACAAAACTAAAAATTTCTAAAAATAATGAACCATTCTTGTGAATCTCATGTGCAAAAGCCCAGAGGCTCAACATATATAAATATATTTATGGCTTTGATATATTAGAATCACAAGTTCCAACACACTGCCAATGGAGTTTATTCACCTGACCAAAGTAGACACTTAATTAACATGATCATATTATGTGTCACAGGCAATTTTAATAGTCATAAAATGAAATTATAAAAAGGGAAAAGTCATATTATAACCATTGAATGTAAAGACATTTTAAATACCTCAATGAAGGTATTTTTAAACACATGAATCAGTAAGATTCATTGTGCAGAAACTTCAAAGAGGAATAATGACTTCTATTTAGAACAAATGTTACTCCATTCCCCTTACTGTGAAATGAAAAGACTGGACTATAAGATTGAAAGATCTTTCTTTTATGTATAATATTCACAGAACCAAAGTTGTAGAGCTAGAAATTATTTTGGAGGCTATGATGAATATCCCTTTCACAGATGAAGCAATCAAGTCTCAGAAACATGAAGTAACTGGCTGCAATTAGTCAAGCAGCAAGCAAAAAATATATCAAAACCAGGATTAAAATATAGGTTCTCTGGTTCAGAAATTCATATAGGGAAAAAAGACAGGGTTCAGGAACTACAATGTTATTTTATTAAAAAAAAAAAAAACATATCTGAAGGGCTGTGTGGAAGGAAGGCATGACTCATTCTGTTTGTCTTCAGAAAGCAGAACCAGAAGCAATGGATAGAAAATATAAAGCCAATTTAAACTCAATGTCCTAAAAAGGAAAATAAATAAATTCTTTATTATTACAATTGTGAGAAACGTGGAATAGGTTATCTCAAGAGTTCTCCTTGGAGGTCTAAAAACAGTTGTGAGTCAAAGTTATGAAAAAAGTTTAGAGAAAGTTCAGTTTAAAAAAGGAATGGAAAGATACATGTGAGAAAGAGTGATTATGAAGATCAATACTGACTAATATGGAGGTTGAAGGCCAAGACAAAGAATTTATATTTTTGTACAAGCAGCTTAAGGACATGGTCAAAGTAAGTAGCAATGAAAATTATAAAAATGTATTGGAGTCATAACTTGAAATGTCCTAAGTGAGAATTCAGTATATTCTTTTTCCCTCCAGATATGCCTCTACTTTTTTTGGCACATTAACTGGATACCTGGTAAGTGAATTCATATTATATCTTAAAGTTATACATTGTAAATGAATCTGAATTAAGTCTGTTGCTTTAACATATTCTGATTTTCAAGATTATCCATTCTTTAGACTGTCATATTTTTTATCTCATACCTTATGTACATTCAGGTTTTCAGACAATAGGAAAAGAATATATTTGGTTCACATATTATGTCACTTTTTAATTTGACCATCATCTTTTGCATGTTGCCTAGACCGGAATGGTTTATCTCATACTACAAACTTTGTTCTATTCTGCTAGACTGTTACAAGGTTTACTGGTAGCAATACTGACTCTAATGGTACAGTCATTTCTCAATCTTATTGATAGCTTTCAGGAATAGCAAAAGATCTTATGAGAAAATTAAATTAAAATATTAAAGAAGAGCCTGATCCACTAAGGAAGTAGGGGAGGAAGGAAACATAAACATACCTGCATAAAGCAATGAGCCTTTAAAAGAAATCCCCTAACCTTTCACACAACTGACATTTCCTTCTCATGATCTAAGGAGTCTCTGGCTTTCAGAAGCTTTACAGTAGCCTATTCTACTCTTCTTCAAAGCTGGAGGATACTTTTAGTCTAATTTATTCCCCCTTAGACTTCTGTAGAAAAATTTCAAAGGCTGAAGCTGTCTAGAGGAAAAGGTAGCAATTCAAAATTCAATGATATTCTGAAGTTTGGGAAAGTTTGGGCTTTAGAAATCCAGAGGGAAAGTATAATTAGTGAGGTTTCTCTAAAGAGAAACTCATAATAAAGGGTGTGAACAGGGAACCCTTTATCTTTAAATCTTACAAAATATTCCTATGTGAGACATTATACATAAAAGAATGGGGAATATTCCATTTTCATTTGATATAACATAGCTTTAAGTGAAATTTTTTTTTCTTAATGTACCACTTACATTTTATCATCTCTATATTTTCAAGGCACATGCTTGACACAGCATTTTTATTTATTTTTTCATTGCCTGGCCTTCCAATCTAGTATCATAAAGCAATGAAAATCTAAAAAATTAAAGCTAAAATTCAAAATTATGCAAAAAATGCAAGATTCAATTTAATAATAGTCCAAAAATATTTTGCTTAGTAGTATACTTATTTTGTCTACATATATCAAATGAAATGCAAAGCTGAGAAGTTATATGATAAACTTAATTTAATTTAGTTAATTAACTTTAATTAATTACTATAAACTACCAATATTAATAACTCAGGCTCAATCATCTCCTTTTCATTCAATAGCATGATGCCTACCTAAATATTTTAGAAATTAAATCATCTCTACATTTCAAAATGTCCACCTCATCATTGGCTTATAATGCAAATTAACAGTTCAACAAAATGTATATCAGTTACCATATTTCAAAAGAAAACAAAATTCTTAGCAGTTCTCAAGAACAAAGCCATCTTATTTAATAGCATAAAACTTGTTTGAACTTCGTAGTGAATACGTTGTTTGCAGGCAAGCTGATAATTTACTAATCCAGAGAATTTTGCAAGTTCATCAATTCAATAGAGAAACAAAAGTAGTTTGCATAGAAAAAATAAAGAACTCCTACAGAGGTGTATATGACAGCACAAGTTTATCAGTAAAAGAAGGCTAGAGTCCAAATGTCCAGGCTAAAAAGTTCTTTGAAGGAATTTGCAGTTAAGCAGCAATGAAAAAAAAATGTCATTTTTTGGAAGGTTTTGTGATGATCATCCTGAAAGATATTTTCTAAGTAACAAATCCAGGACTTCAAATCTTTCAAATGCTTCTGTTTAGCAAATCTAAAGACTTCATTTGTGTTTGGGAAACCAAGAATTTTGCAAAATGTGAAAGGGGCATACTGCTGGCAAGCTTTGCAAGTTCTCTGCAGACCAGAACCTTTTTTTCCAATCTCCCCAGGAGCAGGGCAGTTAGACACCTGCCAGTTGCTTGTAGTGGCACCATCCCACTGTGATGTTAATTAGATAAAGGAGAGTACTATGGTGAGCCACAATAATTACAGGGTGAAGAGACAATTTTCCTCCTTTTTAAACAGTCTGCTCTATGAGGCAGGGTCTTTTGTTATACTAATTACAAATGTTAATTAAACATTTCCTTGGAATTTTGCCTTCTATTAACAGGTCAGAAAAGCAGGGAATAGACTCAACAACAGACACAAGACACTAGTCACATAGGAAATTAGAACAAGTCTACTTCCACAAATTGGCTGGCATTTGGCACTTGTAACTTTTGTCCTTGCTTTGGCATGGAATAATACAGCAGGTGAGACCACTTGTCATACTGTTTATTCAAAGCAATCATTAAATAGAATAAAAAACGTAGGGGCTGAGTGTGAGGGAGAAGGAATAAACCTCCAAATTTAACTTATTTTCTGAAGTAGTTTAATGCTTTGTAATTTATGCAAGAAAAACCTCTTAAGAGTAAATAGTCAGTGGGGATAGACTTATAGGCATTCTGGGAAGTTTATTGGTTCTTGTTGTTCATGAGCACTGCAGCAGAAATAACCTATACATGGGTTTTTATGCTATGTGAGTTTTGCTCATGTTTTCCCATAAATCTTTTATACAGGATCCCACAAGACAATCTGGAGTGTTTCCCCTCTTTCCATTAATATTTCATGGAATCCAGGTTAATTAATTAGGGATTAGTTAACCACTTAAGCTGTTGATCTGTTATTTATCACTTTCATGACATGACTGACCACCTTTTTTTTTTTTTTTCCAGTCATATATGCCCTAGATTATATTTGTCAGGCAACTTCTCTGAAACATGTTAAACATCCTCTCTCCTCAATCTAATAGAACAGTCTTTGATGATACAAATTATTTCCTTTATAATATTTCAAGTATTTAGTAAAAAAATGTTGGTTGAATAATAATCTCTCTTGTCTAAGTAGAATACTATTTTCTCTTCATTTTTCTACCTCTTTGACCACTATCAAATCATGTAGATTCTACCTTCATAATGTCTCCATTGACTATTCTTTCCTCTCTATACATAAAGCAACTACCCTAGTTCAAGTCTTCAATACCTCTTGTCAAGACTTTTGCAGTAGCCTATTGATAATCACTGGGGGGGAGGGGGCGAGCCAAGAAGGCAGCCACCAGAATCTGTAAGCTCCCTTCTTCCCTCATTATCAATTAGTTAATCAGCCTCAAAAATAACACTGGACTGATAGAAACCACAAGGATTGGAAGCACAATGTACCAGCTGAAGAGAATCTGGAATTTCAACAGAAAAGGTCAGTTCCGAGGGGAGGAAGGAAAAAGGCCAGCACAGACAGGGTTAGGTGCTAGCACACTGTGCCGATCATGTTCTGGGATCAGAGAAGCCACTGAGATAGAGGAATCTGGCACAGGCTGATAGCTCTTCTCTGCTTATAAAACAGCAGCTCAGAAGAGAAATCAAGCCACTTTAAAATATAAAGCCAGATCCTAGAACTACCCCAATCCGGAAGTGACCTAACAGATCTCGGCACTGCTGTGCAACCACTTTCTGCTGTCCTGGCTTCACCTTGGAGTAGTTAAGAGCCTGAACAGCAGGGAAACAGCCTGAGGCAATATCTAATCCACATAGTGCCAGGCTTGGCCAGAGGCTGTAGAACTTAGCCTCAGAAGTCCCAGAGAAGAGGAACCTTTGAAATAGGGATCGCAGTTTCTGGGCAGACACTTTCAGTTTGAGAGCAGGGGCTTTTCACATCAGCTGCTGATATCCACGCCCCACTGGACACATTGGCTGGGCTTTGTGTCACCTTTACTGTTCAGTCTTAAACCTCAGGGAAGTCGCTAGGGGTCCTTCACTGGGCAACCCTCACAGCGCAGTCGTACTAATCACCTCTGAGGCACTTCGAGGGAGGGGGAGGGGAACTCTCTCCCAGAGCTATCTCTTAACTCAGACACAGGAGCCGCTACATCCATCTGGTCTGGGAGGAAGCTGGTAAAAAAACAAATAAATAAATAAATAAATAAACGTCTTACCCCAAGGACAGACCCCAAAAGATTTTTAACCATGAGTAAAAAGCTGAAGAGAACTATTGATTCCTTCTACACAGAGAAAGAGCAGGTATCCAACCCCAAGGAAGTAAACAGCAGAGTCAGCAGATAACACTCTAAAGGGGAACAATACCTGCCCCTCATCACATAACTCTCTCCTAGAGACTATTAAAAAGTTAAGAGAGTTTGAAGAAAAATGAGGAAAGGAAAGAGAAGCTATGATAGAGAATAACAACGTTCTGAAATTTGAGTTGGAAAAAATAAAGAATTCACAGGAGATGCAGGGAAACAAAATTTGTGAATTAGAAAAGGTTAAAAAATCACAGGAAAGTAGGATTTCTGAATTAGAAAAGAAAAAAAAAGTCTCAAGAACGTAGGATTTCTGAATTGGAAAAGATAAAAAAGTCTCCAGAAAGTAGGATTTCTGAATTGGAAAAAGAAAATAACTCTCTTTAAAAAAATTAGGTAAATGGAAAAAAAATTCAATAGAGCAAAATAATTCATTTAAAAACTCAATTGGGCATATACAAAAATAACTTAAAAATGTGAAGGAAGAAAATAACTCATTTAAAAATCAGGATGGAACAAATAGAAATGAATGATTCATTGAGAACCCAATAATCAGTCAAACAAAACAAAACCAAAAAAAAAAAAAAAAGGAAAAGCTGGAGAATAATGTCAAATACTTACTGGGAAAACCTGGAAAATAGATCTAGGAGGGATAATCTGAGGATCATTGGACTTCCCATAAACTATGACCAAAAAAAGAGCCTAGATTCTATTTTACAGGAAATCGTCAAAGAGAACTGTCCAGAGATAATAGAAACAGAAGGGAAAATAGGCATTGAAAAAATTCATCGAACACCTTCTGAAAAAGACCCTAAAAAAAGAACTCCACGGAATATTGTAGCTAAGCTGCAGAACTACCAAACAAAGGAAAAAATATTGCAAGCAGCTAGAAAAAAGCAACTCAAATATCAAGGGGCCACAATAAGGGTCACTCAAGATCTGGCTGCCTCCACATTAAAAGATCACAGGGCCTGGAACCTGATATTCCAAAAGGCAAAAGATCAAGGATTGCAACCAAGAATAAACTATCCAGCTAAGTTTAGCATTTTCTTCCATGGAAGAAGATAGTCATTTAATGAAACAGAGGAATTCCATTTGTTTCTAAGAAAAAAACCAGACTTAAACAAAAAATTAGATTTACATCCACAAGACTGAAGAGAAAAAGAAAAAGGTAAAAAGAACTCTTGAGAACTGTATCTCTGTTGTGGAAATATAGAAAGTCTGCATGGATAATTTGATTTTACTGATATTAAAAAAGGGGGGGAGTAGTAAAGCGAAGGGGGTAGTATTAGAAACAGGGGAAGGAGAGATAAAAAGAGGGAAACTACATCCCAGGAAGAGGCATAGAAAATATACCATATCTGAGGGAATTTAGAGAGGGGGAGAAACATTGTTTGAATTTTACTCTCATCAGAGTAGGCTCAAAGAGTAAATAATTGACATATCTGTTTTTCAGAGAATTCTCTCTCACCTCATTAAAAGGGGGGAGAGGAAAAGGAAAAAGGAAAAGGGGAATAAGGGAACTGTACAAGAAAAGGGAAGGGATTTGGAAGGAGGGGGGAGGGATACTAAAAAGGGAGGGCTGTGCATCACAAGTGGGGTCTATAAATTAAATATTGGGGAAGGGGTTCAAGGGGGTCAAGGGAAAAAGCATAATCTGGGGATAATATGATAGCAGGAAATACAGAATTAGCAATTTTAACTGTAAATGTGAATGGGATGAACTCTCCCATCAAATGGAGACAGCAGACTGGATCAAAAGTCAGAACCCTACAATATGTTGTTTACAGGAAACACACTTAAAGCAGGGAGATACATACAGAGTAAAGGTAAAAGGTTGGAGCAGAATCTATTATGCTTCAGGTAAAGCCAAAAAAGCAGGGGTAGCCATCCTTATCTCAGATCAAGCAAAAGCACAAATTGACCTAATTAAAAGAGATAAGGAAGGAAACTATATCCTGCAAAAAGGTAGCATAAACAATGAAGCCATATCAATACTAAACATATATGCACCAACTGGTATAGCATCTAACTTTGTAAAGGAAAAGTTAAGAGAGTTGTAAGAAGAAATAGACAATAAAACTATAATAGTGGGAGATCTCAACCTTGCACTCTCAGATTTAGACAAATTAAACCACAAAACAAATAAGAAAGAAATTTTAAAAAGTAAATAGAACATAAACCTTTAGAGAAAACTGAATGGTGATAGAAAGAAATATACTTTCTTCTCAGAAGTTCATGAAACCTATACAAAAATTGACCATATATTAGGACATAAAGATTTCAAAATTAAATGAAGGAAGGCAGAAATAATAAATGCCTTCTTCTCAGACCGCAATGCAATAAAAACTACATTCAATAAGAAGTTAGGGGTAAATAGACCAAAAAGTAATTGGAAACTGAATAATCTCATCTTAAAGAATGACTGACTGAAACAACAAATTATAGAAACAATTAATAATTTCACCCAAGATAATGACAATGATGAGACATCATACCAAAATCTGTGGGATGCAGCTAAAGTGGTAATAAGGAGAAATTTTATATCTTTAGAGGCTTATTTGAACAAAATAGAGAAAGAGAAGATTAATGAATTGGGTCTGGAACTTTAAAAAGCTAGAAAAAGACCAAATTAAAAACCCCTAACCAAAAATCAAACTTGAAATATAAAAATTAAAAGAAGAAATCAATAATATTGAAAGTAAAAAAAACTACTGAATTAATAAATAAAACCAAGAGTTGGTTTTATGAAAAAGCCAATAAAGTAGATAAACCATTGGTAAGTCTGATCAGAAAAAGGAAAGAGGAAAATCAAATTGTTAGTCTTACAAATGAAAAGGGGGAACATTCCACCAATGAAGAGGAAATTAGAGAAATAATAAGGAATTACTTTGCCCAACTTTATGCCAATAAATTTGATAACTTAAGTGAAATGGATGACTTCCTCCAAAAACATAGGCTTCCTAGATTAACAGAGGAGGAGATAAATTGCTTAAATAGTCCCATTTCAGAAAAAGAAATAGAACAAGCTATTAATCAACTCCCCAGGAAAAAATCCCCAGGACCAGATGGATTTACATGTGAATTCTACCAAACATTTAAAGAACAATTAGCCGCAATGCTATATAAACTATTTGAAAAAGGAGGGGATGAAGGAGTCCTACCAAACTCCTTTTATGACACAAACATGGTACTGATACCTAAACCAGGTAGATCAAAAACTGAGAAAGAAATCTATAGACCAATTTCCTTAATGAATATTGATGCTAAAATCTTAAATAAGATATTAGCAAAAAGAATTCAGAAAATCATCCCCAGAATAATACACATGATCAAGTAGGATTTACACCAGGAATGCAGGGCTGGTTTAATATTAGAAAAACTATTAGTATAATTGACCATATTAATAATCAAATTAATAAAAAAAATATGATCATCTCAATAGATGCAGAAAAAGAATTTGATAAAATCCAACATCCATTCCTACTAAAAATGCTTGAGAGTATAGGAATAAATGGACTATTCCTTAGAATAATCAGGAGCATATATTTACAACCATCAGTAAGCATAATATGCAATGGAGATAAACTGGAACCTTTCCCAGTAAGATCAGAAGTGAAACAAGTTTGCCCACTATCACCATTACTATTCAATATAGTACTAAAAACGCTAGCCTCAGCAATAAGAGCCGAGAAAGAGATTCAAGGAATTAGAGTAGGAAATGAGGAAATCAAACTATCATTCTTTTCAGATGACATGATGGTATACTTAGAGAACCGCAAAGACTGCTAAAAATCTATTAGAAATAATTCAGAATTTTAGCAAAGTTGCAGGATATAAAATAAATACACATAAATCCTCAGCATTTTTATGTATCACCAACAAAATGCAACAGCAAGAGATACAAAGATCAATTCCATTCCAAACAAATGTTGAGAGTATAAAATATTTGGGAATCCATCTACCAAAGAAAAGTCAGGAATTATATGAGAAAAATTACAAAACACTTGCCACAAAAATAAAGTCAGATTTAAATAATTGGAAAGATATTCGGTGCTCTTGGATAGGCCAAGCGAATATAATAAAGATGACAATACTCCCCAAACTAATCTATTTATTTAGTGCTATACCAATCAGACTCCCAAGAAACTATTTTAATTACTTAGAAAAAAATAACAACAAAATTCATATGGAAGAATAAAAGGCCGAGAATTGCAAGGGAACTAATGAAAAAAAAGTCAGATGAAGGTGGTCTAGCTGTACCTAATCTAAAGCTATATTACATAGCAGCAGTCACCAAAACCATTTGGTATTGGCTAAGAAATAGAACAGTCGATCAATGGAACAGATTATGTACAAAGGACAAAAAAGTGTACAACTATAGCAATCTAGTCTTCAACAAACCCAAAGATACTAACATTAGGGATAAAAATTCGTTATTTGAAAAAAACTGTTGGAAAACTGGAAATTAGTATGGCAGAAATTAGATATGGATCCACACTTAACAACATATACCAAGATAAGATTAAAATGTGTCCATGGTTTAGGCATCAAGAATGAGATCATAAATAGATTAGAGGAACATTGAATAGTCTACCTCTCAGACCTGTGGAGGAGGAAGGAATTTATGACCACAGGAGAACTAGAGATCATTATTGATCACAAAATAGAAGATTTCGATTACATCAAACTAAAAAGTTTCTGTACAAACAATACTAATGCAAACAAGATTAGAAGGGATGTAACAAATTGGGAAAATATTTTTACAGTTAAAGGTTCTGATAAAGGTCTCATTTCCAAAATATATAGAGAACTGACCCTAATTTATAAGAAATCAAACCATTCTCCAATTGATAAATGGTCAAAGGATATGAACAGACAATTCTCAGATGATGAAATTGAAATTATATCCATTCATATGAAAGAGTGTTCCAAATCACTACTGATCAGAGAAATGCAAATTAAGACAACTCTGAGATACCACTACACACCTGTCAGATTGGCTAAGATGACAGGAACAAATAATGATGAATGTTGGAGGGGATGTGGGAAAATTGGGACACTAATACATTGTTGGTAGAGTTGTGAAAGAATCCAACCATTCTGGAGAGCAATTTGGATCTATCCTCTAAAAGTTATCAAACTGTGCATACCCTTTGATCCAGCAGTGATTCTACTGGGCTTATATACCAAAGAAATACTAAAGAGGGGAAAGGGACCTTTATGTGCCAAAATGTTTGTGGCAGCTCTTTTTTTAGTGGCTAGAAACTGGAAGATGAATGGATGTCCATCAATTGGAGAATGGTTGGGTAAATTGTGGTATATGAAGGTTATGGAATATTACTGCTCTGTAAGAAATGACCAGCAGGAGGAATACAGAGAGGTTTGGAGAGACTTACGTCAACTGATGGTGAGTGAAATGAATAGAACCAGAAGATTGCTGTACACTTCATTGCTGTATGAAAATGTATTCTGATTGAAGTGGATATCTTCAACATAAAGAAAATCCAACTCACTTCCAGTTGATCAATGATGGATAGAAACAACTACACCCAGAGAAGGAACACTGAGAAGTGAATGTAAATTGTTAGCAATACTGTCTATCTACCCAGGTTACTTATACCTTTGTAATCTAATACTTAACGTGCAACAAGAAAATTGGATTTACACACATATATTGTATCTAGGTTATACTGTGACACATGTAAAATGTATGGGATTGCCTGTCATCTAGGGGAGGGAGTTGAGAGAGGGAGGGGATAATTTGGAAAAATGGTTACAAGGGATAATGTTATAAAAATATTACTCATGCATATATACTATCAAAAATTTATAATAAAGTGACTTTGTTTTCAATTAAAGAAAAGATAATCACTGTTCCTGCCTCTGGTCTTCCTATTTGTTTCTTCACACAGATCCTAAAAAGATATTAGACCTGACTATATCACTTCCATACTTTCACTAAATAAATAAATTAAAGAGCCAACCTATATAATATAATCAAATGTTGGTCAGAGAAGGACACTTTTTTTCCTGTGAAGTCAGAGGGGCTGGTAAGTGAAACCATAAAGGAGTAGAGTAAAATAGAGTAAAATACTGTATCTATGAATGATGCCATAACTGATTGAATCATAAATTCAGAACTTTAGATTGGGAATAGAGTAGACAGGAAATATTTTTTTTGTAAAGAAGCAACTCATAAAGCTATGGAAAATATGCCCTAATGGTAGAGAGTAAAGTGAAGCTTGGTGGGTGAGGTGTTCCAGATTTAATAGTACAGGAGGGGCAAGCAATAATTTGGATATCAAGTCCCCAAATTCATCAAGGGCTATAAGGTTATTGAGGAGAGGTTTAGAGTGTGAGGAATATATGAAATGTAAATTTCTCTATTTGTTATTTTAAAGCCCTTACAATCTGCCCTTTATGAGAATAAAAAAGTGGCCAAAGATGTTTGTTATAATAACTATAGATTTATGATAAAAAGGCCAAACAGGCAAACCACTAGAAATCAACCAACTTGTTACTTTAAGTCATACCCGTACTTGAGTCACAGTTCAAATCACATCTTTAAACTTCAAATAAAATCTTCTTTCCACAATAGCATGCTGCTTTTCTAGTCATTGGTAACCTTGGAGAAAGATATTTCAATTGGGTATTGAGCAATACACATGGCAGGAGGTTGTACAATGTGTGGGAAGGTACAGAAGGAGTGACAAATGTGAAAAACACTTTTTTTGAAGTTTGAGCAGAAGAGGAAAGATAAAGGACATTAACTCAATGGAATAGTAAAGAAAATAGAGCAGCTAGAAAAACAATAAAAATTACATTAACAATAACAACTGATACATATATATATATATATATATATATATATATATATCACTTAACATTTTCCAAAACATTTTAAAATGTTATTTTATTTTATCATGACAACTCAGTGAGCAATAGGTTCTGTTATTATTCCCATTTTACAAATAAGAAATTTAAGACTGAAAGAAGTTAGGTGATTTGCCTATAGTCTAATATCCTTTTTAATGCTGAAATTCAGATATTACATTATTCTTTACACTGAAACTTATATTTCATAATGAAGTAGAGGTGACTTTCTTATGTCACTGGGGTAGAAGGTCTCTCAGACCCAACAGAAAACATTTTGCATCAAGGACCATGTTTATTTATAGATTGCATGCTCATTACTTATGTGATCTTGGGCAAGTCATTAAAACCCCTCTGGATCTCAGTTTCTAAATATGCAAAATGAGTGGTTTGGAGTAGATGACCTCGAGCTCCAGAAGTAGGTTCTAACATCAATCTTCCCAAGATCAGACATTTGTAGAAGTTTTCAAGAAAAAAAAATCATGAAATATAAGTGATTTTTAAACATTATTTGTTTCTTTTGCTACCACAACACATGAATACCATCTGTTAAATCATGAATTTTTTGTCTAAGTCAGTAGAAAAAGTATCCTCTAAAATCAAATCAAGGTGTTTTTGAAGTGTCATGGAAGAAATGCTTAATCATACATGTAAACAGAGCAAAGTATTTGAGAAGACATAAAAGTGGGGATAAAAATGATTGCTTGAGAAAGGAATGATATTGTAAGTCTAGATAAAAGGGTTAGTTTTAGGACCTCTTTATTCTATTTCTTTTCTAAGACTGGAAGGAAACAAGAAAAAATGAAAGACTAGAGAGATTTTGAGTTAAAAAGGAGGGAGATAGATCCAAATAGTCAATGAGTAAACAAATATTCAACAATTACAATGTTCCATATGCTCTACTAATTGCTGAAGATATCAAAAAAAGCAAAACCTTGTACCCAAGGATAATATACTTTAATGGGAGAGAAAACATAAACCTCATTTTTACAACAACATTTTTACACATTGATAATCCTATATGATACAATGTGAAAGACACAAAAGACATCCATTACACACACACACACACATACACACACACACACGCACACACATACTATGTCTCATACAAACTTGCCATTGTGCCAGAAATTGACCACTCCTTAGACTCCTGTTCAAATACAAACATTGTGTATCAAACTAGTGAGAAAGACAACTTCAATTTCCTAGGAGGAAATTTCCTAAAAGGAAATTTGTTATAGAGACCCCTGTTAAACGCAATGGCCCTATAGATTTGAAGAAAGGAGGAACTGGCAGGGAGGAGAAGCTGGACATTGAAGGAGCAGAATGGCAGCTCTGAGACCCAGTGATGCTTCTAACAGATGACAAAAATAATTTTTGACTGCTTATTTTTGCCTCAGGTGAGACCTGGATCCAGCACATATTTTCAGATCTTCAGAAATCTTTTGTTTGTAATTGTACCATAGTTTTGAAACTAAAATGAAGAAATAGTTAGAATGTGGAACAGCATTAACCACTTCCTACCCAATGCCATCTTTCTGCATCTGTAAAGTTGCTATACCATTAAAAAGAATGTTTTAGTGTGTCTCTTATAAACCTAATTTCAAAGAGTTTGTGAGTTCAGTTTTAGTGGCACATATTTGAATTTTTTTTTACTATTTCAACATAATAAATGTTGCTGCAGACAAGTATTTAAACAAGTAGTGAAGATACACATGCCAAGAAAGTGTTCACTGAGCATACAGAGCAAATGCCTTTTCATATGGGTATTTAGTGTGCATGCTTACTGAGCATGCATGGTTTATCTTGTCAACGGCCTGTGTCAATGGTCTGTGGTTAATGCCCCCTGTATAGCCAGAAGCATGATAAACTGTGAAAACTTCACACTAAAGCTAAAAGCATTATAAGCCTGAAAGATACTGCCATTTCAAGATGGATTCTGTCAGCAATGGATTCCTAGCAATTAAATAAAACACCAGAACTGTTACCTGATTTCATAAGATCTATTCAGTAAAACAGTTTCTTTAGAGAACTTCATTTCTAAATTCCATAAGAATTTCCATCATATTCCAAGAAAAAGTACTAGCCTGTTGAGATGAGATCATTGTAGAAAGCAAGAGCAGCCTTGCTCCTAACAATGTTTTCTTTGTTTTCAGAATTCCCAGGTTTTGAGTACACTAAAGTGTTTTTGGTTGTAAGAACCATGGAAGGTCGCAAAGGTTCTCACATGGCTGAAGATACCTCAAAGAAAGCTTTAAAGAAAGAACAAAGATCTAGTGTGGAGAGCAGAAAAAGAACCATTTCTTCCTCTTTCTTTCTTCACAAAATTCAGTATGGGGAGGGATTGGTAGGAAGGGCAGTGAGAAAGCAAAATCCCAGAATATCCCAAAGAGAAGACTAAGTCTCTATGGGACATGAAGAGTAAAGGAAACTTCAAGGCTGGGGGGGAGGAGGGGGAAGTGAGTCTTTACTCTTTCTTAGAAATAATTGCTCCTTGGAAGAAACTTCTATTTAACTCCATTTAACCTTGATATTCCTTACTTTCTATAGAGTTCATATGATCAAATAGCTTGATGGGTACTTAGGGAATCTAGTTGTATCCCTTATTTTACATGTTAGAAAACTGTGCCTGATATCATCCAGGTAGTAAGTAATAGAATTGGGTAGGAAATCCAGGTTAGTAAGAAAATTAGAAATTAAAATATTTTCTTTAGGCATAATTACAGGCCAATTATAAGCGAAATGGCCTGTACCAAGATATGTTAAATAACTCTTTTCTTTCTAGTTGTTTCAATTAAAATCTATTGGGGGACAAGTTGCCATGGGTGTTACAAAGGGGATTCTTGTTTAATCATGGGTGGTAAATACCTACTAAGAGTCTTTCTCATTCTGAGAATCTATGATTTGTATTATTTTGTGATTTGTGACATGTAAAACCTATTGTGTGCTTTATATTTTAGTAGATTTAGAAAGTCCCTAATCTATATTTTTCTGTCTACTCTGCTCTTTTCTAGTACTGATTATGTCTTCTAAAATGGGATATGAATCATTATAAATTGCCTTTTATATGAATTATATATACATATATATTTGTATAGGGTAGAGGAAATATGAATAATAATAAGATAAAGAACAAGTTAATATATAAGTATAAAATATGCTCATTAATGAAAAGCCTAACATATATGAACAGTAATATTGAATAGGACAGTGAAACTAATATGTACCTACATATAATTAAGTAGATCATTTCTTTCATCTTTCTCCATTCTCTTTGGTGCTAAAACACATAAGAAATAGCCTTTGAAGTCAATGAATGCTGCACACTGGATCCGTACATTTACCAATTTACCATCTTAACATTAGAAGAGACCTCTGAGGTCTTCTAGTCCAACATTTACCTAAGAGACATGAGTCTCCTCTGCAACATCCCTGACAAGTTGTCATTCTGATTTTATTTGAACACATGCAATGATTGTGAATTTGGAGCTGACAACTTAAAGTAAATTAAGTACTGTGCTTAATGTGTAAAAAGGTGTTGGAATTTTAGCATTTGAATGAATTAAATTTTCTTCAATCCAATAAATATTAAGCACCTACTACATGCAGAACTCTTAGCTGCTGAGTAAGATCCCTATATAAATAAGACATTGTTCCTGCCCTCATGGGAGCTAGCTGAAGGATATACACATACACACATTTCTTTAATCTCTCTAAAGTGAAAACACACAAAAAATAAATATGAGAAATCTGAAAAAGGTAATAAAAGATTATTATAGGATTTTAGCTGTTTGGTCTAAGATTTCAAAACTTATTTTCTTGTAAAACTTTCTGGGGAACAAGTAGCAATAAAATACTATTTATTAAAAAGTTATAAATAAAACATCCTGCAACAGAAGTATCCATAACAAAAAGGGAAGTATAAAATCCTATTCTAAAACCTCTGATTAGAACTTCAGTAAAAAAAAGATTATTTTTAAAAGTATAAATACATTACATATATTTTCACATGCATATACAGAAGCTTTCCAATAGAGTGACACGTATTATAGTAGTTACAAATAACTTAAGCTTTTAGTCTGTAACAGCACACATTTGATCACCTTTGTCTTCTCCCTACAAATCCTAAAGGTCTATTCAAAATGTTAACGGGTCTGACTAATGCAGTAAGATCAGAAGACTTTGTGAAGACTATTTTGGTTTGACTAGTTTGACCCCTTTCCCACTCTTCTTTATAGTGGGAAGTGTCTGGTTTCCTTCCTGCTTTCTCTATTGACTCAATCTTGAAAAGGAAGACTCATGAATGAGTGGGAGGAAAAGTGGCAATGATGAGCTGGTTTTGAGCTCAATATTGTAATTTAGCTTCTAACTCTATTATGACAAAATTTGCCCCCATCTTTTCTTTCCTAAAAGTTTCATCCTAATTTGCTCATTACTGTTCATGGAATAGGCAACCCCCAATCCTCCAGATAAAAATCCAAGAGTTATTTTAACTTCTTTTTTCATTGCTCCTCACATTTAGTAGGCTACATGGGTGAATAGATTTTCCTCTATTTCTACTTCACTCTACAATCCTCTATCAGTCTACTCTGGATTATTGCAATAGTGTTCTAATTAGTCTCCCTGCCTAGAGCTTATTCTTTCTCAAATCTAATTTACAATTACAGAATCAGTCACCTAGATAACTTACAATACTGTTCAAGAATCTAGAGAGATTTCTTAAGATTTATTTTTAACAAATCTAAATTATTCCCTTTAGAGCAATTCTGACTCAATCAACAATTAGTACATAGGGTATCATATGCTTACCTACAGATGCTCTTAAAAGCATGTTTTTTCTCTTTTCCATCTCTGAACCCTCCCAAGATATCTTAGGGTTTACTGGCTAGATTTCTTTCTTAAGAACCAGGCCTTAAACCAAAAACAATCTGATTCTAACTGGCTACCAATAGGGCCTAGTTCCTAGCCCCACTGGGTCACTGTTTAACTTCTTATTGACTCAGATTGAATGTAAATAGTATTCCTTTCTCCTTTGACTAGAAACTCTGAGGTCTTCCCCTTCCAGATTAATTTATTTATTTGTTTATATATTTGGATTTTGGGGACTAGATAAAAGAGAATTATTTGTCCCAATTGCTATTTAGCCTTAATCACTGAAAAGTTACAGCCTCAGTCAGACTGAGACCTGTTGAAGACCTTCCATTTCAGCCAGGGTCAACTCTTATTGTCTTAATTGTTCCACTGGATCCACGTGGTTCTGGAGGTGAAAGTGAAGCAGGTGGCCTTTCACATCCCTCCTTCACTTAATTCACTCCCAGATGTCATGGTCCTCTTTGGCAACAAAGGACAAACAGCAACAATTCTTTTCCAATTTCAGTTCTTGATATCATCTGACATAACAATGGTTTTCACCCAATCTATCTGTTGATACTCCTCAAATCACATCTGGAAAATTGCAATCTTATAAGCTTTTGGCACTTCTTCCTATCTAGAACAGAATAATAGCCCCAGAAGTAAAACTAGAAGTTAGCAAGGGATAGTTAAAATAAAGAGTATAAAGTCTTAGAATCAGGAGGGCTGGGTTTCAGTTCTAGTTCTTCAGTTGTGTGACTGGATGATTCATTTTGCTATCTCATTTTTAAATAGGAGAATGATGCATTTGTACTATCCACTGTCAGGGACATTGAAACATGAACTATGGGTTTTAAGACTATAAACCTTTTATTTTCTGTCCTACCATCATTATACTTCTGTATATGATATATTTAAAAGCTATATAATTTTAATAGGGGTGTATAGATGTTCAAAACGGACCAGCACTCCTGGTGTGAGGGCTTGCAGAACATTTTTCAAGGCTCCTCATTCTCCTTTTGTGTCCACTTGTCTGGCAACTCTCACATGTGTCTCCCAGAAGCTGTAACATGCAGGGGGCCAGACCCCAACAAACCATCTTGCCAGATGGGCTAACCCAAGTTGAGGGTAGCTCAAACTGTTGGTAAGTTGGGGATGGAATGTCTACCCCAAGCATGTGAAGACTTTCCCCAGACCAATGAACTAGTGAGGGCAATATTCCATTAGTAATGAAGGCAACCTAAACAGGTATTGTGAAAAGCTTAGAGCTTGGTCATGCATCACAGCTGCCAAGGTCATCCACTGTATTCTAGGTCATCACCAATTGTCTTGATTTGTGTCCTGCCATTGGACTTTGAAGCCTTAGAGAGTGAAGCTAATGACTTTGTGAAGCTATGCCTTACTTAAATTCAATTCACACACAAGTAAAGACTTCACCTCTGATGTCATTGGTCCTCTTCAAAAATTAAACATGAACAATATATACATGCTATAATTCTTTCCATTGTCCTTAGAGATATTTGTGAGGTAATGATGTTCCAATTTTTTTCACTATATCAAATTCATGACAGATCAATGAAATTAATATTTCAGTGAAGTTGTGATCTTAATAATGTGGCTACTTATTCACCAATGTAAATCAAAATTCTTCCATATTATTTCATCATTTTTACTCCAATCCTTGCCCTTTCAGAGGTCCTCCCTAAGATTTTTGATCAACATGTCAACATGTTCCTCAAGATTTCTTGATGTCGACTAGACAATGGAACATGAAACCGACCTTTTCTGATCATGTATCTCTCTGATGTTACACTTGATACCACTTTTACTCAAGTTATGATTGGCAATTTATAAGGACTTACATATTCTCACAATGAACTTTTCTACTGCTTTGTTAGAAATGCCTAATTTTAGTTCTTTAGAGACCATGGCATTTGATAATTTACAACATTAAAAAAATCACTGTAGGAATTAGATTTTAAAAATGAACTTTAATAACAGGAATAAGTTTAAAACATTAAAAATGTTTCAAAAATTTCCAAAGGCAATCCTCCTCACTTCTCCTTTGCAAGTTGATTTTTTGTATCCATATTACATGTCTCTACATATGTAACAGTGAACTGATCTTATGTTTTTGAACCATAGTCTAGACATTAGTCATTTCCCTGAATGAATACACAAGTCAAACATTTTATGGTATTATGTATTTCATTTTAGAGGCTTTAAATTGTTTACAGGTTTAGATCAATCAGCAAAATATCATTAACAAATAGGATCTTCTGGAAGAATATTCTTTTTGCACTTTTATAGAAAATTGGTCTTTCATTTCACATCTGCACTGAATTTTCTCCATAATAGTGCAAATACTTTTGAAAATGTATATCTTCCTATTTGAGTTCTTCTTGATTGATATTGATAACCATAGCAGTTTTGAACAGTTAACTCTATTAACTTATATCTAATTGAATCTTATATGATTTTACATATGATTGTAAATCATGAAGGAAAGTCTTTAAATGACATTTCACTCTATAAATATTTGTCTTTTATACAAACAGTAAGCACAATGATAACTTACATCTTTAAATCAAGAGTGTTACTAAAAAGACATTGTCTAATGTAGAATGGTATTCTACAATCCTATGAAAAGTCTACTAGATTTCTTCTTGTGTCTTTATCAAGAATACCTATGTAGATTTTAATTTATTTGAGTATAATTGCACATGGAGTTCATGTGAATGGAACTCCCCATAACAATGCAACTCAGGACTTGTTCTCCAACTGAGAAAGCTGCCTTGATAATTAATATGTTAAATGATTTATTTAATCACAGAAACAACATGCATTAGAGTCAAGACTTTAACAAAAGTCAAGCAGTTCTCTACACATTACTCCAAGATTTCTTTCATTTAAGTATATTATTCTCTCTCTCTCTCTCTCTCTCTCTCTCTCTCTCTCTCTCTCTCTCTCTCTCTCTCTCTCTCCTCTCTTTCTTGCTGAGTCAATTGGGATGAAGTGACTTGCCTAGGGTCACACAGCTAGGAAGTATTAAGTGTCTGATGTCAGATATGAACTCAGGTCTTCCTGACTTCAAGGTTGATACTCTATCCACTGCGCCATCTAGCAATCCCTTAATTGTAGTATTCTCATAAAAAATTATGGAGTATGAATTGATAGCTCACTTTTATGGTAACAATAGCATACATATTTTTTGTTTTGTGGCATGCTTGTTTATTTTTGTTTTTGTTCAAAACTTTTGGTATCTTGACCTTTATCATATATGAAACTAGACCTTTGGTCTTCAAAATTGTGTTTCCTCCAACATAGATCTCTTTTGTTCATAGTTGGTTTTCCCATCTTTATTTTCTTTAGTATTGTTTCTACTTCTCATGCAGCACGTGATTTTTGATTCCAAGTGTCGAAATTTCACTATCTTCAATGAAAAAGAAGAGTATGATATAAAAAATTGCACATCCTTTCCATTTTTTCATCTTTATTTTGTTAACTCCTTGTGGTACCTTACTAGTATTTTTATTAAATATTTTATCTCTATTCATGACCTCTCATTATTTTTACCCATAAGATATTGCTCATAACCTTCCACCATCTTCTTTCATTATATTTTTCATATACATTTATATTCTATACTGATATTTGCTTTGGCAGCCATGTATTTTGTTGAAAGAATATTGATGACTTTTAAAATGTTTTTTGTAGTAATAGTTCAGAATTATTGAACTGAAGTATAGCCCAGACTCCTCTTCACACTCAAAAATAAAATCAGCTCATTTTCTGTGTCTTCTAAGATAAATACTCTGATAAATCAGTTTGCTATATTAATCTACAGCAAATCTGGATAACCCATACACATATTTCATGTGTTGCCTTTTACAATAGACTCTTAGTTTCTTGAAGACAGGTACTATTTCATTTTATCTGTGTCACCCACATCATTCTGTTAGAGAATAAGAAGTTTCCACGAAAGGAAAATATTCTTTTCATGGTCGAATTTGCTATTGTGTACATTGATACAGTCAGTTGATCTAATCCTTGAATGGAATAGAAATGACTTTAGAGTTATGGTTTATTGTTTTTAATAAGAAACCTATGACAAGACCGCAGAATTCTATAATGTGATAATCTAGGTAAGGTTAAAACCAATCTGAAAGCATAATTTGATTGTTTTTTCCAATACCATTGATAGATAATAAATGCTGATAATCATTTTCACCCATGATACCAATAGATCAAGTCAATTTCAGTATGAAAATAAGGTGAAATGAAATCAGAGACAGAAAATATTACAGGCCTGCTTTAGCTATTTAGAAGTGTCAGTACGCTTGTGGTTATTGAGCAGAATGTAGTCATTTGAGATTCTTAGCTCAATTGTTAAAGTACCGAGATGGACTTACTAAAAGGTCTCATAAGAAGTACTTTTTACTCTTGGTAATTTGTACCAGTCTAAAGTTGTAAACATAAAATATATGATACCAGAACAAATAAGAACTCTCAGCTGCAAATAGCAAGTGATAGTATCTGCGTTCTGTCAGTGGAAAAGGAAGGGGAAGCTGTACAGAATAAAGGTAAATATTTTTCATGGCAAGGAGGAAAATGGGCCAATCTTCCAATCTTAAGCTATGAAATTAAAGCTAGAAAAAAATCCATTCTGTCAAACATAGTGCTGGGTCATGCTTATGGCTTGACTCTATTATGAGAGGAGTATTATAGCACCTAGCACATTATGGGTGCTCAATAAATATTAAAGAACAATATTAACCTGGCTGTACTCGTGGCAAAGCACTGCAAGCTTTAAATCTTCAGGATAATGGAATGTGTCTGTATAAATGTGCAGCACAGTAAGGTGGATAGAAGAAAGGTGTCAGCCCTGGAGATAAAAAGAGAACATACCAGTTAAATCTTCTCTGGAAGAGATTGAGAGAGGACAGGCGAAAGATGCTTACGACCACCATGTTCAATACTGTGTACCTCACCACAGATCTATTTCCTGACCTCCATGACAAAAATCAGCTAAGGAAAACAAGCTTGCTAAATCCAAAGTAAAGGTCTGTGCTTTTCAAGTATGACACACTGTGTCAAGTTACCAAGAAGTAAACAATTCCTCCCTGGTAACTATTTCCTTTTATGTCTACCCACATATAGTCATGCACACACATAATTTAACTGAGGAAATATTGTCATAAAGTGTAAAAAAATCATCTAAAGACACTTTTAAAAAAACTGGGTTTAGCACACTTTCATCCAGATCCCACTGAAATTGGAAAGGTCAGTACAAGTATAAAGACAGACTTGAGAACTAAGGAAGAAGTACTGAAAAATTTCTCTCAGTTGGATTTCCCACTTGTTTGTGTCCTTTGGACCTTAGTTTCCTCACATGTACAATGAAAGTGTTGGTTTAGATATATATATATATTCTTTGATTTGGTGATTCTATCTAGATATTATAATTAATAATTATTATTCTAATAAGAATAGTCTAATAAGAATAATAATTCATCTAATTAAAAAATTCATAGAATCAATCAACCCACACACATATTAAGCACATGTGGAAAGCATTGTGTAAAACACTGAACACATGAAGGCAAAAAAGGAATAGCTGTTGCACTCAAAGTATTTCCATTCTATTAGGATGATAAATCTAGAACCTAAAAGGCACTTCAGAGTCCTCCTTCTCTAGCAGCCTCATTTTATAAATGTTATAAATGTTACATATGCTATGGGACATGCCCAAGGACATATATATATAGTCTTGAGCTCATGTACTTGGTATTAGAATTTTGAATTCTAATACTAGTGTAAGTTCTCTTTCCACTATATTTCATTGCACCATCCAAACTAGTATCAAGTTGGTTAATTTATTTCATTAATTTCCAATCACTAACTTTGTTTTTATGCCATTTTCCTGGAAATGTTATAAGACAAAGAGATAATAAAATTCATTCAAAGAATAGAGAATATAGTTTTGTTTTGTTTTGTTTTTTAATTTTGAACATGCATTTGTCTTTAAATCAGCCAGAAAATAAACACTAACACATGGATGTAAAATGTGGATCACCAGATGACAGAAAAAAAAAAAGAAGAAGAAGTTGATATAAGGTTAACATTGCATCTGTTTTTCTAGTTTCCATGGGAATATATTGATTTGGGGTGAATATCTTTTGGGATAAATGTTTGTGATCTCAATCTGAGAACTACTGGAAAAGAAGAGAGAGTACTATATCAGTAAATATAGGAATGGTCAATACAAACTTTTCAGGCTTTAATGATTCTTGAAAATTCCTTACAACTTTAATAGTGGTCCACTTTAGAGAAATAAGGAGAGTTTTTCCAGAAATAATTAACTCTTACTCACAGAGCAGAAATACTCAGGTTTTGGAGAAATCACTGAATTCAGATTCAGAGTTATTCATATTTGTGATCCTCTGTAAAATTTATCACAGGAACATTTTAAATACCAGCATAAAAATAGGTCATAATAATGAAAATGAGATTTTCTGAGATGCTGAAAGAATCTGAAGAGCTTTCCGAATCATCAGGGAAAGAATATATCCCTTTCAATTTTGTTTTAAACATCGTTTATTGTATTCAGATTCTCCAAAGTCAGCAGTACATTTTTGATATAAACTAGGAACTCTCTTCTAGTAGATGAGAATGGACTGGTGGATTAAACTGATCAGCGTTGTCATAGGCCCCTCTTCAATTCAAAGGGAATATCAGTGTTTCAATCCAAATCTTTCCTGCTTCTACTCTGAACATCATCATCATCATCATCACCACTAATCATCATCATCATCATCATCATCATCATCATCATCATCATCATCATCATCATAAAGCATATATATGGTTTACAAAGTATTTTACATAGGTTAACTATGATCTCACAATCCTATGAGGTAGATACTATTATTACAGATAAGAAAACTAAGGTAAAGTTAAATGACCTGCCCAGGGTCACACTGCTAATAAGAGTGGGTCCTCACATATCTTTGTGATTCCAAATCCCACATTCTCTCTACTGAGCTATCTAGCTCAACAGCACTCATTCTTTTCTCTTTGTTACAATCACCATCCTACCTAAATCTTCTTGCAAGGCCAAATGGCTTCCCATTTAATTGCTCATAGAAAAGTTCAACTAGAATACATATTCCCTACCTTCTTGGGGGGAAAGGCTTAATTCTCTTTGATTCTCTGCAGTTTTGTTTTGTTTTTAATCTATTATCTGCTAGACTAAGCTTATATCCAAATACCCCGAATTGCTTTCCCAGGGAAAAAAAAGAAGAATCAATATATAATCTCCTCACAAAGAATATGATAACTCCCTTAGATTCTCAATACTCCCTAACAATCTTTGTCAACTGTGGCTCTACTAAAATATAGCAGGGTCAACAGAGCAAGAGGAATGCAAAGCTTTCTTGCAATGGGAGATAAGATAGCTCTACCTTGACAGGAAGAAAAGAAGTAAAAGTGATTCCTGTCTAAGCCCATTTCATTGTAGTTTCTCTGTTGACCAATTTAACTCTGCTGGGGATAATGATTGTCTATTTGCAGTTGGACTGATGCATTTCATTGTCATGCTCCTTTTTTCCTTAAGGAAGCTAGGTTGACTGCTTTAAAGAATAGTATTTAGACTCAGCAGAGCAATCCAGCCTTATTTTTATCATTGTCAAATGTTTTCTCAACACTGGAAAGTGCTGAGTCACAGCAAATGACAAGCTTTCAGGGATTATATCCAATTGAAAAAAAAAAGCATTCATTAAATGTATATGTCATATATAGCATTTTGTGAAGCACTAGGTAATAATCAGAAATTTAGGTAAACCACAATCCTATCCTCATATAGTAAACAGTAAAACAAAGGGTTTCTTATCCTGTCCATCAGTGATTTAAATATGTATCTACATATGCGTGATATATATATAAAACATATGTTTGTATATGTAAATATGATATACATATATATGTATATGTATGATATGTATATGTATATATATATATGAAACTTTCAATATTTTATGCATTTTAAAGAATCATTTTCAGAAAGGGTTATCAAGCTATGAAAATTGTCCATAAAAAAAGATAAGATTAGGTTCAACTTTAATTTCCAATTCCTACCATGACATCCACAACCAAACAAAAAATCAACACATAGATCTGAATACCTACTCCTTGAACAAGGTATAAAGGACAATAGAAATCTCCTCAGTCCTTGATGAATATTTAAAGATCTGAGGATTTTGAGCTAGAATTCCAGTCCCTTCATTTTATAGATGAAGACACCGAAGTTTAGAATGTTTAAATTGCTTCCTAAATTCCTTTGGAGGAGAAGAAAGCATCAACTACATAGCAGAGCAAAACAGATATGAACCTGAGTCCATTACCTTCTTTTCCCCCCATGCTTACTACTGTCCTATACTCTTCTACATTTCCTTTTTTATCCTTTCTGCAACTCAAAAATTTCTCCATGTTTCTCTCTCTTCTATGGTTCATGATTATCAGATCTTCCCAGCATTCTTCATGCATTCGGTTTGATAGGCTGAAGTATATGTTTTATAGAGCATATGTCTCATGTCACACAAAAATCATTTACCAACTCTCTTGATACTTTTGCATCTCTCGTTACCTTTTATAAAGACTTATATTCAGGTTTCATACTTTCATGCTTCCTGCCTCTTCTTGCTGCACATCTTTAGTCTTTTCTTCATACTGTTGCCCACTATGTACAATCATTCACAAAATTGAGGTTATCCATAAGAACTTATTAAGTAGCTACTACGTATCCCATCTTTAACTTTTTGTGTTTAAATAACCATCAAGCAATGATGACTGGGACTGCTAAATTCTCAGCCATCTAATGAGCAGGAGATAGGCATGTTTTCACAATTACTGTGCCTTCCTTCTTCCCCTCACCCCCACTTCTTTGTGGTCAGAACTTATTTACTTTTAACCTCTTGCCTTCAGAGGTGAAAGAGTGTTCCCTTTAAATCAATCCTTGCTATAAGGGCATAAGGAAGACTTGATAGTCCTGCTACATAATTGCCCTAATCCTCCCAGACATTCCTTCCTGCCTCACTCCCCTTGGACTCATTTGTACTAGTGTATCTGATCCCAAAACTCATTCCCATTCTCCATCAAATAAACTCTCATCTCTCTTACTGCTTAGATCTTGGAACCCTCAGACAAAAAAGATTTGCTCTGGCAGCATTAACTTGGATTGTATAGGGATAAACACTAAAACTTTAAATCTATTTCCTTTCTAGGGCTTTGTCTTTCTTCAATTCCCCATCTCACTACTGGCATTCACGTATATAAGCAGAATTGAAACAGTTGTAAGGAGTCACCCCAGAAAATATGCTGTCAAAAAGTCTGATTTAAATCCTGACTTTTCTGTTTACTATCTGTGTGACTTTGGGCAAATCACTTAAGCTTTCTAAGCCTTAATTTTTTCATTAGTAAAATGAGGGGTGGAATAGAAAGCCTCAAACTTCCTTTCCAACACTAATTCTAGGATGCTATGAGGAAACATTTAAATTTAAATACAAAGATATACATATGTTGAGAAAACTTTAACTAGTAACGATTTACAGAAATAACAGCTTTGAAAGCTACCACAATGACCCTATTCTTCATTTTGTATAGTGGCTTGCTTGTTAAAGGATTCTGTTCTAGGCTTTCAGTGTTTTCCTCTGTCACTGACTAGCAGAGGTGTCTGAATGGCCTCAGCTCAGTCCTACAAGTCAAAGTTCAGCACATAGCTTCCAGGTAAAATGCTGCTGTGGCTACAGTCTCTATCTGTCTGCCAGATCACAGGCTTTGGTTCTCCTCACTTATTGCTCTTGCTCTCACTCTCTCTCTAGCTGTTTTCTCTGTCTTTCAAAGAAAGAAAGAAAGAGAAAAGGAAAGAGGAAGAAAGAAAGAAAGAAAGAAAGAAAGAAAGAAAGAAAGAAAGAAAGAAAGAAAGAAAGAAAGAAAGAAAGAAAGAAAGAAAGAAAGAGAAAGAAAGAAAGAAGAAAGAGAGAGAGAGAGAGAGAGAGAGAAGAAAGAAAGAAAGAAAGAAAGAAAGAAGGAAGAGAAAGAAAGAAAGAAAGAAAGAAAGAAAGAAAGGAAAGAAAGAGAGAGAGAGAGAGAGAGAGAAAGAGAAAGGAAAGAAGAGAAAGAGAAGAAAGAAAGAAAGAAAGAAAGAAGAGAGAGAGAAAGAAGAGAAGAGAGAGAAAGAAAGAAAGAGAGAGAGAAAGAAAGAGAAAGAGAGAGAGAAAGAAAGAAAGAAGAGAGAAAGAAGAGAAAGAAATGAAGAAGAGAAGGAAAGAAAGAAAGAAAGAAAGAAAGAAAGAAAGAAGAAAGAAAGAAAGAAAAGAAAGAAAGAAAGAAAGAAGAGAAAGAAAGAAAGAAAGAAAGAAAAGAAAGAAAGAAAGAAAGAAGGAAGGAAAGGAAGGAAGGAAGGAAGGGAAGGAAGGAAGGAAGGAAGGAAGGAAGGAAGGAAGGAAGGAAGGAAGGAAGGAAGGAAGGAAGGGAGGAAGGGAGGGAGGGAGGGAGGGAAGGAGGGAGGGAGGGAGGGAGGGAGGAAGGAAGGAAGAAAGAAGGGAAGGAAGAAAAAAAGAAGAAGGAATGAGGGAGGGAAGGAAGGAGAGAAGGAAGGAAGGAGAGAAGGAGGGAAAGGGAAGGAAGGAAGGATGAAAGAAAGAAAGGAAGGAGGGAAGAAGGAAGGAGGGGAGGGAGGAAAAAGACTCTAAGTAGTTTGCCTTTAAGTAATGTATTGAAATTTCTGTAAATCCAGAGAAACCTAGAAAAGGAGTTTGTTTACCCATACGAAACTCTACTTCTCCCCCCACACGCACCACACCTTCCTTCTTCCTTTGTTCTGTACCCAAACCTTTTTTTAAGGAAAAAAAAAAAAAAAGTAGGGAACATTTCTTTTGTATTCCTCCTCTATTTATTTATCTATTAACATGTTGTAACATTCTCTTCTTCTCTTCCCCTAACCCCATCCCTATTTTAGCTTCTTAAGGGAAGAAACCATATCACTTATTTATTTGTACTTAGTACTCAGGAACCCTAAAAACTGTCCAACACTTACGAGATACTTAATAAATGCTTGTTTTTATTTATAATTCTGTTGTTAACTGCTACAATATTTAAGAATAGCATAGGTTTGGGAAAGCAGAAAGTCAAGAAAAAGATTATCAGTTATGAAGCCAAGAAGGGTTGAGACTTGAAGAAAAGTAGTTGTGATCAGAGCTAAAGATAGGGGAAGCAAAATAATCAATAGATCTTTTATGGGGGAGGATGAAGAAGATGGGAAGTCACATTTCTCTCTATGCCTTTCAAGCTGAGATACAGGGAAAATAGTGGAGGAGAGGACCACTTTAAATAGAAATAGAAAAGATAGGCTTGAGAGGGATATTTGGGGATTTGTAGTATAGGGGGAAAAGAGATATAAGGGAGGGTAGTAAAACGGTAAGTGTAATGGGTTTGAAGACAGTCAGAATCACATACCATTTCTGCTGTGAAGTAGATGCTTTTATTCTTGTATAATTTTGAGCACCTATCTAGAATAGTTGTTATGAGGAAAAAATGAGAAAACATTTCTAAAGCACTTAGCATAGCACCAAACACATGGTAAGTGATATGTAAATATTCATTTCCTTCTCCTTCTAAAACTCATCTCAAAATGCAAGTGCTATTGATTTTTCCATAGACAAAGTCAGCAATATTAGATATCTTGTCATCACTGTCATTGCCATTGTTCTTTTAATTATTATTATCATCTCAGTCATGTTTTTCAATGGTACTCAGATAAAAATGATTTGGGGGCAAATTACACTTTTGTTGTTTTTCTGAATATGTGAAATTTCTATATTGAATATCCTGTGACAATTATACAGGTGGACAAATAACTGCATTTTAATTGAATGCCAACATTGCAGTATATATTTCATAAGCTTGCTGAAAACATCTTTGGGATAATTCTTCAAGTTGGAAAAGCAAACAGAATGACAAGAATGAAATCTTACACTTGATGGATGAATTTGATTCCTTATTTTAGGTTTCCACATTCCAAAAACCCTTCAGAGATTATATTTAGTAGCGTAACACATACTAAAAAAATTCCTACCTTTTCGTGAATTTGTAATATGTCCAAGTATTTGCAATTAACAATTTGATATAGGATAATCTCCAGTATCATTTTTTGTTGAATTTTCAAGGATATTTAATGTATTTGTGGTATATGTATTTGTTCACTTATGAAATATAGCAAATTTCAGATATATAATTCTTCTCATTAACTTTCTAACTTTTGGATAAGTTTACTTTTTTCCACTGTAGAATGATGTATTCTATGACTTCTGTGGCTTTCCTATGTAATTTGTATTGATCAATAAGTTTGGGCTCTTTAGGTAACTCTTCTATAATTTCTGATGGCAATGAACTGATCTTAAATATCTATCTTTCCTTTTTCTATTAAAAAATCTACCTGAACACAAATGTGGAAAATTGTTCGTAGCAGTCCTTTTTTGGTGAAAGGTAGAGCTGATTATCATAATTTCAGAGAGACCTAGAGAAACTAACATGAACTGATTCTGAATGAAGTGAGTAGAACCAAGAGAACATTGTACACAGCAACATACAGCAAGATTATATAATGATCTATTCTGGCAGATGTGGCTCTTTTCATAGCAAGGTGATTCAGGCCAATTCCCATAGACTTGTGATGGAGAGAGCCATCTACATTCAGAAAGAGAACTGTGGGGACTGGATGTGGATCACAACAGTCTTTTCACCTTTTGTTGTTGTTTGCTTGCTTTTTTTTTTCTTTCTCATTTATTTTCCTTTTTGATCTTATTTTTCTTGTGTAGCATGATAAATGTGGAAATATGTGTAGATTGAAAACAATTTTGCATGAATTTTCTTTTTTGTCTTTTTATTATTATTATTAAAGAGTTTAATCTTCAAAACATTATGTATAGATAATCTTCAATATTCATTCTTGCAAAACCTTGTGTTCCAAATTTTTTCCTCCCTTCCCTCCACCCCCTCCCCTAGAAAGCAAGTAATCCAATATATGTTAAACATGTGCAGTTCTTCTATACATATCTCCACAACTATTATGCATGTATTTTCAAAATAAAAATCTACTATTATAAAAAATAAAAATCCAAAGGAAATTTACCTGATGTAAACATGTCTTTGGTACCCTTTTGTTGACAAATGAGTTCATGCGGATATTAGTGATAGAGGGGCCTTTTGATTCTATTCTAGGATCGTAACTATTTCAAAGGCTCCATCTGGGTAAACCATTTTGATTACATTAAATAAATGCAATGGTGTGTATCATTTAACAGTTTTTATTATTGATTTAAAAATCAAAATTGATGCCTGTTCATTCCAGAAATGTATCTGTAGATTTCTGATTTATTTGTCAAGAGATCTGAGAATGTGTCCCATTATTTAACTCCATTTTAGTGAAGTGTTCATATTTCTTTAGCTCCATGAGAGAAATGAATCCTGTATTTGATTAATATTATATAGGGTTTTTTAAACACAGTTTGTAAATAAGTCTTGATCTATTTTATATTCTAAAACCATAAAGGAAGCTTATTGAATTCTTCTGCTTTGATAACATTTGTTTTCTAGACAGACTAATGTAAAATAACACCTACCACTCAGGGTTATTCTGAGGATCAAATGAAATGATCTTTGTAAAGATTTTAGCATAGGCCTGGCACATAGTAGGGGTAATGGCAATATAAATGCCAGCTTTTGTCTTTGTTATATATCCATCACTTTTTTGCACAAAAAGTAGGAGATCTGTTTTATTATCAGTCATTTGAAGCTATGATTTGTTACTGGTCTTTTTCTTTGCATTTAATTTATTTTTTATTAAAGCCTTTTATTTTCAAAATATATACATGATTTTCAACATTCATCCTGCAAAATGTTGTGTTCCACCTTTTTCCCTTCCTGCACTCCATCCCCTCCCCTATATGGCAAGTAATCCAATATAGGTTAAACCTGTTCAATTCTTCTATGCATATTTCCGCAATTATCATGTTGCATAAAAAAAAATCAGATCAAAAAGGAAAAAAATGAGAAAGAAAACAAAATGCAAGCAAATAATAACAAGAAAATGAAAATGCTATGTTATGAACCATTCTCAGTCCTCACAATCCTCTCTTTCGTTGCAAATGGCTCTCTTCATCACAAGATCATTGGAACTGGCATGAATCAACTTGCTGTTGAAAAAAACCTCTTCCTTCAGAATTGATCATTATATAATCTTGCTATTCCTGTGTACAATGTTTTCTTGATTCTACTCACTTCACTTAGAATCAGTTCATGTAAGCTTCTCCAGGCCTCTTTGAAATTATCCTGATCATTTCTATAGAGGGCCAGAACTCTGGAGAAGTGCACTTTAAACAAGGTGTTAACTCAGTAGAATTGATGAGATGATGATTCTCTAGTTCATATATATACTTAGTACTTAGTATTTTGATGTAATAGTTTTCTAGTTCACACATATTTAGTATGCTGTAATGATGTAGCCGAACTAAGCTATATAAGGGCTGAGAAGGACTGGAAATGAGAGATTCCATTTTTTACCATCCTCCTAGTGGCTCTCCTGCCTTCATCACTTCACCTAAAGACCAAGACCCACCTGAAGGACCTCCAGAAAGCTAGCCCAAACATAGAATTTCTTGTAGAACAATAATATTCCATAATATTCATATACCATAACTTATTCAGCCATTCTCCAATTGATGGGCATCCACTCAGTTTTCATTTTCTTGCCACTACAAAAGGGGCTGCCACAAACATTTTTGCACATGTGGGTCCTTTTCCCTTTTCTATGATCTCTTTAAAGACCAATAGAGACAATGCTGGATCAAAGGGTATGGACAGTATGACAGCCCTTTGGGCATAGTTCAATATTGTTCTCCAGAATGGTTGGATTAGTTCACAATCCCATTAACAATGTTTCAGTGTTTTAATTTTTCCACATCCTCTTCAACATTCATCATTATCTTGTCCTGTCATCTTAGCCAAATGATTGCTTACTATTTTGGCCAGATTTCTGAGATCTTTTAAAGTTGCTTCTCCTCACATCATTATTGTTTTCCGTTAAATTGTTCTCCAATTCTGCTTTCTTTACTCTATATAAGTACATATTAGTCTTTCTCTATTTCTCTCAATCTGTTATATTCATCATTTTTTATGGAACAAGCCATTCCTAATTTCTGTGTATTTTAATTCCTATTTTTGAGTACAACAAAATATGTTGTTATAAGTAGTCTTTGGAGAAGAAAATAGCAAATTACTTCAGCATCTTTGCCAAGAAAATCCCAAATGGGGTCACAAAAAGTCAGACCTGAGTTAAAAATGACTGAACAACAATAAAAATAAACATTCTTATATGTATTGGTCTTTTCCCTTAATTCTTGGCTCTGCTTCTTGAATGTAACTATACTACTATTCCTGAGTCAAAGTATAGTTTAATAAATTTAGTGTACAATCGCAAATTGTTTTCTAAAATAACTGAAACAATTAACAATCAAATGATTAACTCAATATGTCTGTCTTCTCACAACCACTTCAATTCTTTGTCAATTTTCAATTTGTGAATTCTTTGATATTTACTGGAGAATCTCTCTTATATACATGTATATCAATTTCATTCTTCTTAGATATTGGAACTTTACCATAGAAACATTACAGAAAAAATTTTCTTAAATTTTTTTCTCCTACATTTTTAACTAAATTAATTTTGCTTAGGCAGAAGATTTTCTAATTTTCTTAATCAAAATTGTCCATTTTAACTTTTATGATTGTCTCTATTACATATTTTGTTACAGATTCTCCTTCTAGGCAATTATAAAAAGTTTTTTCATTGAAATGACCATTTATGTCTAAGTAATATGTTATCATACTTTTTAAATATATAGAATTTCTTTACTTGACCTCTTTTCTCTGTTCACTGAACTCCCACTTTAGTTCTGGTCTTCATCAGCTTAACAGCTTCTTTTTTTGGCTTCCCTGCCCTAAGTTGTTCCTTCCTCCAAGCTAGTCTTCACACAAGATGTGCAAACCATGAGGGTCTTATGTACAGCAGAATTAGACTAAAATGAATTTGAAAATATGTAATAAAATTACAAAAAACAAAATTTATTTTGAAAAACATTACATTTTCAAATTAAGTCAATAGGTGGTTTTAAAGGATCCTTGAAAAAATTTTCTATCTGAGTTTGACACCATTGCTCCATACTGCTGGAGTTAAACTAAACCATTTACCTACTCCAATGGCTTCCTCTTATCTCTAGGATAAGAAACTACTTTATTTTAGCTTTTTAAAGTCTTCACAATCTTGCTTCTAGGTAATTTACTATCTTTCCAGTCTCATTGTACTTTATTATGCTTCTGTACCTTGCCAACTATCCTAACTGGCTTTATTTCTGTGAACCTGAGAAACAAGCCTGGGGTTTAGACCTTTTCCTTCATCTTTTTCTGTTTTCAAGGAAGGAAGTCAGTCTCCAACCTGGGAGTTTGAACTCTGGGGATCTTGGATCTTGGAGATATTGTAGGTAGTCTAGTAGTGCAGCACTAGGGAGAGAGAGTTCCTGGATATTAGCCCAGTGAGATGTTAGACTTAAACTTGGTGGAGAAAATTCTATGTGGAAATTGAGATAAACTGAACCAAATGCCCTCCCAAGAGAATTAGGTGCTAAGGGGAGGGTGACTGTACCTCTAGGGAATAATAGAAAATGTTTTCTCTATTTACTATTGCTATATAATTTGAGTAAATATCCCTTTGTAAAATGTAATCTGATGTTGAGTACTTACATAGAATTGGGATACTAGTCATCAGACCCCTAAAATGATAGGAACACAATTGATGTATACTCAAGCCAGTGGCTGAAAAGAGAGACTCACAAATTCTCTCAGTATATTTAGGAGTGAAAGGGGTACGATGTAACAGACCTGACCCTAAGACAATGGAGACAGACCAGTGTCACCTGTCACACTAAGATCTACCTTATATATTAAAATTTCATGAATAAGCAATGAATTTGTAACTGAGTCAAACCTCAGCAATCATCAAGAGCATTTTGCTAGAAGCTTGTTCAAAAATCATCCAATAACTAATAAACTCTTTTTTATATCCCTGAGGCATTTTGAAATGTATTTTTTGCTTCTCTAAGCAATATATTGTTTGTTATATGTGTAGGGTTTAGAGGTAAGGGGTGAGTAAGGTAGCATAGAACCTATGAATGTTCTGTGGAAGTAAATAAATAGCCTACCAGCCTAGATTTAGAGTGGTCACTGGTGTTTTTATCTTTTAGTAATAGATAGCTTGATGCCTTCCATTAAGAAAAATGAGCTCAGGTTTAACTCAGAGGAAACTGGTAAAGTGCTTTGCTAGTAATTCATATGTCACTTTGAAGCTTTTCAGCTAATAATTATGAGTTCAATCTAGTCTCTCTTTTCCTGTTTTTCAGAAAAACTGGAAATTAAGTTACCTCCCATGATATAACTATTCTTTAAATTAATATACTAATTATATGAAAGCTTTCTGTCTGTCATATATATAAAAACTTCTTGAAATTATATAGATGACATGTTCTTTTTTCATTAGTCTTTACTACTTCTGCTTTTTTCCCTCCTTTTTCTCCTTCACCTCACAACCACTACTACTACTGCTTGTTGTTTGTTTTTTTAGTTGTTTACAGTTGTGTCTGATTCTTTTTTGACCCATTTGGGGTTTTCATGGCAAAAACATTGAAACGGTTTGCTATTTCCTTCTCCAGCTCATTTTACAGAAGAAGAAACTGAGACAGACATAGTTAAGTGACTGTCCTAAGATCACACAGCCAGTTAGTGTCTAAAGCCAGATTTGAACTCAGGAAGATGAGTCTTCCTGAATCAAGACCCTGCCCAGTATTGAACCATGCAGTTATCCTACTACAATTACTACTACTTTAGAATATGTGGGAGAGAAGGACTGTAGGGAGGGGGGCAATTTATCAAACCTTTTATAAAATGAAATGATAAAATTATTATGTTGGTGACAAGCAATTTTATGAGGCTATAAGAAGCTATGTCTAAAAGAAAATTATTAACTCAGTATATAAACAAAATAAATACAATTACATATAAGGCTTTTTTTTTTTTACTTAAAAAGAGAGGATAAGAATAGAGTACACTATTACTAATTATCTACTAAAACTGTAGTGCTGTTTTCATTTCTGAATACTCCTTTCCTAAATAGAAAAATAACAACAACAAAAACAAATTCTTTATGAAGTATAGGTTATTGTAATTATTTTCTTGTACATTGAGATAATTTTCATTTAAACATAACTTCTTATAAACTCATGAATTTGTTCTGCAATAGGTTCACTTTTTCATCACACACAAAGTTTGCTTTCACAAAAAGTTTGCACACACATACATACATACACACACACATCCTCACATTCATTAATTGTAGTTTCTTATCTAGGTCATTTTGATGATACTTATTAACGTTCAGAGTAAGCAGATAGTCTATTCTGAGTTAACTTCTACTTTCCAGTGTCACTGGTTTTATATCATCTTTAGATCAATAGGAACCAATTCTTCATAAAATTCCCCCTAGACAATAGTGCCTATATCTGAGATTGCTGAATATTTAGAAAATACATAGATAAAGCATGAAAATGAAAATTCTTGGCTCTTGAAATTTACATAATGGGGACTGACATATACAAGTGTGTCATGCTTGAGGATATTTTGGAAAACTACCAAGTTGGTGAATAGAACCATAGAAGAATAGACCCTTTCAAGTGACAATGGCAATAATGGTTTGATTTTAGTTCCAGAAATTGAAAGTGAAGCTTTGAAATGAGTGGAAAGAGGGCCAGAATGGGTTTGCCTGGGATAAAAGGACCAAGTTCTCAGAACATAGTATCTGGTCCTGATGGCAAGATAGATGGTGAGAAAATCAACAGTTAATTGAGAAAACCCTGGATGAGGCTCATCTGAAAGTTCTGAGTTTTCAGAACCTCTCACCAAACAGGTAAGTATAGTCCCAGGAGTGGGAGTTGTAAAACAGAAAGGATTAAATTTTCAAGGAGGCTTTTGAACCTGGCAGTAAAGGCAAATGGTGAGGCAGAAAGAAGAATCATAAATGTAAAAAATACTGCTGAGGCAGTAGGTACATACTCCCTAACCAAGTAATCATCATAAAAAATATCCCTTCTAATATGCATGTGAACCCTAACCAATAAAAGTTCATAACTATCAAGAACATTTGAAGAGTTTGGGGCTTATAATATAGACTGGCATCAGAAATTAAACATTTTTCTCTATATGATATCAGTATTCCAGTTTTAGAAAACATTGCTTCAAAAGATTCATACTGCTACTGGTACATGTATCAAGATGCAGAAGACTAGTAGAGGATCCGAGGAACATTACACAGGTGGATATATAAGAATAATCTGTGACACTCCCTGTACTCACAATTCATGTGAGGTCCATGTGACTATAATTTTACCTAATACAAATCCCTTACATAAGTCCCACTTTAATGTATGTGGCTAGATGTTGTGTTCATTTTCATGCTTTAGAGGCATAGGGATGATGTTTACCACATAACTATAGTTTTAGAGAAAATTAAAGGTTTAATGTAGGGAGAATGCTAAGTGATCCTCATAATTTCTTTAAATTTTAGAATTAATCCCACACATCTACAACAGTAGGTCAGTCTGTCCAAAGATAGACTGTCTTTGGACAATCAAGAGGAAATCAACACTAGAAATATAACATAGAGGAGGGGTTTTTAGCCTGACTTCTGTGTAATATACATTTATAACACTATTTAATTAATTTCTTTTGCAATCCCATGCGTTTCATTTTTGTATTTTAAAACAATAGTATGAAAAGTGGTATATAGGCTTCTTCAGACCGTCAAGTAGTACATGAGACAAAAAAAGGTTGATTCCCTAGTGTGGAAAAGGTTTGCTTATCAAACAGAGGAGTGGGAGTGGATAGTTAATTTTAGAGGCAGCAAGAAGCCACTGAAGCTGCTTAAGTAAGGGAGTAATACAGTGAGATCTGTGGTTTGGGAATAAAAGTATGGTGGCTAAATCAGAATGCATTGGAAAGGAGAAAGAGTAGACATAGGAAAGCAATTAGAAGGTTATTGCAATAATACAGGTAAGAGGTGATAAGGGTTTGAACTAGAATGGTGATAGAATAAATAGAGAAGAAGAGTGATATGAAAAATGTGAAGTATGTTCAATCAGTAAGGTTTAACAACCTTTGCATATGGAGCAGAATGAATAAGAGAGAATTTAGAATTCTAATTTGTTGTCTCTAGTCGGTGACTAGAAGAAGTGTAATAATGCCTTCAACAATAACAAAAAGAAAGTTTTGAAGAAAGGTGATTTAGAGAAAAAGACAAATTTTATTTTGGACCTATGGGGAGTGTTGCCTAAGAAACATCCAGTTCAAGATATCCCTCAGGAAACTGGAGGTGATGGATTGGAATTTAGGAGAAAGACTAGGGATGGATATAAAGGTAGGAGAGTCATAAAGATTATAGTTGAAAATCTTGAACTGATAAGAACATAGAGGTAGAGCATACAAAGAAAAAAAAAGCCCATCCAGAACAGAGATTTGGATGGATCCACACATTGACAAAGTGAATTATAGGTTATAATCTTTAAAAAGGGAATCACAAGGATGGACCAATCAGGTAGGAAAAGATTTGCTAAAGACACAGAATACTGTCAAGGAAAACTGAGGCCAAGAAAGTATCCAAAAAGAAAGATTGTTCAAGAGTGATAAAGATTGAAAAGAGGTCTGAAAGTACAAGGACTAAGATAAAATCATTGGATTTAGCAATAAGGTAGACATGGTAACCTGGAAAAGATTAGCTTCAGTTGAGTAATAGGAAACGTTGCTCAATGTCAAGAACCTGAAAAGTGCAGGGGAAGGGTAACAAATAATGAATGTAGAAAAAAAATTTTTTCTAATAGTTTGTCTTTGAAAAGAAAGAGCTATAAGAATATAGTTTAAGGAATAGAGTTTCTTTAATATTTTTTATACTGGGGGCAGGGCTGGGAATACTTAAAGATAGTGGGGAAGAAATCAATGGATAAGGAAAAGTTGATTATAGGGAGATGTTTTCACTCGACTATAAAATCTTCAGTGGCTCCCCAATACCTCTAAATTGATTCTGGCTCTGAATATATGACTGACATTCAAGTCTTACCACAGTGTACCCTCCCCATTTTTTAGTATTATTTCACACTATCTTCCCTCAATCATCCTACACTGAAGCTACTCAATTACTCTATATTCCTCATTCTCTTTCTATTCTTTCCTCCCTACCTACCTATTCATATCCTTCATTCTGAGTTTACTCTTTTCCTTCAAAACCAAGTACCTTTTTCTCCATGAAAATTTTTCTCCATTATTCCATGTTCCTCCCTAGAATAACTGTCAAATGAATGTAGTCTTCCTTTTTAAATTTCTCATTGTATTTGATCCAACTTTGTTTCACATTTTTCTTAATCTCCTTTAGTCTGGAGTATATAAATTGATCCTTGATTTCATCAATGTATATATCTCTTGAGTGATACAACAGCCATCTGTGCTTTTGTAATCTGCACAATTGTTATCCAAATGCCATCTTAATTTCTTCTTGCCTTACACTTATTTGTATACATTTGTTCTCTCTCTCTGAAATTACAGGCATATTGGAAGTAAGGACTCTGCTTTATCCATCTTTGATTCCTCAGGACTAATCACAGAACTCTGAATATAATATAGTACATGGTTAATAGATGTATGTTTAATTGAATCAAATCCTCTTTCCTTGGAGAATCATACTGTTTTTCAGATATAGTTCTTTCCCTCTCAGGAAATAAAATCTTAAAATATTGGCCCCTGGAATTTGGTGGATTTTTCAGATGACTAACTCAGAAGCTCAAGAAGAAACACATTTGGGCAAAAAGTGTGTAAACTAAGTAAAAATATAACAAGATTGTAGTGGGGTAAAAGAAACACAGAATCAGCACATATAATAAGAAATTATCATTTCCATTGATTTTGAGTAGGCATTATCATTTCAACAACTCAAGGAAATTTAAAAGCTTTAAGATGGCACATTGCTGCCTCAATCATTAAGAAATGTAACTCTAAAATGTTTACATATTGTTTCTTTTATTTATTTTCATATGATTTAATGCATCAAATTGAAAAGAATTTTTCTTACATATCTTGTTCTAAACAGGACCCACAGTGTGTTCAGCTCTTTTGACACCTTTACTATAATGAATCCTTGATTTCTCTAATGTAACCTCATCTCTCCACAAATATAGAGTGTTGTTTATCTAAGCCCTAAATCTCCTCCTTCAAAGTTCTTGCCCATGGCTTTCCTTTGGATCCCTGCCTATTATTTTTTTAGTAATTTGAAAATATCAGTGCAAGATTCAAGCTCTCCATCATTTATGTCTCATTTTCAATACCCCATTGACCCATAGAATTTTCAGTGATATCTTTTACATGCTATCTATCATACACTGGAGTTTTCTCAGCATGTATCTTTCCAACTAGTGGAAGCTGAAAGTCAGCCTTGGCGTCATCAGGAAAATTTGCATTCAAGTTCCATCACTGACCCATATCTGCTCATGACTTAAGGCAAATCATTTAAATTCAAAAAACTCCAGTTAACTCTTTCTGATAATATAAATTATAAAATGGCTGTTTAACTACATTGGTAGATTTTTTTTCCCTCATGAGAAATTTTCTATACTAATGAAATCACAAGTTGAGTTAAAAAAGCAACCTTCCAATGTTTTATGGGTAACTTACCTTTTGGTTCCTCTAGAGATGATGATTTTACATGACTCCCAAAATATAGAATCATTGGGAGACTACTGATTCTAAAAAAAAAAAGTGGACTATTAAAAGCTTACACATATTGACTATAATACATAATACCATTTCTCAAATACAAGCTGGCTTGCTTTGCAACTGATTTTCAATTGTTATCCTTATTTATTGTGTATAATGTAATGTCTATTTCAAAAATATGAAACACATATAAGGAAAGATGCTTTGTGCATCCAGAAAAAGAAATGACAAATAGAAGTATGGATAGAATGATTTATAGATTTGCAGTTTTATATATATAATAATCTATTTTTATTATGCTGTATTATAGAAATGCTTGTTTTGTTCCATAAATTAAAAGTAAAATGAATATTTTAAATGTAATGATGAATAAATTCAATGGGCTGTACATTAGTGTACAAGCCATAATTTTAGAATATTTTTTATCTATTTGGTTCTTCTTCTACAGATTGCTATACTTAATGCTTTAGAATGTCAACTTTTATCAGGAGGCCCTATGATATCTCAGAATTTAATGAATTAAGCACAATTTTCTCTAAAAACAAGATCATCTTGAAAAACTCATCATCAACATAGAATTTCTCTTCTATTCTTATTCTGTTGAGGAAGAAAATGAAAATAATATTACAAATCACTTCACACAAATTATGCTATTTGATTCTCACAACAATCAGATGAGGGGGTTATTAGGTATAATTATCCACATTTTACAGCTGAGCAAACTGAGGTGAAAGAGATGGCATGCCTTAACCAAGACCCCAGACTTCTATGGTAGATATATTATCTGAATTCAAGTGAGCTCAGTGGTAATTTGGCTAATGCTGATTCCAAACAACTTGGAAGACTTAAATCTCAGTCAAACTCTGCCAATGCTATGTCATTCAACTTCTTGAGCCAGCACCTGGAGAGCTAAAAATTCTTACCCTAATGGAGCACTTAATACATAGCTACAAATTAATTGCATTAGAAATGGTACTAATTGTTCCATTAGCTCCAAACCAATCCCCAATCTAAATCCTCACATTACTTAAAGCATAACTACTAGAATAGTTCTTAAATTATTTAAACAGTTGATAAAAATATATTCTGAATTATGTATGCATATAAATAACGATTCAGCTGCTGTCTAATTTTCAGAAATTGAATTGAATTATGAGGGATGTACGTGTGTGAGAGTGTGCTTTAAACAAATTGCTCGGCAGCAAACACCACAGTAACTGTAATTCTTAGCAACATGAATAAAGGGAGGTCAGGACAAATTTTCATCCCACTGGTCCCATGGCAAGCTGACGAAAAGAAAAGCTATTCTGTCTCTTTTTTTTCTCCTGCCCCCTAACAGCTTGACTAGAAAGCCAGCAGATAATCCTGTTCAAAGTTAATGTGCAATAACAAGATTGAGGAAAACTGACTTAAGGGGCTTTCATGTGGGTTAGGACATATTGATGCCACATTTAAAGACATTCTCTATGTTCACCTCTATGAAGATAAATGTCTGAACATCAGGCTTAAAAGGCCTGGAGAGGAAGGGGACACACACATACATACACACACACACATACCCACACACACATACACACACACACACACACACACACACACACACACACACACAGACTCATACCAGTAGGTAAGTGATTAATTATCAAACTGAGAAAAAGCTTTCTCTAGAAAGGTGTATTTTTGCTAAGAAGCCCTAAAAAAAGAAACAGAGAAAAGAATGAAAATGTCCATCTTTCTCTATCTAAAACACATTTTTGCAAACCCAACTCTCAAGCTATAAAGAGGAACTCAAGCTGAGAGAAACTCATGTGAGAAATAATCTGGATATTATAGGTGGAAAAGGGCAACAATTTCTCTTTGCCTACCTTACCAAGAAGTTTTCAAGAGAATTATAAAAGACAAGTCATTGACAAGTAATCACAACTGCCTCATCATATCTCTTGGACTACTGTTTCAAGTTATTGTTTAATTATTCTGTAACTATGTTACTTCTGAACTATCTATTGCCCACTAACCAGAATTTTTTTAAAAGCACGACTAAGAGTGAAATACAATGATTTTGCTACAAACTCTGAGACTCAATGGTGGCAGTTCCCTTAATAAAATAATTAAAACAATTATAGCAAATAACAATCAGCATTAAAATAGATTTTTAAAGTTTTTTTGAAAGGTTCATGACAATCTTGTCAACAACTCTGGGAAGTAGATGCTAACATTATACCTCTTTTATAAATGAAGAAATTGAGCCTGATAAATGCTAATTGACTTGGCAAAGGTCACAAAGCTACACAAAGCTATCTAGGACGAGATTAAAATTCAGGTCTTCTTAATATCCAGATCCAGTGCTGTATTCACTGGAGGACCTAGCCTAAATAAACCTTACATTTGCCATCTATAAAATAGAATAATTCCTATCATATCAAAGAGTTGTTATAAGGATCAAACATTATAACTATTTAAAATCATGGTGCAAGACATAAAATTCTATACAAATTTAAGATATTCTTGATAGCCAGAGAACACATTTCAAACTTCTAATTTTTACCTTAAAGTACTTCCTATAATAATCATCATTGATTTAGAAATAAATAATACCTTTGAGATCATCCAATTCAATTCCCCATTCCCACAAATACTCCTTCCATTTTCCTCTTGAAACTGAGATCAATGAATTGAAATGATTTCCTAGCCATAGGCAGATATTAAATTCAGACTTAAATCCTCTGACTCCACAAGCAGAGCTTCCTTCATTGTGCCTCTGATTACTGTGACATTTAAAAAGTTTGAGAGACATAATATCTGGATAATTAATCATTTTTATTAATAAAAGAGATCAATGGCACTCTCAAATGCCAAAGACCATTCATGGCAATGGAGTCACAATTTATATGCCATCAGAAGAATGAATATTGTTCAGGATGGCAATCAACTCTGATTGGCTAACAATTAATGAGAGAATGAAAATTATAATGAGAAGTGGGTTATAGTCCAATGAAGATCTTGAGATATATGACTCTCGGCACCCAAATCTTGGTCAAAGATTATCTATTTCCATATCACTTGTCTGACAAGAGGGAGAGTCTACATTTTCCCAGATCCATATGAGAAAATACAATGAGCAGGAATCTACCAATCAGCTAAACTTCGAATTTCTTTTACTGTCTTAGCCATCCTATTTTCCCACAGTGGTAGATTTCTGAATGAGGAAGTAGAAAAGGATGAAAACCTTGATTCTAATTTGATAATTAGGTATTAAATATGAGATAGAATCATTTCTCTTGTGACTTATAAATAACTTAAACTTGCTAATATTTGTTACTTGAGGTTGGGAGAGTAAACTATTACCTTTATAATATAACTTGGAGGAGAAGGAATTAGGAATGTACCTTACCCTCTGAAAATCTTTATCATGCTGTCTAAATTTTTACCCAAGTAATGACATTTGAGTCATTAGATTTGGTTTTAAACACAGTATTTTTCAGGGGCAATCTGGCCTCTCTCTGTATGAACACAGCTAGCTAAAAGCATAGTAGGATGAATAGTTAGAAAGCAATAGTAGGCCTAGGGAGATTAGGGAGAGAATAAATATAAATGAGAGAGCAATCTTATTCCCTGTTACTCTCCTTCTTTCACACTACAATATAGTCAAACTGGCTTTCTTACAGTTCTTTACACTTAGTATACTGTCAGACTTATTGTAGATGCTATTAAGCTTTATAATTAATTGATTGGTTGATTGGAAGTGATAAATAAAAAGGAAGTTGAGACATCAAAAAAAATTTTTTTCAAGCTTTGCCAATAATTGTTATGCTGTTATATATACTCTGTAGAGCGTAACTAGGAATTAGGAGATTATTATTATTATTATTATTATTATTATTATTATTATTATTTTAGGAAGCATATTCACCATGATTTCTTGTTGTGCCCACATTAGTACCCTAGATATCTTAGAATCAGCAGAAGTCAGGATAAGCAAAAGTTTTTATTCTTGGTCTTTTGGGGTCCCTGTCAGGGGATTAGATATAGGAATCTCCACATCTCCTTCTTCTCTCTCTCCTTCTCCTACTCCACCGGCTGATCTCTCCTCCCTTCTCTCACCACACCCACAGATCAAGCCAGCATAGAGTTGAGTAAGGTCATCTCCAAACATGTTAATAAAGAATTGTCCAATTAGTAATTAGCCTTAAGTGCTAGGTTAATTGCATCTGCTCAGTTTCAGCCCTTTACAATTTCTCATATTTTACAGAAATAAATGGGGGAAAAAAAGGAAATACTTCTCTGTGTCTCTCTGTGTGTTTGTGTGTGTATTCAAAGGTATTTTGGTTTCTGTTCCCTCTCCCTGTGCTTCTGACATAATTCTGGAACTTCATTTATTACCTGGGGCCTTATCACCCTGGAACATCCCTTTATCATGCCATCCATCTTCTTCCATTAAAAAGTTTCTTTGGGGGATGATCATGCTTTATCTCCCTCCTATCATTATTTCAGATTCTCTGAACCTTATCATCATCTACTCAGGTAAGTAAATTCTCACACACACATACATACCATCCCCACACCAACAAGGTTTTCAGCTTTCTATTATATAGAAAGCTAATGTAAGCTCCTCAAAGAGAAGGACTTTCTTTTCACTTGTCCTCTTTCATCAGCACTTACTACAATGCCTGGCACATAGTAAGTGTTTAATAAATACTAGGTATCTTTCATTGCCTTGTTTGAGTAACTAAAAGTTAATCACTTCTGCCCTGTTGTTGTTCAGAGGTGTCTGAATATTCATCAACACATTTAGGATTACCATGGCAAGTATACTTAAGCAGTTTGCCATTTTCTTCTCCAACTGATTTTGCAGATGAGGAATTGAGGTAAATAGGGTTGTTACTTATCCAGTGTCACACAGCTAGTATGTGTCTGAGGCCAGTCTTGAAGTTACAAGGGTGAATTTTCCTGACTCCAGCTCCAGAGCTTTATCCATATTACACCTACCTGCCCAATATCAACTTCTGCCCACTGTTTTTCTAAACTACAGCTTTTGCAGTACTAATTTTAAGGCAGTCTTATATGGTACATTATATAGTCATTCACCCTTCATTTCAAAGAAGACTGATGATATCATAAGATATTGTTTTGATTTAGGCATAAATTGGATTTAAATGTGACAGAGTTGCACAAAGTCATCAGCTTCATTTTCTCTTCCAGAATCATTGAAATTTAGTGGCAAGACAAAAGTCAAGACTTCTGACAATGGCCTTTTTACAGTGAATGACTTTGGTGTCTTTGATATTTGATCAACCACTAAGCACTGCACAGCAGTCACGTTCAAGACTATTACAACAAATTGTTCTTATTTGCCCGTTCCACCAAGGAAAGTCTTCACATGCTTGAAGTAGACATCCCACTAACCCACTGATAGCATTAAGGCTTATCAGCTACCCTCAACTTGGTTTAGCCCATCTGCCAAGACAATTTTACTGGGGTGTGTCCATTCCATGTGCCATAGTTTCTTGAAGTCACAGATGAGAAGTGGATATCAAGGGGGATGAACAACCTTGAAAAAGGTCTAATAAGCTTTCACACCAGGAGTGCTATCCTCCCTGAACACTCCATGCAACCCAGGATATTATATATAGATAATATGAAGGAACTTAATATCTTAATAGTATTATTTTTTCCCATAGGACAATTGTCATTCTGTGAGATTGTAGCCTGCCAATTGTATGACACTGAAATCATCTACTTTACTCACTAGCTTTGCCATATTATATAGTCATGGGTGAGATTCTGTGTTAAGCATTTCTCTACTGGAATCCCTCTAGGATACCAGCCCTTAGATACTGACTTCAAATATCTTTAATGATTTCTTTAAAGAGCAATAAAAACCAAGCTGCTAAAAAATCAGCCAAGTTTATCAGTCCAGCTCATGAATGGACGGCATAAGCACTTAAGAAGCCTTAACATCAATCTTTCACAGCTAAATTTATAATGCATCCATATTATGAGTTGCTTTAACTTGGATCCTAGAGCCCCCAGGCACTGTTTTGCAAGAAATTTCTATGACACACATACATTAAACTGAAGAGCAGGGAAATGTAATTCTCCCAGAGGCTGGTATTCACCCACTTTGATTATTCTACATAGTGATCCAGGTTCGACTGACAGGTCATTATTTGATGGGTATAGAAGGAGCATGGAGAAGAAGGACAATAATCTCAATCACACAAATGCAAATGGGGGAAATGTTTGGGTAGTAAATGTAAAAGTTAGTTTTAGAGTTTTAGTTTTGGTCTTCAGTATTCATTCAGGATCAATCAATAAACATTCTTTTGGGAGTGGGTTTGTTTGTTTTTTTTTTTTGTTTGTTTGTTTGTTTGCTTGTTTGTTCCCCCCCCATGGAGAGGGAGACTGGATGGATCAATTAAAATAGTGAAAATTCTAGGGGGGGAAATATGATAGCACTAAGTGCTAGTAACTTTTATTTTGTTTTGTTTTTTTAAGAATAATAATTGTATTTAAAATTTTTTCTGAATTGATTTTTAAAGTATATAAAATCAGCTATTTGTTATTCAAAGTTTGTCATAAACTTGTCCTTTCATATCTCTCTTCCTGAAACGTACTCTGGAACCCAGTGATGCCAGCCTCTGCACTGTTCCTCTCACAAGACAACCTATCTCTAGATTCTGAGCAGCTCAACTAGCTGCCAGCTGTTCTTGGAATTCTCCCCATCCTCATGTCTTCCATCTGGTTTTTATTAGTTCATTCAAGTCCCAGCTCAAAATTTCACCCTTTTCTCAAGACCCTTTAACACTAGCACTGCTTAGTATATTGTTGTAATTCAATCATTCACTCACACCTGACTCAGTTTTCTTGGCAAAGATACTGGGGTGGTTTATCATTTCCTTCTTCAGGTTGTCCCTATTTTAGAGATGAAACTGAAGTCAATAGGAATTAGGTGACTTAACCCAGGATCACACAGGTAATAAGAATCAGAGCCTAGATCTGAACTCAAACCTGGCTGCCCTAGCTTGGTATTTAGTTGGTGCTAACTAGAAATTTATCAGAAAAAAAGGTAGAGGAAGGTACAATTTGGCATAGTAAGTAAAGAGCTGCCCTCATACCCAGGTCAACTCTGCTTCAAATCATGCCTCTGACACATATTTACCATGTGACTACAAATCATTTAATCTCTCAGTTCTACATCAGTGGTGTCATTCTCAAATAGAAAGAGGAGCAAATGGGAGATATTAAATTAAATTGCATACATATAAGGATCCTTTCCTGCTTCATATTGAGGTAGAAAACCACATATGAGCATTATATGTGTTTATTTGCATTTTATTTATTCTGTTAAATATTTCTCAATTAATATTTTATTCATATTCATTTAAACTCTTGGGAGTCTAAGTTTCTGCCACACAGCCATGTGCTTGACACCTCCACTCTTGCCAAATCTCCATGACTACAAGTTGAAGAAAAGATTCTACCACCTATATTAGCAGAACCAGTTTCTTCACCTAGGAGTTCCATATAAAACATATTTAATCCTGAATAAAGTACTTTCTCTCAGATTACACTTTGAATATTCTCTCATTTCTTTTGGTTCAAATCCTTTGGAGTGATATTTCTATAAATTATATCTAATAATCCTTTCCTTTTTTGCTTTCTATTATTAATAGGAAAATGAAATCCAAAAATTGGCAACAAGGAAGAGGAAAAGGAAAAGGGACTGATGAATTCACAAATTAAAAAAAAAAAACACATACAATCTTATTCTTGATTATTCATGATATTATTTGTGTGTGCATATAATTATACCCACTTATTTATTATAATGTTCCTTTCCATATAATTAATTCTTAATTATTCATAATCTTATATATATAAACATATTTATAATTTATATAGGCACATAACATATGAATGATTCTTAATTATTCATTTTTACATACTTTGTGAATTATCATATTTTAATACGTATATGCATGTGATATATATACATATACATATATCTATTTTTTACATAATAGGTATACAATACAAAAGAACTAAGACATATTTTTTCAGTTCTTATCTGTTAAGCTTGACTAACACACCAAACACCAAATAAAAAGAGAAAAAATTCAGGTAAAAAATTCAGATGTTTTAAAATATTCAAATATCTGGCACTACGTAAAATTAGAAGACATAACACCTCACTGTTCAATTGAAATATCACTGAGATTTATTAAAAATAGTATTAATTCCTTACTTTGTTCCTTTGTAGAGAGGAACTGATAACTCTCTACTTGTGAAAATTGAAATAATTGAAATTATTATATTATCGATTGAAATAATCAAAATAAAACATTTTAATTTCTTAGTAAAATGTAAAAAGCACAGATGTAAAATTGTATTTTATGAATTTAGGGAAATTTATATTTAAAAAGGATGCCATTACACTACATTTTACACAGTATCTGTTTCTTCAAGAAATGATCTCTTAAAAATGTATCTCTGTCCTCTAGATACCACTACTGTTTTCAGATCTTTATAAAGTCTGGGAATCATTTTCCATTGTTTGCACTAAACAATTTTTAGTCTGTCTGATTCTCTGTGACCCCATTTCCGATTTTCTTGGCAAAGATACAGTAGTAATTTGACATTTCCTTCTCTCTCTCTTTTTTTTTTTTTTTTACAGATAAGGAAACTGAGGCAAATTAACAAAGTGACTTGCTTAGGATCACATAGATAATAAGTATCTGAAATCAGATTTGAACTTAAGAAGATGAGTATTCCTGACTCCAGGCTTGGCACTTTATCCACAGTACTACCTACCTGCTCCTAGAAATAACTTGTCTCCTTAAAATGGCAATCAGCTCTGATTGCTCATAAATCTGAAAACATAGGTCAAGGGAAATAACAACTAATATGATGATCCACATTGAAATGCAAACTAAATGTTTGCCACTGCAGAAAGGTGCATGGATCCAACCTATTTACTAAGATTCATTAGCAACCTTAAGCCTTAGAGCTTAAATAGCCCTTTTGTAGGTTTCTCATAATTAGTCATGGTTAATAAAAGGGAAAACCAGACCTCTCAAAAAAATCATCTTTTTTAATCAAAACCTAGGAAAATAGAAACTAATTTTTTCCGAGTTGCCCACGACACAATCTTAATTAGCAATAGCTTATATTTATATTATGCTTTGTTTGTGAACATTTTCCTCAGAATAAACCTGGGAAATAGTTTAGTACAAGCATTATTCTAACATTTTGTAGATGAGCAAACTGAGGCCCAATGGTGTTAAGGAATTTGTCTAAAGTCATATATCTAATCAATATCAAAGCCTAATTTCAAACCCAGGTGTTCTGACACCAAGGTCAGGACAATACTTCTATAAGACAGATTAAGCAAAGAATTAGAGAAGACAAACTAGTCCGTCAAAAAATATTTACTAAATGCCTAGCATGTGCCAGGTACTGTAAAAAGTATCAGGGAAAGAAAGAAAAGTATAAGATGGTCCCTGTTTTCAAGGAGCTCATAATCTAATGAGGAAGATTATATTTAAATGACTATGTAAATAAAATAAGATATATGTTTATATATCTTATTTTATTTACATAGTCATTTAAATGTGTGTGTGTGTGTGTGTGTGTGTGTGTGCGTGCTTGCGCGGGTTATGTGGTATGTGTATATAATAACTTGGAAATAATCAACAGGGAAAGGTGTTAGCCTTAAAGAGAATCAGGAAAGGTGTTTTGAAGAAGGTGGGATTTTTAGGCAGGACTGGGTATGAGGAATACCCAAAGAAAATGGTGGCATTGGAGAGATTCAGTTTCTTGTGAAAGAAATGGTAAGTAGACCAGGGTCAATGGATAATGGGTTATAGAGTAGGAATTTGGGAGAAGGTAAAAGTTCACGAGAAAGTAAAAGAAAGTAAAGATTGTATAGAGCTTCAGATATCAAATAGAAGATTTTAGATTTCATCCTGAAGGCAAAAGGGTGTCACTGGAATTTGTTTAATGGAGTTACATGGCTTATAAGACTGTATTTCAGAAATATTAATTTGACAATTGAGTGGAAGGTGGAGTGAATGAGAAGAAACTCAAGGCATATCATTCGACCAATAGGTTATTGTAATATACAGGCAGAAGATGATAAAGACCTGAACCAGAGCTACAGAAGTTTCAATGGGAAGAAGGGTCATATATAAGAAATATTATAAAAGTAAAATCAACAGATTTTGTCAAAAGATTGGATTTGAGGAATGAGGAATCAAGGTAGTTATATTCTGGTATGGGAATGATTATAATAAGAAAGACAAATTGCATTTCTTACATTTGTCTCCTTTGAGCAGAAAGAGGAGCAGAGGTTGTAAAGAAGTTAATTTCATTTTAATGTCAAGAAAATTATTCTAACAATTAAAGGAAGCTTCTTCTACTATAAAAACTCAATGATCACCTGTTGCCTGTGTTGTATAGGAAAATTATTTTTCAGGTAGGGGCTGGAATTTATGATAACTGATCCCTTCTAACTCAAACACTGATGATATGTGAATATGCTACAGGCTCTTGTGTTTTATTGTCTTTATTTGGAAAGGAGAATTAGTCAGGAAATTGGGCTGTGTTTGCAACTCAGCTTCAACCAAAACCTATGGTGTTTTGCATGCTGCTATGCAAATAAGAAATATAACTCTATATTGGCAGAGAGAATGCTGAGTGCTACATGAAACTCAATAACTTCTGAAGAGCATGAAGTTTTTTTTTTTTTTTTTTTTTTTATCATGAGAGCCACTGGAGAAAGAAGCATGTGCAATGCTGGACCTTTCTCACAAGAATACACAACATCCCACAAAATACCCAAGGTTTGAGTAAAAGCCCTGTTGTATACCATTATTCCACTATAATAGTGGTGATTAGAAGCATCTTTATGTCACCTAACAGAACAATGTAAATAGAATGAAGAGAACTTAACTGTGAAAATTAATAGACATAAAAAAAAAAAGAAATTTAATAGATAGTATCAAAGGAGAACAGAAGATGAGCTGCTTTCAGTAAAAGAAAAGATATTTACTTAGGTCTAAAAATCTTGAAATCTAAGAAAAGTGAGGGAACAAATTCATTGAGAACCTTGCTGTAAGTGGGAAGAGAAGGAAATTCAGAGGTATTCTAGTAAGTAACATATAATTAATGAGATTTATAGCTGAAGTCAAGTGCATATGCACACACACTAACCAAGTGAGTCTGAGGGAGTTGTATTAATAAGCAAAGCTCTAGAATGTTGAAAGTATTTCATAAGTTCCTATTTAATAGAGCCTTCTCAACTGCTATGATTTCCCATAACTGGGACAGAACATAAGAAAAGAGGACTAGCCTTGTTTCAGGATGCACTACTGCACTATTACTCAGCAATAGAATCAGGACATTAAGCATGACTTCCCCTGCAGTTATCTTCCAAATGAATAGCACTACTAAGTGGCACTAGTACCCTTCACATAAAGGCATAGTTTCCCTTTGCCACTGTATTTTCTATTCATGGGTCAGTTTCTTGGGGACTCTTTAGAGAGAGAACTAATAATAAAGCACATTGACAGCCTAAGTCTCCAAAGAATCAGTAATTTCACCAAAAACTAAATTTTTCCAAACTTTAACTCACCCAATAAATTAGCATGGTGCTAAAGAGAGATCCCTGCAAGATGAGTAGGACAATTGTGGGTTCAGTGTTCTGGCAATTGAACTTCTCAATGTCCAGAATTTTTAATTCATTGCCTTGAAAGTTTTCATTCTTTTATTATATTAGCCTTTATATAGACATGCATATTTATTAATTTCTATGGTCAACTTTTATAGAGTACTGGTCTCAAAGTTTCCATTTTTCCATCTGATGCAGCAAAAGAAATCACCTTTTCAATTAGAGTACAATGGCAGAAATGAATTGCTCTGCTTGTTTCCCTTCTTATAAGACTTTCTTATCTGGTAGCTCCAGCGGGAAGATGATTTGCAAGTCTGATTTAGCAGTTTTTGATCATAAGAGACAATATGAGTGGAAGTTTGTGCTTATAGTCTTGGGGAACTTTACGGAAATTTAGCTCCAATAATGTGTGGGAATTATTCAAACAGAAATAGATTTTTAGCTCTGTGGGCCATCCTACTCACCTTGCACAACCTGGGCCCTAATATAAATGAAAACTCCTCCAGTCATTCCCTGGAAGCTACTATTTAGTAGCATTCCCCTGGAAGCTACTATTTAGTAGCATTCTACTTTTGAAATTGCTCTGATGTCTGGTCAGCAAGCAAAAATAGAGACTTTCTTCATACTTTCTGATGTTCAAATTCTTCTTTCTGAAGAGAAAGAACATATTCCTTTTAAAATATATATATATATATATTAATTATCATTCTCAAGGTAGTTTTATGCAGAAAAAAATCCTTACTGCTTTTACCTTATCATTCTGTGCATCCACATAGTTCTAGCAATCATGCAACTTTATTTAAATGTTGCTTTTGCTTTAAAAAGTAAAGAATAAAATCAACCATCATATTACTAAATAAGTCAGTATTTCTGATTATATATATTTAGTAGATAAAATTCCACATTGATTCCTTATTAGGCACACTACAGCTCTAAAATATTTTTCATGAAACTGGGAATGATAAAAACAATCTACTGATGAGATCATGGGTAGATATATATATGGCCACAAGGACTAGAAAATATTTCTTTCTGTAATTTTTGTTCCAGGCAAGTCCAACTCTGCATGAAACCTTTTGGGGTTTTCTTGGCAAAGGTACTACTAGAATAGTTTGCCATTCCTCAGCTCATTTTCCAGATGAGGAGAGTGAGGTAAATTGGGTTAAGTGATTTGCTCTGTCTCACAGCTAGTAAATATCATATTGGATTTGAATTCAGATCTTTCTTGACTCCAGGCCTGGCACACTATCCACTATGTCATATAGCTGCCTATCACTAATCATTAAGCTTTCTCAGAAGGTTTGATTGCTTTATGCTTCAGCATCTGTTCAAGGACTCTTCTAGAGTTCTTTATTATCATACATTTTCTCTAGTAAGAGAAACAAAGGCAGTCCCATATATTAAGTGTCTTCATTGGAATTGAAGACTTTGTTATCTACTTGAGAGATCTATATCCAAATTAACTCTTATCTTTATGATAGGGATTTACACAGAGTAAAACTGAGGAGAGAAGAAAAAAACCAAAGGGAGAAAATAGTCACTGGCTGGGTGCCTGGTATCAGATTCAATCCCTGTGAAAGTCCTTGAGGGGTTTCTGGTCTATAGGTGACATCTGCTTGATGCTTACAAACTGGTATAGTATAGGTAGGGGAAGATTCTAACCCATTAGCTTCTGAAGGACTGCTGTAAAAACACAGAATGTTCTACTGTGCAAAGCATTCTATTAGACCAATATGAAAATTAAATTTCAAGTTCTGGGACCCAAGAAAACTCTCATTGTGTCTTAGAGAACTGGTGGGTAATAATCATATGCTCTTAAGGAGAATCAGATGTCAATAGGCAAAAGGGAATTTGTTTTCCCCAATGGAGTAACCTCAACATGTACCTTTTTCCTTCATACTGGTAACTTTCAAGGAAATATTCTGAAGCTAAGTTCTGAATTATTAACAAGTTTAACATTTGGGCATCCATTAATGTAGATGTATTTGAAGGTGTGGGGGGAAGATCAGTTTTCTAATTCTAATTTTTAATTGAGTCTAATGACCAGAAATGACCTAGAAGCATTTTAGCCCCAGGAGGGAAAGAATTGAGTGGATTTGGAGAATGAGATTCTTCCCTATGCATGAATATTTTTCATTTCAGAAGCTGTCCCTGGATCTACCAATATGACAGTGCTCTTCAATAATAAAAAAGACATGTTTGAGGGGTTTTGTAAAGATGACACCTGTCTGACTGACATTCTTCCAGAGCCTTCCAAACACTAGTTCCTTAACTCCTGATGCACTATGGGCTGTAAGTCACATGCTTAGTCGTGATTTACATTCTCTCTTAACCAATAAAAAGTGACTAAAACTAAAAAAAATAAAATCAATCACATTAGTAAAAATAAATACCTTTCTCTGATTCTTAGGGCTAAAAAACATTTCTCTGGGAAAGCACTCATCAAAAGCCAAGGTTATTGAATTAATGTATGCCTGGCCCAAGAAAGCTGTCCTTATGCATAGATACAAAATCTTGAAATACAGATTACTTTAAACCTGTAAAAACAAATGTATCTCACATCATTTGTTACAGGAACTAAATTTTAAGATATATTCAGTACAGAAATCAAAATATTCCCTAATTTATCTATTCAATTCACCCTCCAAAAAAAAAAAAGTCTACTTGAATTATTGATGCATAGAAAGCCTGGTGATTGAAAGTGGATGAACCATTTTTCACTCCCCTCCAGGTGGGTAGAACTAGAAATTATTTCTCATCATTAAGTTGAAAAAAAAATTTTACTTTTAGCTGGCATGACAGTGACACAAGATCTCTCCGAGACTATTTCAGAGGCAGCTGGAAATTGAAAACCTTTCAGCATAAGAAACAAGAGTCAATCTTTTATACTCCCATTAACATTAATGGGAGTTATGTAGGCAAAGCCTCACACATTGAGCCAGGACTATGCCTCATTCCACATCAAATTAATAGTCAGTGTTTTGTTGCTTTCCCATGGCAACAATAAAAACACAATATAATACTACAAACACCCATTGCATATTGAGTAGGAGGGTATGGATATTAAGGATAAAGAAATCTTTTTTTTTCATTCCATCTGTAGACCTCCCATAGAGATCAATAGTAACTCTCTACAAAGACTCCAGACCGGATATCACTCTATTATCAAGAACCATTTTTAGGAAGTATGATTTTTTTTTTTACTTCCTCCAGATTCCATATTTTTCTAAAGGGACAGACAGCAAAAAGAAATATCCTGACATAATCCAGAATATAATTAATTGCTGATTTTAAGGGTCAAGACATTCCAATGGTTAATCTACCTCATAAATTCTGTGTTATACAGAAATATTCTGCACCACAATATAAACAGTGAAGATATAGCTTGACCTGCAGTAACATAAAGCCATGTAAAAGGGAAGTGCTTTATAATATTTTTGAATGTGTTTCAGAAGACACCAGCAGATTTGGGGTAGTCATGACAATAGCAGCTGCTCTGTTTATATATAACATCTGCAACCTTTTCCTCCCTGAATCCAAAGTGGGAATGTTCCCTTTTCCTTACATTCATATTTGATTATTTTTTATCCACTTAAGAAAAGCAATTTCTATTTAAAAATTGTCAAATGCAAATGTCAGGATTCCAAATAACAAATATAAGGGATACCTATCAGTCAACTATGAAAACATAATAATTCAATGGAAACAAAAGAGAATTTCCCCACAGGAAAGACTGACATTCTCTGAACTCAGGCTACAAAAGAAACTTCTATAGTTCTAGCATAGCTCACATGGCGATAGTCTCTCCACCCATCCCCTTGACTAGTTCTCAGAAGTAAGATGAAAAAAGAATTCATGGTGTTCTGTAGGACATCTCTGTTCATCAATGTATACAACTGCCACACAGAATTGCAGACTTTATCAATGAAACTATATTCAAATTCCTGAATGCATGGCTAGGCCCTTAGTTATCAGAAAGACTCAAGTCACATAACTTTGTGATTCCAAATTTTCAGGGATGAAGCTCTGTCTAAGCATAGAGAGAGCCGTTAAACTAGCAATGGTATCTTCCCATAAAACTAGTTTTTAGGACCCAGTAATAAATCTGTCACAATTTTCAATCTTAAAGATAATACGCTTAGGTATCTGCATATGTTTTTTGCTAAAATAATGCCTAATGATTTCAAAAATGCTCAAATGATCTTTATACAAATCCTGTTTCCAACATTTACTAGCTAAGTGATACTCAGCAAGTTAAAATAATTGAATTCTTAGCTTTTGTATAAAATGAACATATTATCCATATTTCTTTCCTCACAGGATGACTGTGAGGTTCAAAAAAGATAGTATATGTAAAGCAATTTATATCTTTTAAGCGCTATATAAATGACAGCTAATATTATATATCACTCTCAATGAAGAGCTTTTTGGAAGCCCCAAAATGGCATGGAGTTCACTGAGGGTTCTTAAATATTAAGGCATGTTAATAGGACTCAAACTTTGAGCAAAAGATTGTAATCGTTTTCTAAGAACTAACATAGCTGTATACAAAGAAGTTTATCATAACTAGAATGGTCACTTGATAATAGAAGCCCACAAAACAAATTAAAATACAAAATATTATTTGAGCTTTTGTAGTTCTCTATCTTCTACTTCTTCAGTAATGATGGTAAAATGGTGAGAAAGTGGGTAAAAGGAACTAGCAATAATGTCATCCTTAGATCATCTGAAAATAGCAGTTTGACTATCTATACTCTGGAGATCCTTCTTCAATGACTAAAAAAAGAGTCCGTCAATGGAGGAACTGAATTACATGAATCTTGACATTCTTATTATAAATTAAATCTCCATATAGAAATTAGTGGAAAGGAAATTGCATCTAAAGGGAAAGGCTTTCAGGTTTTCCCTGGAGAATCAGATAAAGAAGTTAGAATAGGTATTACCAAGAGTTCAAAAAGAAACATCTTGACATGGGAGATTTGGTCATCTCATAATGAAGTGTAGATAAGACAGTGAAAAGAAATTAAGTAGCATTCTAGTTAAAGAAAGCTTGTTGAGAAATCCAACTAAGTCTAGTCAATAAAGAATATTTAGCTTTGAAATTAAAGAGCACCACAAACAAATAAATAAAAGAGAGGGGGGGGAATCTGCACAGATCTATAAACAAAAGTTTATAGAAGATATGGAAATGTAGTAAAGAAATCAAATGTGCATAGTTCAGATGATTTAGATCAAGCATTTATGGAAGAGTGCCATCTTAGTAGAGAAACAAATTTAAGGGAATTGAAGAACAAATTTTCAAAGTAGGGGGAGAGGAAGGGAACAGAGATGGAAATTAATAGATATTACTACCAAAAAAAAAAAAAAAAACAACTGAGAGAACAATAATAACCAATAATTCTAGCCTATTTTAAAATAATATAAAATTTTATGAGAATATTTTACTAACTTATTGAAGGTACCCATACTGAATATGTTTTTAAAAAGAAGTCTCTTATGAGTAATATTCCATGCTCTGTAAGATATGTTTAAATCCTACCTGTGATAATTATATGATTTTGAAAAAGTTATTAAAACTCCTAGACTCAGGTTCCTTAACTATAAAATGATAACAATTATAATTTCTACCTCATAGGATCTTTGTAAGAACCAGACAAGATAATATAGATAAAATTCTTTATGACCCCTCTAAGGCTCTGAATAAATGTAAATTGCTATTACACAAGTAACTTAAAAACATAGAGAAAACAAGATCACATTCTTCTTAGTTTTCTGTTAGGATTACTAAGTGAGAACTCGGGTTGTCTGGATAGTGACGAGGTGAGAATTCAGGTTGGACAATTACAAGGTGAGAACTCAGGTTGACTTGATAGAGGGGGCAAGCTCATTGGCTGGGGTGGTTCTTCCCAGAAGCCCTTGCATTATCCCACGCCCATTCTCTGGGAGAATAAAAGAGAGGACTCTCAGAGAAAGAAGAAGACTCTGAATTGCATCAGGCTTGACGGGGCTCTCTGCAGGAAGGGAAGTCACTTCCTTGGACAAGAGTTAACAGCAACTGCCTGGAGACAACGGTTCGTTACAGGAAGAAGAATCTGTCGGAGAGATTTGAGTAGAAGACACAGCAGATCTCTTCCCAGAGAGCGATCCGGCAGCTTCTAGAGACTACAGCTCTCAACATTTGGCGCCCAACGTGGGGCAAGGACTTTTGCTTATCCTGACAAGAGGAGCTAGACCAGACCTTTGCAATTTGGCGCCCGAACAGGGACAGACACAGTCCTGATTCCAGTGGAAAAGCTTCCGATCTAGATCTCAGTCTCTCTGACCCAGAACCGTGAGTAACGAGGAAACTTTGTTAAAGATTAAGTGAGCGTGCTAATAGATAAATAAGGAACTTAACTTGTTAAGGGCTAAACCAGGAATCTCTTATAGCTGAAATGGGGCAGATGTTAGCTATATTCAATCCCTGGACCTCAGCCGACTCATCCCCAGCCCCAGAAGCAACCTCAGCTCCACCCCCATTCAGGAGTGGTACTATAGAGAGTATAATCAACATAATTGAGGAGCAGAGTTTACTTGTAACCTGGGTACAGATTGCTAAACTCTTGGCTGCATTAAGACGCACATCCCCTTGGTTCTTAGAGGAAGAAAAGATAGATGTAGATAAATGGAAGCTAGTGGGATATGAAATGAAAGAATTTCAAGCAAAAAATGGGCCTCGTTCAATTTCTGCAGAAGTATTTTATATCTACAACATAGTTCAATTAGCCTTAAACTATCAAGCAAGTTGTAGGAGAAGGAAAAGTTCTAAAAATGAACAGAGGAGGAAGTGTGAGGAAAAAAGGAAAGATCAAGATCTTTCCCTAGAGCAAGAGGATTTAAATGATGAATTATGGTATGATTCTCTTGAAGAAGCTTCAACCCTGCCTAGAGAACAGATTATTGACAGGCCCATATCAACCCCACCTTCAGAGATGGAGGAAGAAAGAGGGGAAGAGGCAGAAACACAAACAGAATTGCCTGTGAAGAAGCCTAAGCCTATGACAAGATTAGAAAAAGCATTGGTTAAAGCTAAGAGAGAAGGACAGGATATAAGTGATTTTATACATGCATATCCTGTGATTGAAGAGATTGACTCTGTAGGTAAAAAAAGGAGAAGATATGCACCTTTAGATTTGAATAAAATTAAGGATTTGAAAAAAGGTTGTACCCTTTATGGGGCTACATCAGCTTATGTCAAAATGTTACTAGATGGTTTGTCTTATGAAGTCCTAACCCCGAATGATTGGAAATCCATAGCAAGGATATGCCTGGAACCTGGAGAAAATTTATTATGGCTTTCGGAATTTCATGAATTATGTAAAATTCAAGTCAGATGCAATTTGGAAATAGGAGTTAACACACAATTCACTTTTGAGCACTTGGCTGGTGAAGGTCGGTATGGAGAGAATTCAGAACAGACTGATTATACCATGACAATATATGAACAAATTGCTAAGGCTGCAATAAAAGCTTGGGGTGTCCTTCCTGGACAGAAAGATCGTGGAGAGGCTTTCACTAAAATACAGCAAGGTCCCAATGAACCTTTTGCAGATTTTGTGGGACGTTTGCAAACTGCTGTCAAAAGAACTATTGGAGAAAATTCAGCTACAGAAATAATGACCAGACATCTGGCTAAGGAAAATGCCAACGAGATTTGCAAAAGAATTATATGGGGATTAGACAAAGATGCTCCTTTAGAGGAGATCATAAGACGCTGTGCTACAGTGGGAACAAATGCTTTTTACACCCGGACAATGATGAATGTGGAAAGACAGGGTCCCTCCTGGCAAGGGACTTCTAGAGAAACTCGGCGATGTTTTCAATGTGGAAAAATTGGACATCTAAGAGCTCAGTGTAGGTATGGAGATACAGTGAGAAGACAGGGTGAGAGAAGACCTAAAACCCCATGTCCTAAATGCAACAGAGGACTCCATTGGGCATCAGAGTGTAAACTAATTCAGGGAAATAGGATGAGGGGCCCAGATCCAGGGCCCCAGGCAAAAAAGACTTGGGGCATGATGGCAGCTGATGTTACACCCAAAGAGCCTTTAGAAGGTCAGGACTCTGATTTGATCAACCAGCAGAAAAGTAATCACATGGTAGAAAGGGATTACCTGATAAGTGAGCCAAAAGGCAATCAGATTGCAAAAATGGATTACACTTGGGGAGAATACAGGCCTTTTAAACCAACAGGGCTGTGTCCAGTGCAAACAATTCCAATGTAATTGCAAAATGATGAGAAGATATTTAGAAAGTGGTAAATAGAAGGTAATTAGATAGGTTAACTGCCTGGGGGAGAGGGTTTGCTTGTATTTCTTCAGCAGGAGAAGGAATCAGATGGGTGCCAACGAGTCATATTCGCCTTGTCCACCAGAGAGAGACAGAAAAAGAGAAAGACCTCAAAATAAAGGAGAAGATCTAAGAAACATCTGACACTGAAAGAGCATGGATAATAAGAAGACTGTTAAAGAACTTTAAAAACCAGCAGGAATCATTGGACTTCCTTACACAAGATGAGACTAATGGACAATGGACTTATGGACATTTATAAATTTTCAATTTATGATTATGTTATATACTTCTAGCATGTGTTACGTTACTATGTTACTATGTGCTTATGTAATTTATGTAATTATCTGTAATACTTCCCATATTGATGGATTTATGTTTCAAGGTCATTTATGTAATTATCTGTAATACTTCCCATATTGATGGATTTATGTTTCAAGGTCATGACTGTCCTATGTTCTAAATCAAAAGAAAGGGGGAGATGTTAGGATTACTAAGTGAGAACTCGGGTTGTCTGGATAGTGACGAGGTGAGAATTCAGGTTGGACAATTACAAGGTGAGAACTCAGGTTGACTTGATAGAGGGGGCAAGCTCATTGGCTGGGGTGGTTCTTCCCAGAAGCCCTTGCATTATCCCACGCCCATTCTCTGGGAGAATAAAAGAGAGGACTCTCAGAGAAAGAAGAAGACTCTGAATTGCATCAGGCTTGACGGGGCTCTCTGCAGGAAGGGAAGTCACTTCCTTGGACAAGAGTTAACAGCAACTGCCTGGAGACAACGGTTCGTTACAGGAAGAAGAATCTGTCGGAGAGATTTGAGTAGAAGACACAGCAGATCTCTTCCCAGAGAGCGATCCGGCAGCTTCTAGAGACTACAGCTCGCAACAGTTTTCTAAATATTTTTTTTCAATTCTGAAAAACATCACCATAGAGATTCTTTTCCTACAATGTCTTTCTCTTGAATATATCAAAATTATACAATCATCAAAGAATTACTGGTTACTAATATCAACTGAAATATAAAATAGGGAGGCATATGCTTGTGAGATGTGTTTGCCACTGTTGTTGAAAAGATGCAGAACAAAGTCCAAATTGAAAAGGCAGTTTTTAGAAATGGTAATGTCTTCAAGATATTTTTGTTTACAGATAGAGTTGTGCTGATGATAGGAAGCCCCTGAATACTGAAAAACTTTCTAAATTAGATCTAATCTTCTCAAAATAATTTGATATAACAAAGCATATGGGAAAAATTAAGGGGATGAAAAATACCTATTGTCCAAAACAGTATTGTTCTCAAATAGAAACAGATTCCTACAGGCTACATGTTGACTAAGAAAACTGCAAATTAGCATTGTCTTGAGTGGTATCGTATTTTTCTTGTTAAACATTTCCCAATTATATTTAATCTGGTTCATACCATATTTTAAGCAGGTTGTAGCCAATAGGTCTAGAATTTGACACCTGGACTTAGATTATGATAGGCAGTTGAATGGCCAGTTAAAAATTGAATGGTCATAAAATATACAGACACTTATAAATGAACAGTGAATTAGGTCCAGGATTGATTAGGAAATGAATAGTCTATGTGGGTTACAAAAAAATAGCACCTGCCAACAATCATGTTCCCATTGGCTTTTAATGACTTTATATATAGCTAGAATCATTTGAATAATTATTTATCTGTTTGTTTTTGTTTGTTTGTTTTTTGTTTTTGTTTTTTTTTTATTTTTTTGCTGAGGCAATTGGGGTTAAGTGACTTGCCCAGGGTCACACAGCTAGGAAATGTTAAGTGTCTGAGGCCAGATTTAAACTCAGGTCTTCCTCACTTCAGGGCTGTTGCTCTACTCATTGCACTTCCTCGCTGCCCTGAATAATTGTTTCTCAGAAATCCAAATAATTATCAATGTGAAAATATTGTACTTTAACATATATGTAATAGCTTATTATTATTTGAGCTGTCAGCCATACATGTAAAATCCAAGAGCATAACTTCATATGTATTTACAAAGTAGAAAGGTAATTAATTTTCTCTACTTATTATGTATAATTAGCCATTAGGCAAGCATATATTAAATATATAGTATGTTCTGAGCCTTTTGTTAAATGCTGGAAATATAAAGACACATACACACACACACACAGTCTTTGGCCTTATATTCTAACGAAGGAAATCAACACATAAAATGAAGCTAGAGACTAGAGGAGGAAAATGCAGGATCATGATGAAGAATGATGCTGTCAGCATTTCAGAATGTTTCCTGATAATGAATAAAAATATAGTTAGTTTGGATATTCTCTGTAAATGGAGTTTCTGGAAGGACACATGCAGAGGAAAGGGCCTGAGAAGTGAAGAATACTTCCAAGGAATGAATTTCAGTGCTGAAATGATCTTTCACTGTGAAAAGGTTTCAGGACCATGAAAAAAACCAAAGTACATACAGCCCAGTAAGAATCGATTCTAGAAGTACACACTTCTAAAAGGAGGCCTGGAACAGAGGCAGAATCACATTCCTTAGCTTCACTGTGCCACATTGGGGTGGATCAGTTTTATATATTACAAGAATTTCTAAGTGACTATGCTTGTGAAATTACAAACTTTGTCTTTCTGCACCAAATTTATCATGTTTTATACAGGATAATATTCTGCCTCTGAAGTTGACACCAAAGGAACTTATTATGGAAGCTCAAAAACAAAGATTATGTAAATCTCTAAAACAAGAATTATTTTTTAAATGTTAATATATTATTTTATCCTTCCATTCATTCCATGAGCATCTATTAAACACACAATGTGTGGAGGGTACTCTTTAGAATACCTGCAGATAACTCAAAAGATCTACATAATTAATTAGGCCACTCCTTTCTTTGGACTTGCATCCCTTATTGTCAATTGACTATTAGACTAGATGTCCCCTATACCCAACATATCCAAAATAGAATTAACTATACCCCCAACACCTTTACTTCTTACTTCCTTACTTCCATCAAAGGTCCCACTATGATTCTTAACATTGTAAATTAATAATTTCAATGCCATCTTCATCAAATCTTGTCAGTTCTTTCTCAACATCACTCACATTTGACCCTTTCTCTTTTATTCCACAATCACAATTTTAGTTCAGGGTACCATCATCACCTCTTACTTAGATCATTTTCAATAGCCTCCAAATTGGTCTTCCTGCCTCAGTTCTCTTACCTTTCTAATCTATTTCCCATAGAACTAGCAGATATGTTTTCACGAGTACATTTCTGACCACATCATTCCTCTACATAATAAACTCCATTGGTTCCCTAGTTATTCTAGGGTTAAATGGTATTTCTGCCTTATCTTAATGTTTGTGTTTTAAAATGTAAACAATTTTAATATAACATTATTACATGTAAATATGCCAAATTATACCAAATATATGCCAAATAAAGGTGTGAGATGCATGCTCAAAACTGCTTCTTGATAGTGGTCACAAGAAAAAAACAAAGTTTAGAGAAACCTGCCACCAGAAACAAGGCACAATGAAGAAAGTATTTTTATCCTTTTGTGTGTATTTGTGTGTATGTGGGTATGTGTGTGCCTTGAATCTCTTTGGTAGTCCAGTAAATATACTGGACCCTGTTTCAGAATAATGTCTTTAATTCAGAAAAAGTGCTAAATTTAAGCTAGATGTTAATGTAAATAAAATTTTATTATTTTCCCATTCAAGTTTTTGGACATATTGAAACTATTAATAGAATATAAAATCCATGGACCCCAGGTTAAGAATCCTTTCCCAAAAAGTGTTAATTAGGAAATAAACAAAATCTATGCTCTGGGATGAATTAAAGAGGAGAGGAACTCAAAATCAAATAAATTAAGAGGTTGAGATTATTACGATATTCAGTATGACTGACAATGTAGGCTTCATTTGAGAGTTGGGAGGATTAGAAATTTGTTATTAGTTGAGAAATGGTGTGGTAAATAATGCAGTCTAGAAGGCACACTGTGGGAAATAAAAAAAAGTATCATTATTTTCATACTAGTATGTGATAGCTGTTCAATTTTAGGTTCATTTCCTGCTATTTTTTTATGTTCAGACAAAGATCTCTTCATCCTAAGGACAAAATTTTAAATATCACTGAACATCTTTGCTATAATAATACAGTGTCTATTAATTTGTTTGGTTTGTCCTAGAATTCCATCTGACCAACTTGTTATCAACTGTTATCAAAGTGTGAGAAATAGTTTTTTTTTTTTTTAAAAAAAAGACTGCATTGCAAGTTTAATGGTTCATCTTCTTCCTTTGACTTTTTTCTGAATTGCCTCAACTCTATTCCCATCCATTCAAAATCAAATTCTTATAATTGCCCAATAAGTTAAATAGCCAAGACTTTTTTTTTTTTTTCTATACCACAAAACTGGATTTTCTTTTGGCTTTTTTGTTTGTATATATAGCACAGAAGGAAACAAAACAATATAAGTTCCTTCTTAAATTTTTCAAAATATAGACAAAGTAATAAGTAAATTATTGGATGATTTAACTGAATGAAGAAAAAGAGCTAGCTGTTCTTATAACCTAAGAATTTGGCTCCTAGTTACCTAAGGAATGTTAGGTTCTTACTAAGTGCTAATGAGATAATGAGAATTAGGTTCTTACTAAGTGCTAAGTAGGTACTTGACAATTCTCTAGTTCCGGCCTTTCCTGGGGAAGAACTTGCATGCTTAGGAGGAGCAAGCTCATTGGTTGAAGCACTTCTTCCCAGAAGCCCTTGCATTATCCCATGCCCATTATCTGGGAGGATAAAGAGGGCAGCTCTGGAAGAAAAAGTTAGTCTCTGCTTTATACCAGGCTTGACGCGGCTCTCTGCAGGAAAGGAAGTCACTCCTCTGGACGAGAGTTAAGGGCAACTGTCTGGAGACAACGGTTCTCTACAGGAAGAAGAATCTGTCCGAGCGATTTGAGTTGACACAGCAGATCTCCTCCCAGAGAGCAATCGGCAGCTTCTGGAGACAACAGCACGTTACAAAGGAAGAGTTTAATTTTGCTGACCTTGGCTGAGCTTGTGATTCCAGGCTTATGTTCTGTTATTCACTTATAAAAATACTACACTTTAACCAAATTTTATTTTCTATGTTCCTAAGATACACCATACAATTCCCTTCTCTATCTTTACACGTGCAATTCCTTCTCCTAGAAAAATCTCTCCTTACTTCTAGTCCCAGCCTAGGATACTACATGACCTTAGGTAAGTCCCTTAACCTCTATCTCAGTTTCTTTAACTTGAAAATGGAGATAATAAGAATATCTACCTTAAAAAATTCTTATGACGATCAAATGAGATATTTATAAAGAGTTAGAGCATTTTAGCACATAGTAGGTGTTTTATAAATATTTTTCCCTCCTTCCCTGCTGCCATTTAAAAAACTTGTATCCATCTTTCATGATCTATCTCAAAATGTCACTTCTTTTCTGAGTACCTCCCTGATTTCTTTAGCCAGATCTGAACTTCTATAGTTCCATGATTCTAAACTTATCATGCATTTGTGTATATATTATATTTCTATTTCTTATTTTTCTACTAGATTTTAAATTGAAGTCAGGAGTGATATCTCAATTTAGTATTAATAACTGTGCTTGGGAGACAGTAGTTAGCCAAGAAAGTTAGATGAACCAATGAATTCATTGATCTTTCAGTCCCCTAATTTGAAAAACATTTTCCTAAATGATATATTTATTAGAGATCTTGTCTTTTTCTTGCCTTTTCTGTGTCTTTTTAGTAAAATAAAATAAATATGCAAGTGGAAAGTAGCCACCATATCTTATCTTTTGTTCATTTAAACCTGTTGAATTTTATATTGAGACATTTTAGAGATAGTTGTAATTTTGGAACTTTGTTTTAACCACATTTTTTGAAAATGTCATCTCCCTTTTCCCATCACCTGATAAATCTTCAATCCTGGCTGCTAACTTGTTTTTCTTTATTACTAGTTTACCATGCATGTGGCTGCCAGAATAGAGAAAATCCATCCTCAATCGTTGACAACTAAGGAGAGCTAGAGTCAATTTTTTTGAACAAGTCCATTAGAGAGGAAGTAGCTCCTATTTCTTCAGGATGCTTCAGCAGTAACTGCTATAAAACATTTTCCTCTAAATAACTAGTTTTCTTTGTCACCAATGAAAAACACAGATTTTTTTTTTCATATCACATTATGATCTGTGATCCAAAAAGTATTAGAACCCCTGTTTTCAACTTAAAGTCAACCAATTCTCTACAGAGAGCAGAAATATTTATATAATCATCTGACTTCTCAACTTAGTTCAGATTTTTTTTCTTTAAACAGCACATATTGAGTTTCACTACATCTTTCTTAAAGCCTATAAACAACCCAGAATATAAAGTTGTAGAGAAGGCATAATTATAGAATTCCCTGGTAACCACTTACTATATTTTGTTCATAGGCTCTATTTTCAAAAATACTTAAATAAATGGTAAGCCACATCTGTAATACCTGCTATTGGAGTGGCTAAGGCTTGGAGTTCTGTGCTTCAGTAGGACGCAGATGAATATATTATTTCTAGTAGCAATATAGAGGGAGTGGGGTGATTATCAGGCTATCTAAAAAAGGATGAATTGACTGAGGTCAGAAATAATTCAGGTCAAAGTTTCTAGACTGTTGAGCAATGGGATCTGACCACTGAGATCTGAAAACAGGTAGTTAAAGAGAGAAAAGGAGAGAGAATATGTAATTATAGCTCCCATTTATATAAAACCATAAAGGTCATAAGCTCTTTTCCTCATAAGCACCTTTTCTAGATAAGTAATACAAATTATTATCTTCTTTCCTTAAATAAAAAAATAAGTCTAGGAAAAGTTCAGCAGTTCACCTACATAATAAATAATAATAATATATTATAATTAATAATAATAATTATATATAATAAAAACATATTTATAACAAATAAATGAATGAATGAATGAATGAATGAATGTTATTCTGCGTGGTGAATGATAATAAATAAATAAATGGCAAAACTAGTGCTTAAAAGCACATCTCCATGAGGCTAGGTGGTAAGGATAGCTAGATGTCACAGTGAATAGAGTACCAGGCCTGGCATCAGGAAAACTAATCTTTGTGAGTTCAAATCTGGCTTCAGATACTTCCTATTGGAATAGTTATATTTAAGATTATTTGTTTCATCCTCATCTGCAAAATTAGCTGGAAAAGAAAATGGCAAGCTCCTGGGATATCTTTGCCAAGATAAACTCCAAAAGGGGTCATGAAGAGTCTGAACAATCTCTCCTTGAGTCCAACACTTCAATCTACAAACACATTTGGATGTTTTCAAGATAAAGAATAGAGTTGTGTGGGTGCTTGTAAAAGATAATTAAGATAATGACTTTCAATGCTTATTTTCTTAATAGAACACAATCCACTGTTATTGAAAATATTTTTTGAAAAGGAAGGAAAAACTGAGAGGATAAAGGATAGGAAAAACAATATAATTAACTAAAATAACCTAGAAATTAAATTTATTAAATTCATTTATGAAGCATTTATCAAACATCCACTATGTGCCAGGCATTGGGCTCTATGCTTTACAAATATTATTTTATATAATCTTCAGAACAAAACTGGGAGATATGTGCCATTATCACCTGAAGAAACTGAGACAAACAAAAATGACTTACCCAGCATTATATAACTGGTAATTGTATAAGACTGGATTTGATCTCAAATCTTCCTGACTCAAGATCCACCATTCTATGCACTATACATCCTAACTGTCTCTAACTTGGTTATCTATATAATCACACTGACATAAAAGTTCTCACTAAGGGACCAGGTATATAAGATTACAGAGGAAGGAAATCTCATACTGTCTCTCTTATCTTTTTGACAAAATAAGATGGAAAGTATAAGGATCGATTGACTGGGAAACATTACAAGTAAAGTTGTTCTCCCAAGCCTAAGATATTAGGATAAGTACCAAATTTAAAATGTAATGCCTAGAGGGGTCTGCCTGAGGCTTACACAGAGCCTGCTGAATTTTCATCTCAGACACTTTAAAACATCTAAGATCCAAACTGCTTGAGACCACAGGGAGGAAGGGATGGATAAGGAAAAAAGAAAAAGGAGGGAAAATGATCATTGAAAAGCCAGCAAATAGAAGAATTCATCAATTAACAAGCACTGATTAATAGTCATATCTATGCTAAGGAAATATTGCAGGTGCTAGGGATGCAATTGTAAAAATGGAAATAGCCCCTTTGCCTAAATGGTGTTACAGTCTAGCCCAGGAAGATAAAAAGAGGATTGAATATTTCAGGGACTGGAGGGGGGCAGCCAATACAGGAGCAGAAGATTGTGTGTTATGTATGAGGAACAGTAAGAAACCAGTTTGACTGGGCCTCCATTTGTAGAGAATGTAGAGTGTGTAATGAAGCTGCAAAGGTTGTGAAGGACTTTAATTGTCCAGTAGATTAGTTTATATTTTATCCTGAAATTAATAGAAAGGAGTTTGTTGAGTCTGGGGAGTTATGTGATTAGATTAGAAGTAACAGATGAATTGAGTAGGAGAAAGGAGAAATTTGCAGTGGAAGACCATTCAGAAGGTTATTGCATTAGTGATAAAGTGAAGAAGTGATAAGGGTCTGAACTAGGGTGGTGACTGCCAGGAAGGAGGAATGTAAGAGATGAGATTTAAAGACTGGGAAAATAGGGAAGGTGAGTGGAAATGAATTAAAAATAAAGCTGAGGGTTATGAACTTGTGTGAATTTTTCATTTCTGTATTGTAACTTTAAATCAATATCATTTTCTATAGTTTTTTTCATAGCATTTAAATATATTAATAGTGATATTGATAAACTACAGGAAGGTTATTTTATTTTTATTTTAAAAAGTAAAAATGAATTTGGTATTTGTGATAATCAGTCATTAGATTGTAGAATGACCTTTACTACTGAGGTCTAAACTGACTAACAAACAATAGCAACAATTAACTACTCCTAAATAGAAAATACAAGAATCTTGGTATTTTGACAAGGATTCAATGAATATATTTACAAAATGTAAATGACTTTTGTGATAGAAAATAGTAACCTGTCTTTTCTCTAATAAAGTGAGAGTTAGCTGAGAGGAGATAAGGTACTAGGCCTGGTGTCAGGAATATTTGAATTAAAATCCAATCTCAGACACTTAAAATTATATGATTTGGTGCAAGTTCCTCTGCTTCAGTTTCCTCAACTATAAAATAAGCATGATGATAATAGTATCTACCTCATAAGTTGGTTATTAGGATCAAATAATTCTTTATAAAGCATTTAGCAAAGTGCCTGCAACATAGTGAGAGCTTGTTTATTCCCTTACCTGAAAAAAGTATTCAATTTGATACAGGTATTAGCTGTTTTGATGCCCTAAATCAGTCATTAGTAGAAGAAAAAAACAAAAGTAAGAAGATAATTGTTTAGGTATTATGTATACATTAAGTAATAAAGCTGACATTTGTGAAACTATTTTTAAGGTTTATAAAAGCTTTTATGCATACATTAACTTGTTAGATTCTAACACAGTCCTGCAAAGTAGATACTAAGTATTGTCACCCCCATTTTACAGATACGAAAACTGAAGCTCAGAGTGGTTCAACACATATGGTCAAGTATCTAGTCAAATATCAGAAACAGCATTCAAACATGTGTCTTTCTTTATTCCAGGTCCAAATGTATCTTTTTTTTTTTCCCCTGAGGCAAGTGGGGTTAAGTGACTTGCCCAGGGTCACAAAACTAGGAAGTATTAAGTTTCTGAGGTCACATTTGAATTCAGGTCCTCCTAATTTCATGGATGGTGCTCTCTCCACTGCACCACATAGTGGCCCCCAAATTTATCCTTTTTAATAAACTAGATTGCCAAAGATGGAGAGAAATCAGGAAGTTGCCTGAGCTCTCCCTCACAAACAACATTAAATCAAGCCTCTGAAAAAAGATTCTAGAGTGATAGAATCCACAAAAATATACAGGATAACAATATATTAGACCAAAATAACTTTAAAAGACTTCAGGAAAGATCTATCTCACTTTGGTAAAAGGGACAGCACAAGCAGTGTACAGACAAGCCAGCAGAAGGCTCTTTGGCATGGCACAAGCCAGCAACTAAGGCCCCAACTGAGAACTCAGTAGGCAAATGATACAGCAGTTCAGCTATGAAGCCGCCAGCCTCAGCACAGAAGGCAAACTGCCAGCCCCAGAACCCAGGCCACCACAACAGATAAAATTAGAATAGGACATTGTAACAAATTTGGCAAGCTGCCAGTCCCAGAGGCCTGACACAAAAATTCAGGGACCATATCTCTAATCCCCTGTGCAAGAAGCTTGGGACAGTATGCTGTCTTTTCAGAATTTAACTTTTTAAAAATGAGCAAAAAAAAAAAATCTCTGAACATGGAAAGCTACTGTGGTGACAGAGAAGATCAAAACACAAATTCAGAAGAGGACAGCATCAAAATGCCTACATACACAGCTTCAAAGGGGAATATTGTAGAGGGCAAGGACTCTGGAATATGAATTGACATCAAAACCAAAAAAAAGTCTACTTGGAAGAACTCAAAAAGGATCTTAAAAATTAAGTAAGAGATGTAGGGGAAAATTGGGGAAAAAAAAAAGAAATGAGAGGTATGCAATAGAATTATGAAGAAAGAGCCAAAAGCTTGAAGAGAAAGCACATAAATTGACTGAAGAGAACTTCTTTTTTTTATTTATAAATTTTTGACATTATATATGCATGAGTACTTTTTATAACATTATCCCTTGTAACCATTTTTCCAAAATTTCCCCTCCCTCTCTCTACTCCCTCTCCTAGATGACAGGCAATCCCATACATTTTACATGTGTTACAGTATAACCTAGATACAATATATGTGTGTAAATCCCATTTTCTTGTTGCATGTTAAGTATTAGATTACAAAGGTATAAGTGACCTGGGTAGATAGACAGTAGTTCTAACAATTTACATTCACTTCCCAGTGTTCCTTCTCTGGGTGTAGTTGTCTCTGTCAATCATTGATCAACTGGAAGTGAGTTGGATCTTCTTTATGTTGAAGATTTCCACTTCCATCAGAATACATCCTCATACAGCATTGAAGTGTACAGCAATCTTCTGGTTCTATTCATTTCACTCTGCATCAGTTAATGTAAGTCTCTCCAAGCCTCTCTGTACTCCTCCTGCTGGTCATTTCTTACAGAGCATAATATTCCATAACCTTCATATACCACAATTTACCCAAGCATTCTCCAATTGATGGACATCCATTCATCTTCCAGTTTCTGGCCACTAAAAAAGAGCTGCCACAAACATTTTGGCACATACAGGTCCCTTTCCCCTCCTCAGTATTTCTTTGGGATATAAGCCCAGTAGAAGCACTGCTGGATCAAAGGGTATGCATAGTTTGATAACTTTTTGGGCATAGTTCCAAATTGCTCTCCAGAATGTTTGGATTCTTTCACAACTCCACCAACAATGTGTCAGTGTCCCAGTTTTCCCACATCCCCTTCAACATTCATCATTATTTGTTCCTGTCATCTTAGCCAATCTGACAGGTGTGTAGTGGTATCTCAGAGTTGTCTTAATTTGCATTTCTGAAGAGGACTTCTTAAAAAAAAAAAAAAAGAATTAGCCAAATCGGGGGAAATCCAATGGAAAAAAAATAACTACTTGAAAAGTAGAATTGAACAAATGGAAAAGGAGGTACAAAAGCTAACTGAAGAACATAATTCCTTAAAAATTATGATTGTACAAGTGGATGGTAATAATTCTATGAGACAATGCATAGTAAGTTAAACAAAATCAAAGGAATGAAAAAAGAAAAGAAAATTGTAAAATTCCTTATTAGAAATAAAATTGGCTTGGCAAATAAATCAAGAAGAGATTGTTTAATCATCATTGAACTACCTGAAAGCCAAGATGAAAGAAAGAAAGAAAGAAAGAAAGAAAGAAAGAAAGAAAGAAAGAAAGAAAGAAAGAAAGAAAGAAAGAAAGAAAGAAAGAAAGAAAGAAAGAAAGAAAGAAAGAAAGAAAGAAAGAAAGAAAGAAAGAAAGAAAGAAAGAGGGGCAGCTAGGTGGCCCAGTGATAGAACACCAGCCTTGAATTCAGGGGGAACCGAGTTCAAATCTGGTCTCAGACACGTACCACTTCCTAGCTGTGTTACCCTGGGCAAGCCACTTAACCCTAGCCTCAGGAAAAAAAGAAAAAGAAAAAAAGAAAAATAATTGGACAACATTTTTCAACAAATTGTCAAGAGAAACTCCTCTGATATACTAGAACCAGAGGATAAAATCATCATTGAAAGAATCCCAAAAAGAAGAATATTGTAGTTAAATTTCAGAACTATAAAGTCAAGGAGAGGATACTATAAGCCACTAGAAACAAACAATTTAAATACCAAAAATTCACAATCAGGATAACATAGTAACTTCTACATTAAAAGATTAGAAGACTTGAAATGGAGGGCAAAAGAGCTTGGATTGCAATCAAGAATCAACTACCCAGCAAAATTGAGCATAATCTTTTTAGGAGAAAGGATGAATATTCAATGAAATTGGTGACTTTTGAACTTTTCAAAAAGTTATTTTCTGAAAAGACCAAAGATGAACAGAAATTTCAGTCTTCAAATACAAGACTCAGGAGAAGCATAAAAAGATAAACAGGAAAGAAAAAAAATTTAAATGGTATCCAAAAAAGATAAATGCTTACATCCATACATGTAAAGATGATACAAGTAACTTAAGAACATTTCTACTTTTAAAGCAGCTTAGTACACTTAGAAGCACACTTAGACAGAGGGTATTGGTATTAGTTGACTTTGATGTGTTTTTTTTTTAATTAACTAATGGGTGAAAAAATGTGCTAGGAGAAGATGAATGGGGAGACAGAATGGAATAAATTATATCACATGAAAAGGCATGAGAGACTTTTTACAGTGGAGGAGAAGGAAGAAGAGCATAGTTTGAACCTTATTCATTGGATTTGGATCAAAAAGGGAATAATATACATACTCCTCTGGGTAAAGAAATCTATCATCCTACAGAGAAGTAGGAAGAAATGGGGAAGGTTGATAAAAAGGAGGTCAGGTTGAGAGGGCAATGGCGGTCAAAATTAAAGCACTGGTGGGAGGAAGAACAGACTGAAAGGAGAGAAAGAAAAATGTACAAACATGGGGGAAATAGGACAGTTTACACAGTAAATATAACTATGAATGTGATAGGGATGAATTTTCTCATAAAGCAGAAATAGATAGTAGAGGATTAAAAACTAAAATCCTACAAGTTTTTGTGTACAAAAAAAATGCTGAAAAATGCACACATAGTAAAGGTAAGGAACTGGAGGAGACTATATTATGCTGCAGCATAGCAATCCTGATCTCAGACAAAGAAAAGGAAAAAGTAGATTTAATTAAAGAGATAAGGAGAAAAACTACAATTTTCTTAAATATACCAGAGACAATGGAATAATAACAATTCTGAATCTGTATGCACCAAATGATAATGAACCAAATTTTTATAGAAGTTAAGAGACAGGAAGAAATAGACAAGTGCTCTAGTAGAAGGCTTTAACTTCACACTCTCAGGACTAGATAAATCTAACAAAAAAGTTAAAAATAAACAAGAAAGAAGTTAAGAAAGTGAATAGAATTTTAGAAAAGGAGTATGTGACATATTTAATATGTAATGGGACTGCCTGCCATTTAGGGGAGGGGGTGGAGGGAAGGAGGGGAAAATTTGCAACAGAAGTGAGTACAAGGGATAATGTTGTAAAAAATTACCCATGCATATATACTGTCAAAAATATATAATCATAAAATTAATAAAAAAAGAAAAGGAGTATATGATAGACCTTTGAAGAAAACTGAATGTGATAAAAAAGAAATAAACCTTTTTCTCAGGGGTACATGGCACCTACACACACACATACACACACACACACACACACACACACACACACTCACACACACACACACACACACACACACACACACACACACACACCAAAAATGACCATGCATTAGGGCATAAAAAACTCACAATCAAATGAAGAAATATTAAATGCATTCTTTTCAGATCATGATGTAATAATAACTACATGCAATAAAGGGCCATGTAAAGTTAGATAAAAAGTTAATTGGAAACTAATTTCACTCAAAAGAATGAGTCAAACAAGAAATTATAGAAACAATCAGTAATTTTATTTTTAAAAAAGGATGACAATCCTAAGATAACATACCAAAATTTATGGGAAGCAGCCAAAACAAAGCAGTAGTTAAATAAAATTTTATTTCTCTGAATGCTTTCATGAATAAGATAGATAAAGATCAGATCAATGAACTGGGAAAGTAATTTTAAAAGTTAGAAGAAAGGACAAATTAAAAGTTATCAATTAAACATCAATTAGAAATTCTGAAAATAAAGGAGAGAGTAATAAAATTAAAAGTAAGAAAAACAATTGAAATAATAAATACAACAAAGAAATGTTCTTAAGGAAAAAAAAAACAACAACAAAATAACATAGATAAACCTGTGGCTAATTTGATTTTAAAAAGAAAGAAGAAAACCACATTACCAATTTAAACAATGAAAAATAGGTATTTTGATAAACTACTTTAAAATAAAACTGATAATCCAAGTAAAATGGATGAATATTTACCAACATATAAATTACTCAAATAAAAGAAGGAAAAATATACTTAAATAAATCTATTGGAGAAGGAGATTTGAAAAAGCCATCCATGAATTCCCTGAGAAATAATCTCCAGATTTCACTTCACAAGTGAATTTTGTGAACATTTAAAGAACAATTAATACAAATACCATATAAACTATTTGGAAAAATAGTGGAAGGAATCCTGCCAAATTCTTTTTATGACACAAATATAATGCTGATATTAAAATAGGAAAAATCAAAACAGAGAAAGAAAACTATAGATAATATCCCTAATGAATATTAAAGCAAAAATATTAAACAAAATATTAGCAAACAATTTATAACAATTTTCAGCAGGATAATACACTTTTATAGCAATAATGCATAGTTGATTTAATAAGCAACATATGATCATATCAATAACAAAACTAATAGAAATTACTTGATTATCTCAATAAATACAAGAAAAGCTTTTGACAAAATATAGCACTCCCACTTATTAAAAACATTAGAGAACATAGAAATAAATGGAGTTTTCCTTAAAATGGATTAGTTGTATCCATCTAAACTCATCAGCATACAGTATCTGTAGTGGGAATAAACTAGAAGCCTTTCCCATAAGATCAGGGATGAAAGAGGTCACCACTATTATTTAATATTGTACTGGAAATTTTAGCTTTAGCAATAAGAGAAGAAGAATTTGATGGAATTAGAATAGGCAATGAGACAAAACTATCACTCTTCCAGATGATATGATGATATATTTAGAGACTCTGAGAGAATCAACTAAAAAATTCTTGCAATAATTAACAACTTTAGCAAAGTGGCAGTTTATAAAATAAGCTCACAAAAATCATCAGCATTTCTATATTCTGCCAACAAAGTCCAGCAGTAAGAGATAGAAAGAGAAGTTCCACTTAAAAGAACAATAAATATTTGTACTTCTACATGCTAAGACAAACCAAGAAACTATATGAACACAGTTTCAAAACACTTTCCACACAAATTAACAGATCAAAATAATTGGGGAAAATATCAATTGTTCATGGTAGACTGAGCTAATAAAATAAAAACAACAATCCTACCTAAATTAATTTACTTATTGGGTATCATACCAATCAAACTACCAAAATATTATTTTATAGCTCTAGAAAAAATAACATAATTCATCTGTAACAATAAAAGGTCAAGAATATTATGTGAGTTAATCAAAAAACTGCAAAGGATGGTGGCCTAACTATAATAGGTCTAAAATTATATTATAAAACAGCAATCACCAAAACTATTTGATACTAGTTAAGAAATAAAGTGGTGAATCAGTAGAATAGGTTAGCTACACAAGACACAGTAATAAATGACTACAGTCATCTATTGTTTGATAACATCAAAGATTCAAGCTTCTGAACAAAACTTCTGGGAAAAATGGAAAATAGTATGGTAGAAACCAGAAGCAGACCAATATTATACACCATATAGTGATATCAGCTCAAAATGGGGAAATATAGCAAGCAAATAAGGAGAATCAGGAATACTTTACCTGTTAGATTTTTGGAGAATGGAAAAATGTATGACCAAACAAGAGATAGAGACATTATAAAATGCAAATTGGATTACTTTTATTACATTAAATTTAAAAAGTTTTGCACAAATAAAACCAAGCAAAAATTGTTTCACAGCTTTCTGCTTTCCTTCTAATTAGTATATGGTGTGCATATATATATATATATATATATATATATATATATATATATATATATATATATATATATATATATATATATATATATATATATATATTTATGTGTGTGTGTGTGAGTATATAGAGAAATGAGTCAAAATTATAAGAATAGAAGTCATTTCCCAATCAGTTATCACTCAAAGGACACCAACAGGCAGTTTTCAAATGAAGAAATTAAAGCCATCTATAGTCATAAGAAAAAAGTTATCTGAAGTCACTATTAGAGATATACAAATTAAAACAACTCTGGTACCACTTTACACCTATCACAGGCTAATATGAGAGGAAAGAAAAATGGTAAATGTTGGAGATAATGTGGGAGCACACTAATATATTGTTGATGGAGTTGTGAATCAATTCAACCATTCCAGAGACCAATTTGGAATTGTGCTTAAAAAGCAAACTAACTATGCATACCCTTTGATTCAGTAATATCACTACTAGGTCTATATCCCAAAGAGATTATAAAAAAGGAAAGACAACCTACATGTACAAAAATATTTGAGGCAGCTTTTTTTGTAGAGACAAAGAATTGGAAGTTAAGGAAATGACCATCAACTGGAGAATGACTGAACAAATTGTGATTTATGAATAGTTGTGTTGTAAGAAATGATGACTAAGTAGATTTCAGGGGAAAAAATGGAACAATCCAAGACAATTCCAAAAGATTCATTACAAAAAATACTATCCACAACCAGATGAAAAACTATTAAATCTGAATGTAGATTGAATTCACTTTTTTGGTGGTTTTTCCATTTTATTCTGTTTCTTTTTTATGTTTATTTTAAAAAACAAAATTGAAAAAAAGAAAAAGAAAATAAAACAACATGTAATATTGTCATATGCCCAGCAAAATATCAAAGACGATTCAAAATATGTAACAATAAATTTGTATTTCAAGAAAGGACATATGATAGTAGAAGAAATTGTCCCTTGTATTTTCCTTTGTTTTCTACTGCACTCTTTTTAAATTTATTCTTTTATCCCCTTTTCTCTCTGCCACCCCCCCAAGCAAGCTATATAGTTCAGCACAAATATATTTAAAAGATACATATATACATGTACATTCATCCGTAGACTCACAAACATATATATATATATATATATATATATATATATATATATATATATATATATATATATATATATATATATATATATATATATATATATATATATATATATATGTCTGGCTCTGGGATCTTCTGATTTTCTTAGGTTGTACCAGGAAGATCTCTGTTATGCTCCATGCCTTTTTGATTTTTCAACAGTCTATGTTTGCTCTGAAGTATAAATTTATTCTGTTTGGAGAGAAAATCTGGAGAACTTGACATTTACTGACCTACTCCACCATCTTCCCAGAATCCTTTCTTTGTTCTGTTTCTTTTTTCACAACGTGACTAATGTGGAAATATATTTTGAGGATTGCACATATATAACATATATTAGATTGCTTGCCCTCTTGCAGGGGCAGGGAGAGAAGTGAAGAGTGGGAGTGAGAAAAATTTGGAATTCAAAATCTCATAAAATGAATGTTGAAAACTATCTTTTAATGTAATTGGAAAAAATGAAATACTATTTACAAAAAAGAAAACTAGATTGCCCTTATCAACAAGAACGATAAAAAACAACAATAAAAATCAATTATCAAGTACTTATGTGTTAGGCAGTGTGCTAAATTCTGGGATTTTTGAAGACAATTCCTACCTCAAAAAAGTTCAGTCTTATTGGGAAGATATTTATGTAAACATTATGTAAATAAGATAATTACAAGACAAATTAGAAATAATCTCTAAGAGAATACAGTAAGGTAAAGAATTCTGGGAAACTATTTCTTTTAGGTCCTAGGACAGAGGTGAAATTTAAAGGTAACAAGGAAGCCAGACTACATTATAACACACACATACACACACACACATGATGTATGTAAAGAAGCACCAAGTTCTTATCTATTTGGTTTTTAAATAGCCAGTTCTTAGAGAATCAGAGAACTTGGGCACAGGGAAGTAGAGATTTCAGTTATTTTTGTTGTGTCTATTATAACTAGGAAAGAACTGCATAGATATTAAAATGATGAAACTACATTACAGTATTTGCTACATACCTAATATAGTCTACTGTGGTAATTTGACGTGTAGCTATTCACAAAACTGACTTAAGAACATATGTAAAAAATTGTACAATACATTATTGTGACATTCTTTTTTAAAAATTAATATCTGGATATATGAAAATTGTGTCCATCAATGAGCCTTCCTGAGTTAGAAAGTTAATTATTTTAACAGTTTGCCATCTCTGACATATTACATAGCAGAGGTATCTGGATATATGAAGATTGTGTCCATCAATGAACCTTCCTGAGTCAGAAATTTAATTATTTTAACAGTTTGCCATCTCTGATATATTACATAGCAGAGGTTATCTCATAAGGGACTACAGCCTTGATTATTCAAGCAAAAATACACATACATATTTTTTCATAAGGTTCTAAATTTCAAAATAAATGATCCAGAGGGGAGGGAATAGGGTAGTCAAAAGAAAAGAGTTTGTCAGAGATAGGATTCCAGATAAAGAGTTGGGATTGATCTCAAAGTCATATACTCCAAAGTATCCAAACTATAGATAGGAAGTTGATGGCCTTAAAGATTCAGTTAAGGTTTAAAGGGTCACACAGGCAGTTAACAGAGGCAAGATTTTATTCTGATTCCAAATCCAGTGGGGCTACCACTGTACTAAATTATCTATTTCCTATTATTATCCTGTTGCCCATAGTTTGCACCTATGTAAATAGTTATCTTAACTGGGTTAGGAAAAAGGTTTTGTTCTTATGCCAGGGGCAGTCCCAATTGGTCCACAGAAGGAAAAAAAAAAGAGGTAATCATTGGTCAAAACAACTTCTTCACCAAAATAAACATGGTAGTTCAGTGATAGTCAAAAAAAGCATTTGTCATCTATTTGCTTTAGCTAGAAAAACAATACTAGAAAGAAAATCAGCCTCTAGAGTTTAGAACCCTGCTATCTGGAGCTAAGATGTAACTGTCCCTAAGAGCAAGGAAAATCAAAACAAAAAATAAAAGGAAAGGGGAGGAAGATCTAGGACACCTTAAAGCTATATTTCTTCATGATACCAACAGTTTTTAGTATGGAATAATGGAAAACATGATTTCTTTTTTCTATGCTCAGTTTCCATTATTTCAAGCTATGGTTATAACATAAATTTCCTGAATTTCCTTCAGAAAATTATGCAACCATTTTCCTTATTCCATAATCATCTCTTTTCTTGCCAAGCAAACTTTCTTTTGTCATTCTTCCTTCCTTACCTAATTGATCTGCTTTCTCCTTTTTATACCTTCCCCCATTCTATTTCTTATAAAGGCAACCAAACTTTATATCTTTCAAGTACTTTTCCCTAAATTCTACAAACCCACATTAATTCGATGAGAATTTATATAATTAATGTTTTCAAAGAAGAAAAAATGAAACAATATGATATAGTTGTACAGTAGATGGAAAACCAAGCTTTCTGTCCAGAAGACCTTTGAGCAAATCTAGTCATGATGCATTCTAGCTGCATAACTAAATAAGCCTCTTAGCCTCTTAAACATATTCAATTTTCCATTACTCTCAGTTAAACATAAATTGCTGATATTTTAGTAAAGCTCCCATACTGGATTGTGCACATTGAAAATTCCTATGAAACAATGAAATTAAAGACAAATGAGAAAATGTATAAATAGACAAATATGTACCTGGGTGTTTTATATGGTATGTATAAAATTCATGTATATCAAATCCCCCTATTGTACACAACTAGCAAAGCCATTAAAAATTAAAAAGGGAAAGGAAAAAAAAATCTTATATTTCCTCAAAACTTTCATCCAACATGTCAAATTTTTTGCCTTTGATTCTTACTCCCTCAATTAGAGTTTTTGTTTTCTTTAAAGTGAAACTATTTAAGTGACTTTACCTGTACTCCAAATAATTCTCTAAGACTAAATTGCAGAACTGGTATTGATGTGGTAGAAGATGCTCCTCATCTGCTGCAAAGGAAATCACAGTCCCTATCTCCTAAAAAGAGATGGAGGAAGAACTCACCAACAACAATCTGGCCCTGTTAGAGGCCAAGTCTCTATTTTTCCACCCTCATCTGCTTCTAATTCCTGTCATAGAAATGTATCTTTGAAAAAGGAACTCTATAATAAAAAATATAGCAATAAGATAGAGTTCTAGTTTATCTCTAACTAAATGTAAAGACTTTGACAGGATAAAAGTATGGTGGAAAATTTATTATTTCAACCTCTATGATAGCCCCTGGGAAGTTATCTGCCACATTAGCTCTCCAAGGTCAAAGATTTTTTAGTGTCACTTTTGCAAAATTAATTCATTGAAATTTAAGAAAACTCTTGAATAAGTTATAAAGGCACAATTTTCCCAAACAGGTGTTTTGCTTGTTTTAACCTGTCAAATTATAAATAGCCAAGTAAGTAATTCCCTATTTTAAAATTATTTTTTCAACCAATTGTCCTAAAAATAGGTTGACATTCAAGATGCAATAATGCTGGCAAAACCTTTTAGATTCCTTCTTTTATATTAAAAATAGTGCTCTACCTGGTGTGTTAAGATACTATCTAAAGCATTAGTAACTCATTTCATTTACTATTTGGCATTTAAAGTCCCTCATGACCTACCCTTCTCTACCTTATCAGTCTTATACCTTACACCTTTCCCCATATACTCTTCAATTCAGTGATACTGACTCCTTTGCTATTCCTCATAGATGATACTCCATCCCCTAGACTCTGCATATTTACACTTATTGTCCCCCATGCACTGAATGTTTTCCTTCATTTCTATCTTCTGATTACTTTGAATCACTTCTAAGTCCTACTAAAATCCCATTTTCTTTAAAAAGACTGTCCCAATCCTCCTTAATTCTACTGCCTTTCCTTGTGTTTGTTTTTGTTTGTGTTTTGTCAATTTATCTTATCATGTTGTCTCCTACATTAGACTGTGAACTTAAATTTGTCACTCATTTTACCCCAATGCTTAGTACTGAGTCTGGCACATAGCAGGTGTTTAATAAATTCTTTTTGACTAACTAATCCACAGAAAACTGATGCAGTCTGTTTCTAAATCCATACTTGAAATCTTTGTAGTTTATCAAGATCTGCCAGGATCTTACCAGTGATGAGCTGACAAGGCCTTTAAGAATCGGCATATCTGAATACCTGGACAGAGATGTTTAACAGATGGAAAAGAGATAATTTATGTCAATAAACATCAATTGATATAACACTTATATTTTTAAAATAATGGGAATATTATTATTAATTTAAAATATTATTAAATGTGTATTATTTTCAAAAATGGTAGGGTATCTGAGGACAAAGATTGGTAGTATCCCATATTAATAGAAAATTTAAGTTTAAGGAAAGATTTGAAGTCTAATTGTTTTTAGCAGCAGCAGTCAATTAAATTTCTTTGCTTTGATAAAATACCATCACTTCTTCCTGTACTAGGAGAAATACTGCATCTACATTTGGTCCACCCAGGTTAATGAAGAATAATTCTTGAAATAATTTCAATTAATTATTTACCCACCAAAAAGAAACATTTTAAGACAGATTTCAAAGAGGTTTAATGGGAAAAAAAAAATCAATTAACATAGGAAGAGGAATGGATAAAGAAGGAATGAATATAGTTTCCGAATGTGTACAGGATGTCAAGAGTAGTGAATCATTGCTCTGCTTATGGATTAGAAAGAGCCAGTATTTATTAGTGCTGGTTTCAAATTTCACCAAACCAATTCATATTCATGTGCCAAAATCGATTTATTCCTTATTTCTAGGTATGAATTATGCCCTAGACAATTCTTTCAATAATCTGTTTAATAGATATAGATGAGATTTGATTTTTATTAATAATAAGTGAATATAAAAACACAAATTAAATGGATGTTCTTTATGTTTTTAAATTAAAATTGAAAAAAAATTCTTCAAGAGTATAAGAGAAATATAAATTAGAGAGACAGTGGAAAGTACTCTGGCATTGATCCATTTTTCTCAAACTAATATATGCATCTGCTAGGTCCTGAAAAACTAATCCAAAATCCTACCTATATTTCAAATCTCAGTTTAAGTCACCCTCCAATTGTCATTCCACATTAATTCCCTTTCTTGAATTCTTTAGTTACTTAGAAATCTGTGCTACATATTTTAGCACTTAAGTATAAACTCTTTGATCTATCACTGTCATTTTTGTTGTTCAGTCATTTCTTATTCTCTGTGACTCCACTAGGGATTTTCTTGGCAAAGATACTAAACTAATTTGTCATTTTTTTCCAGCTCATTTTAGAGATGAAGAGGCAAACAGGGTTGAGTGACTTGCTCAGGATCAGAGCTAAAGGATTTGAACTCAGATCTTCCTGACTCCATCTATCTACTAAACCACCTCACTGCCCAAACTCTTTAATATATTTCTCTAATTATTGATGATCTTATCTCCCCAAAGCTCCTTGAAAAGAGGCAGATGTCTTGTTCTTCTTTTAGAAGCCCATTATCATGGGAAATATATGACACAAATTTTGTTGATCAGTTGATCAATCACTGACAGGCATAGTCTGGGTAGTGAAGTTTAAGTGTATTCAAAGGAAATTTGATTAGTGCCCAGAAAGTTTCAGGAAGATAAGGAGGGGAAATTCTCAGAAATAAAGAACATATTATCCTTCTATTACAATTAATGAGGCTAATTAGTAACCTGGAGATAAGTTAACAAGATAAAATAGGGTGAACTGTCCTAAAAATTTCCTTTTATTCTGACATTCTTCAATTTTAATGCTGTCCTTTGGAGAAGACCAAAGATGTATTTCCCTGTTCGCCTTCTTCACACCAGACCAGAAACAGGTTTGGAGCTTAATAGTTTCCTGGGTAGCTGTTCAAAAACTAAAAAATGGGACAGTAAAGATCCAAGAGGAAGTGGGGGAAAAAGTGTGCTTATTATAGCCCACCAGGGATGTTATCTAGAAAGGCAGCACAAAGTCTTTTGGGTTGCAAGGAAATGTACATAGCTTATATTCTAAATCTCTCCACAAGTTCCTGAAGGCTAATTCAATTCTCCCCCAGAGTTCAAAGCCTGACCAACAGAGAGTATAGTTTGAAGTAAAAAAGTGGGATGGTGCAGTTTCTACACTTTGAAGCCCAGAAAAAGAAGAATCATTTCACAGACTTGAAAGCATTCACACAAAACAGCCTTTCTTTTCCTTCTCTACTGCCACCAAAAGGAAAAGCTACTATATGTTGTTGCCACATCAAACTCCTTGTAATAACTCAATCTCTATTTATAACACTTTTCCATGTTTTAAAATTAATTTTCACTTTGTCCATTTAAAATAACAGTGCAAAATTTTTTTCAGAATTCTCAAGTGATTATTTTGTTCCTATTCTGTTGAGTTAATTCTTCAGAGAATAATTCACAATAATTTTAATCTAGAAGAATCTAGAAAATTGCAAATGATTTTTAAATATATTATCTTTCTGCATTATCATTTATCATAATTAACATAAAAGGTATTCAGGCTTTGTCCTCATTATTAAAAAAAATAAATAAATGTTTAATAGGAACCATTCCACTATAGATTCTCTTATACAAAAGTAATCTACCATATAACCTTGGAATGTTTTTGGTCAACAGATCTATAAGCTATGAGGCAAGTTTTTGAGATAAGAGAAATTGACAGGCAGCAATCAACCTATATTGTCTCAATAAATATTAGCTTATTAGAGTACTGAAGTGATAGGATTTTATTATATTAATCAATAAACATTTAAGTTTGTACTATACTCCAGGCACAGTGCTAGATACCAGGAATACCAAAGCAAAATATAGATAGTCACTGATTTCAAAGAGGTAATGTTCTAATAGGGGAATACAACACTGTGTCATGCTCTTTCCGGGAAGAGTGGATTTAATTATTGTACACAGAGCAAAAGCAAAGATGTGAAGAGGTTAGAGGTGAGGAGAAAGTGCACAATTTCATGTTGTCACCTACAACACGAGTAGTGCATTTTAAATTAGGAATTCTTAGCCATGCCAAAAATGTTAATAGAAAGATCAAGCAGAAATGAGAAATGATAGCTTCCTGCTGATCTTATAAGGATCTGGAGTCTAGAAGTTTGGATTGAGACTAACTGATGTGAATAGGATGTAATTTCTCAGCTCCCCGTGGCTAGGGGGAGAAGAGTTTGAAAGGGTTATGCCCTTAGGTGGGCATTCTATTATCACCTCCCTGGCTAAAGAGCTGAACTTTTGAAGAAGAATGAAACTTTTAGAATACCATGGAATGTTCATCCATAGGGATTTGTAATTCCTGGCATCATGCTGTTCTCAGCAGGATTGGTATTTATGAGAAAGACCTAAAGTTAATTTCTGGGGAAAGGATGTTTCCATGACTTTCAGGAAAACAGTTGGAGGTTAGAGCACTACTGTTAACAGCTCTACTGATCTCTAGACCAGCATGCACTGAGCACTAATTGTAAATTCCCACCTGTCTTTGACAGCTCTGGAGGATCAGGAATTGGCTGCCCTCACAATGCTGGTGCTTCGGGGTATTCCTAACACATTTGCTGCCTCTTCGACCTTCTCTTGCAGCTCGACTAGTTTTCCCACCAGGAATAGCCACAGAATGTATGCATCAGCTTTCCTTAATGTTGCCCTCCTGTAAATGGACCACAGTAAACATATTGAGCAGGCTACAGGAAAAGCTGAAGATGGACGGTTTAAACTTCTTATCTGTCAATGAGACTAGGGAACATCTGGACCAAGCAGTTATTGAACTGCATTAGAGCAGCAAGGATTGGTAGGCTTAACTGTAATCTCTGAGCCTCAGTTTAACAAATGGAAGAAACCAAAGAGGGATTTCAGCAGTACAGTAATGGAGCTCTGTGATGGCCTCAGTGAATAAAATGAGATTCACTCTTACCTGGCAGTTACTAAAATATCAGTATGCACTAACTGTCGAGCAATGTTCACCAGTTAAGGAATATAACACAGGGAAATATAAGGAGAATGAAGAAACTGCTTTTGAATTCAGACCAAAAAGAGAGGAGAAAGAAAAATGGTGGGGGAAGGGAAGATAGAGGTAGGTTGAAAAACAGAAGAGAGAGAGGGAGAGAGAAAGGACACTAAGAGACAGGCAAAGAAAGGGGGAGGGGAAGAAACTATGAGAATCAGAAACAAACATCCTGAATTACTTGACTGATAGAGATCCGTATATAATTGGTAAAACATCCATAAAACCTTGTAGCCCTATCTACTGAGTGACTTGGAGAATAGAGCTCCTATTGCTTTATTAGCCTGTGCCTTTAGATCAGTTCAGAAAAAGGGAAAACAACAGGGAGGGGGAAGGGAAATCCCAGAAAACTCCAAAGGATGCAGAATGCAGCCATTGTAATCCACTCACATTCATGTTCTAGGTCAAAATGAAGTGACCCTAAGTTGTGAAAATCCATTTCTAACCAAATGCATTTAATAATTTTAAGTACTCATGTCACTGTTGTGTTGAGCAATGTCATTTACTACAGTATATTGCTATCTGGGGTTGTGAATCTACTCAAAAACACCATCAGGTCATAAGTATTATCCTCACTTACAGGGAGAGGAAGTGAGGGATAGAGAAGTGTAAAACTGTGTAAAGACTGTCAAATAGATGTTCCCCTGACTGGCATTTCTCCTGGCCAACAAGATTTTTTTGTTTTATTTTGTTTAATTATACCTGGATTATTGGTCTAAGCATAGAACTGCAATTTTTTTATTCTCAAAATAAGTAAGAATTCCATGCTTTCAAAAATCATTTCAAAGATCTTTTTAGAGTGGTAAGGGGAAGGAGGGCTTAGAATTTGATATGAAAGCTTGGCAGACAATTCCTGAACTATGCCAACTATAACTTTTTGGCTAAACTGATGAGCTATGTACCATCTTCACAGTAGTGCAGCTGGAAGGATTCTTTCAGTCATTTGGCAAGGATGCTATAGAGAAGATTACTACTTTGGTAGGGAGATTGGATTAAATGACCTCTAAGGTCCCTGCCAACCTTAAGATTTTATGATTCATCTCCCCTTACAATTTGGCTTCCATCCCCATTGCTCATTGAAAGTGCTCTCTTAAAGGTCACAAATTTTAAAGACCTCTTTATTGAGAAACTCAAGCTATTTCCCACTCCTTGTCCTTCCTTTTTTTTTTTTACAAACCTCTCTGCAGCATGTAATGCAATTGACCATCTTTTTCATTTTGAAGAGAAAAAAGAGAAAAGCAAGCTACCTTCAAAGAGTTCAAATCATCTGGTCCTAAACTATATTCCAGGGTACTGAAATAAAAGTCTACCAACGAGACTTCTTTACATGACAGGAACTTGAATTCTGTTGAAGGAAGCCAAAAACATGTATACTGGCTTATAAATGCAAAATAAGTCAAAGATATTTGGGATAAGGGGAAAGAATCTGAGAATGATCAGGATAAGTGTAATTTAGCAGAAATCAAGCTGATCAAACTTTTTTCCTTTAAAAATTAATATAAGGATTTAAAGGTATAGAAGTAAAAAGGTAAAGCATTGAAGGCCAAGATTTCTGGAGCATAGAGTAAGTAAAGGAAAATAATTGGTAATAAGCCTGCCCAGGTGACTGAGAATTAAATTTTAAATAAAACTTAAAATAGCATAATCATTAGATTCTTAATTCAGTCATGTTAATTTATATACCTCTTAAGATATATCTTTTCATTTGGTGTCTGACAATTATGCAAAAGATGGATGGCAGAGAAGACAGATTTTAGTCAGGGAAGAAGGTAGAATTCTATTGTAGTAGTCTAGACTAGATATGATGAGAGATTGAATTAAAGATACTAGCTATGATATGATACAGATATGAAAAATGTTGTGAAAATAGAAGCAACAAGACTTGGAAACTGTATTTAGGGCATGAGAAAAATGCAGATTTGAAAATGTAATTAGAGTAATTAGAAACCCTCACCAGAAAAATGGGCTGTGTTGGAAAAGAGAAAAGAGAGAAGGGAAGAAAAAAAGAAGTTCTATTTCAGATATAGGTTTAACTACTGAACTATTAATGATTATCTTTGAAGCTAGTTGATGAGTAAGAGATGTTCTTTGGGACTAGAAGTAAAAAAAAAATTCTCCAGATTTTCAAAGAGAGGAAACAAAGCAAATGTTTCTAACTATAGGCCTTTAAAAAATAAAATAAAATAAACCTAGTCATGCAAGGATGATCATTTTTAATCATTCTATAGACTCTGAGCCCAATTATACCATCACCTACCAAAAAAGACTACTTAAAGATTCAAGACTTACCATTAAGATACTAAATCTATTAGGGATTTCTTCTTACAGTTTGCCAAATGTTTATCTTGCTGCTGAGGAGGGCTTTGAGATAATCTTAAGGCAGTGATGTCAAATTCAAATACAATAGGGGCCACTAAACTGCATAAGGATCTCTGTGGTTTACATATTGATTTAAAAAATTACATATTAACATTATTAGATGTTGTTGCTTATTTATTTACTCATATATTTGCTGAGGTGATTGGGGCTAAGTGACTTACTCAGGGTCACACATTTTTAAAAATTTATTTTGCTAAATTCTCAATTACATTTTCATCTGGTTGCTGCACTTAAGAGTATTGTCTATTTGCTTGATGCCTTTGCTCTAAGGGTTTGAAGTACCACTAGAGGGTCCCAGCCTCCACCCCTCTCCAGGACACACTCCCTCATTAAGTGTAACATAAATCAAGACTTACTCCCCCTGTTTTATTTGCTGAATACAAATAAATGGAGCTTGCATATTCAGATATATAAATTGGTCTTATACCCAATCATTCTGCCTCACAAAATACAAACTGAACCACATCATAATACATATTTTCTCATCTTCTAAGTAGTAAAATATAAGCTCAAGTAGGACTACTGTTGCTTTCATATCTTTCTCCTCAGCATCCAGAATAGTGCCTGAGACATAGTACATATTTAATAAATACACCATAAATACTTAATAAATTGTTGAGAAATAATTAATTCCCACCATTAATCTCTGTATCAAATTAATCATTCTGAAGAAAATGGAAATTCTTTACTTATACACCCTTCATTCCATATTATAAATCAAATACCCAGTGACCATCTTCCTAGTAAAGTCCACTCTATCACGGAGAAAATTAACTATACTATATTCCCCCTTTTATAGTCCAGAGGGTAATGAACAACAAAGTGCAGCTGCAAACCTCTGGGCATACACCTGCTGCCCCTTCAGACTCTATTAGCTTTTGAGGTTGGTGTTCATTGCTTGTAAAATTCTAAAACAGGTTATTAAGAAAACAGCTTGAAAACTCTTATCAAGGGAAGAAATGGCCACCACGAGATAACATTGATACATTCAGAATAAATCAGAACATCCAACACAGTTATTTCCTTTACAACAGTGTTACTAGAATAGTGGATCAAAAAGAGATCATTTACATAGTACAATTTTATTTCAAAGGAATATAGGACAAAATGGCTCACAATATTCTTATAAACAAGATGCAAAAAATGCAGTGTAAATGATGAAGCTCTGACTCATCCTTACTTTAACTCCCAGTCTCACAAATGAGTTGACTCTCCAGTGTATGGGTAGCTACATCTCCCTCTCAAAATTCTAAGTGTACCCTTGGTGAATCATGGAGTAAGTTTCTAATGTCATTGACTAAATCCCTTAGCAGTGCACTGTTTCCCTAAGATTATCACTAGAGAATCAGGTCAATCATCATTAAGTATTTTTGTTTGTTTCTTTTGTTTTTATTTGCTTTCTAGACAGATATCTCTTAAGGTGAAACAATACAAATAGATTTTATAAATCATTTCTCAAAAACGTCTATCAGTCTTATAGTAAACTAATATTTATTAAGTATCTAATATGTGGCAAATACTATGCTAAGTGAAAGAAAAGCAAGGACCAATAATAACAACAAAACAACTATTGTTCTCAAAGAGTTCATAAGCTAGTAGTGGAAGGTAATATGCATATAACTATGTACAATCAAGATAGATACCTCATAAACAGCAGACTAATTTCAAAGGAAAGGTTGGACAAAGGCTTTTTGCAAAAGGTAATATGTTAGATAAGACTTGAGGAATCCAGGAAAAATAGGAGATAGAGATGAGAAGGCAAAATATTCCAGACAGAGAGTCTGCAAAATGCAAAAATGCCAAGAGTCAGGAGACGGGAGTATGGTACATCAGGAGTGGTAAGGTGAGTCGTAGAGTAAATGAAAGGAGGAAGGTAAACAGATTTTGGATTTAATTCTGGAGAAAAAAAGGAACAACTATAGTTTGTTGAATAAAAGGAACATAATGGTTAGAGCTGCATTTTAAGAATCAATTGATGGTTTATTAAATCAGTAAGAAGGTTTAATGGCTGATGAATTGAAATGAGTAGAGATGTGAAACAGGAAAACCAACAATTAGGCTATTATAGTAGTATAAGTGTGAGGTAGTAAGGGCTGCATTGGTATGGGGCAGTATCAGAAAAGATATGGATACAAATTTAAGAGATGAAATAAAGATAAAAAATAGATTTGGCTACTTATTGGATATGAGAAAAGGAGCAAGAAGTCTAGAATGAGACTATGTCATGAGTATGGGTGACTGGGAAGATGGGGGTAGCCTGCTGCCCACAATAGTAATGGGGAAGTCAAGAAAAGAGTAAAGGGCAGTGACAAGATGGAGGAGAAAAGGTAGTCACTCACCTGAGCTCTCTCCAAAAAGGCGCTAAACACCTTTAAACAATACCAAAAAACAATGTGTGGAGTGGCAGAAGCCACAAAAGAGTGATGAAAGGTAGAGGAAAAAATAGGAAGAGAAATGAGAATAATGTAAAAAAATCAGGAAAAATGGGTTAACACCTTGATCACACACACACACACACACACACACACACACACACACACACACACACACACATGCACATGCTCACACTACTAAAGAAAATACCTTAAAAACAGAATATGTCACAAAAGGCACAAATACTGAGGAGAAGAATGCTTTAAAAAGCAAAATTGTTCAAATTGAAAAAGAGACCCAAAAATTCTCTGGGAAGAAAAATACCCTTAAAAAGTAGAATTGGCCAAATGGAAAAGAAGATACAAAAGCTCATTGAAGAAAATAATTCTTTAAAAATTAGATTTGAAGAAATGGAAGCTGGTGAATTTATGAGAAATTCAAAAAGTTAAAATCAAAAATGAAAAAAAAAGAAAGAAAAAAATAAATAGAAGACTATTAAATATCACATTGGAAAAACAATTGACCTAGAAAATAAGTCTTGGAGAGAAATTTTAAACTTATTAGGTTACCTGAAAGCCGTGATTCAAAAAAAAAGAACATAAACATCATTTTTCAATGGAAAATTGCCCTGATATTCTAGAACCAGAGGGTAAAATTAAATGGAAAAAAAATCTTCCAATCATCACCTAAAAGAGATATCAAAATGAAAAATTTCCAGGGACATTATAGCCTAATTTTAAGGCTCTCAGATCAAAAAGAAAATACCATAAGTAATTGGAAAGAAAAGAAGTCAAGTATTGTGGAGTCACAGTGAGGATAACACAAGATTTAATAGCTTCTGCATTAAGTAATCAGAAGATTTGTAATATGATATTTGGAGGCAAAGGAGCTATAATAACAACCAAAACTGAGTATAATCCTCCAGGGGAAAAATGGCTATTCAATGAAATAGAGGACTTTCAAACATTCCTTGATAAAGAAAAAAGATCAGAGCTGAATAGAAATTTGACTTTCAAATACAAGACTCAATGAAATAGAGAACTTTCAAACATCCTTGATAAGAAGACTAAAGATGAATAGAAATTTGACTTTCAAATACAAAACTCAAGAAGCATAAAAAGGTAAACAGGAAAGGGAAATCGTAAGGAACTTAATGAAATTAAATTATTAGCATATCTACCTGAGAGAATATACTTGAAACTCATAGGAATGTTCTCATTATGGGGGCAATGAAAATGAGTTTACATAGGCAGTGAGCATAAGTATGAGTTGACTATGAAGGGATGATATCTAAAAAAAATAAATTAAAATCAAGGGATGAGAGAGAAATGTATTGGGAAAAAGTAAAAAGGAGGATTAGAATGGGGTAAATTTTATCTCACATAAAAGAAACAAGAATTAGCTTTTACCATGCATTCTTTCTACATGCTTTCCCTATTCTATATGAGAGAAGAGATTCATTTGAAAAATTACTTCATCTTCTAATTCTTGATTCTGCTTTATTCCACTCCTTGGCTTCTAAGACACCACACATTTCTGTCTCCCCTCCTATCTCTCTCACCCTCTTTGTTAGTCTTTTTATCCTCCTCCTCCTCCTCCTCCTCCTCTTCTCTTTCTCCTCCTTCTCTTCCTTCTCTTTCTTCTCCTTCTTCTTCTTTTTCCTGCTTTTTCTTTCTTCCACTCAATCCCTACCACAAAATATGTTTCTTATTGGTATTATTTCCCTCAGCCTCTCCTTAATGTAATCCACTCATCATATTACAATTTTTATGTTCAAAACTCATAAAACTTCCCTCATTTTTGAACTACAAGACCATTTTGCTTAATAAAGCCACAAATTCCACAAGGCCTGTTTTTATTGACAGAAAAATCAAATCTGGGAATGAAGAAGTGACAATTCCATTGTATTCCACATTGTAGTGACTAATCTGAAGTACTGGGTTCAATATTAGGTTCCACATTTTAGGAAAGACTTCAAAGTCTTGGAGAAGCGGCATCATGTAGTATAAAGAGAACTCAACTAATAGTGGAAAGAAGAAATCTGGGTTCCAATTCCAAGTTTTCCATGTAATAGAGGCAGCATAGTGGATCAATAGATAGGGCACTGGGCCTGGAGTTGAACCTTCATGTCACTTCACAGGAATTTATAAACCATAATCACATGTCTTATATCCAATCATATTCCCCTCTATCTCCCTCCCTCCAGGTTTCCTTTACATGTGTTTTTTGCTTGTATTTGCATTCCCAGCACTTGTGCACTGTGACAATCATTACTATCATCTCAAATAATTACTCATGAGCAGTTAAAAGATCATGGATAGAAGATGTTCTTTATAAAAAATTTAAAGATTGGTATTACTTAAACAAAATTTAATGTTGAAATCAAAATATATTTTAAAATTATCGACACATTTAAGGACATATAAAGTGATTGCTATATATTATAGCAATTAGGCAAAAATTTGAAGGGATTCAAATCAATGAAGTATGGCTAGGTGGAATCTGGTCAGCATTTGTGATGTTCTAAGAGAAACTAGTAATTTAGAATGCCTCTCAACTCCTGAACGAGAAATGATTCACTAGAGTCATGGTGAGTTCTATTTTGGATATGTTGAATTCAAAATGCTGACAGGACATCAAGAAGATTTCCTTACAACTTAGCTTACTACTAAAGAAATGTAGGTGGAGTTCAGAGTAGAGGCCAGATATAGAAATCTGTAAGTAGGAAAAAAAACCCACTTCAACCCATGAAAGCTCTAAGGAACCTAAATGCTAAGGGGAAGAAGATACATTTTGATAAACCAACAGATATTTTTAAGTGTTCACTTTGGGGCTAACCTTTTGAGATACGAATATCATTAATAAGACATCCCATTACCTCAAAAATCGTGTAATCAATTGACCACAGCAAAAGAGAATGAGAAATGATCAAACATATAATGAGAAAAAGCAAAAAGTACTGTTACAGAAACTGAGTAAACAGGAGATCTTCAGGAGTATTAAAAGCAGCAGAGATCAAGTTTGAAAAATTTTTGAACTTAAAAAGGACAGCTTTCTCTAGTAGATGTACAAGATAGAAAACAGATTTAAAAGACTAAAAGGAGACATTTTTCTTTTGTTTACTTTTGTTTGTTAGTTTGTTTTATCAATTGTTAATTGAGTAACCATGTCTAAGCCAGCAAAAATTGAAATATAAAAGAACTCTTGAGAAAAAAAAAAAGCAGAAAAACTAAAATGAATACAGTGAAACTCTCCTAAAGACAAGGAAGAATGGAAGCATAATAGCTGAGCCTTGTTACAACTATTACAACCAAGTATTTGTTTGTTTGCTTTTTAAAAGATAACCAAAGAAGTGATCAAGATATGAAAGAGTAAACTTCTGTATGTACATTTTTATCAATATAAATATACATAAAAATATAGTAAGAAATTGGAGTCTTTTGGAAAGGGGTCTTTTTTCATACAGAGTATAGAGTTAAATGAAGAAGTAGATGGGAGACTGAGCCAAGGATCTATCCAAAAGCACCTGTAGCCTCCAATTGTTTTGCTCTGACTGAACGAAGGCTCAAAAACCCCTGAGATTCACACCTGGAGGTCCTTACTTAAATCAGCAAGCCTTGCAAAGATTTATTTGGCACAGTCGATCATGCATATATCATTCTAGCTGTAGTATTCATTACCCAGTACCCAGATAATACAGGTCAAAATAAAAGAAAGACAGACACACGTTTTTTTTTTCAAGAATTGCACAGAGCATACCTGTGCACAAAATCTTGATTTAGAAGATAAGGCTGAGAAAATGAGTCACTTTAAGGATATATTGGTAATAAAGAAATATTATAAAACCAGAGATGATCAAAACAAATACTCAGAAGAGATTAACCCCACATTATTTATATGCAAAGTATATCATCAATTATCATCAAAGAAATATAATCATAAATTTTTCATAAGATCTACTAGAATTCCCAGAAAAAATAACTTTAAGATGATCATATAGTTTAAATGAAAGCTCTAAAAGAAAGAATGGAAAAATTTATAGCTTAGCACAGGAGATACAAAATATTACAGAGTCCCTGAAAATTAAATTGGACAAGACATAGACAATTACTACCATGAAACAATAAAAAGTACTAGAACAAAACTGAAAGATTGAAATGATAGGTGGAAATATGTAATCTCAAAAAAAGGCCTGGAAAACAGAAAGATGAGATTATCTAAGAGTAATTAATTATTTTAGCACCTTAATCATAGGGTGCTACATTCCATAATTTAAGAAATCATAAACAAAAGCTGCCCACACCATTTTGACCCAGAGGTAAAAAAGAAAACATTATTGGCCACCTTTTGAATGTAATTGACAAATAAAAACTTTCATTAATGTATTAGCCAAAATCCAGACCTTATACATCAAACACTCAAAAAGAAAAAGTTCAATATCAAATAACCACAATAAAGATAACACAAGAGTTGGCAGCTACAACTATCAAAGAAAGATGATCTCAGATTTTCATATTCCAGAAGTCAAGAGTTAAAGACTAATAATAAAGAAAATCTTATACAGCAAAGCTCAGCATAATATAACAATGGCTAGGGAAACAAAATTGTAATGAAATAGAGGACTTCTGAGTATTCTTAATGAAAAAGAAAAAAACAGAACTTTGGAGATACTTTGAAAATTTGATTTTTGCCAGAAATGTAGGGTTGGTTTAATGTTAAGAAAAGTATAAATCAGGCACATTAACAATATGTACAATGAAATTAGATTCATATTTTAATAGATACAAAAATCTTGGGACAAAATGCAATACCTATTTCAGTTTTTTAAATCAAAAAGCATAGAAATCACTATACTTTTCTGTAATATGATAAGCAGTATATATTTTAAAAACACAAGTCAGAATTTCATGTAATCAAGAATCACTTTAGGGATTTTCCAAAAAGATTGGGATCAAGCAAAGGTGTCCCTTGCTCACCACTATCATTTGATATATTAATGGAAATATCACTATTGATGATGTTAAGAAAAAGAAACCTAGGGAACAGACAAGCAAAGAAGAAACAATTTTTGTTTAAAAAATGTGAAGGTTTATAGATTTAATTAAAATTTGTTAAAATAATATATTCAGCAAAATAACAAGATACAAAATAAACCCACACAAATCATTCATTTTCCAATGTTAGCAGCAAAATCTGGCAGAAAAGACAGAACTAGAAATTCATGCTAAATAGCTACATAATGTTTAAAATATTTGGGAATTTCTGTACAAATACATACAACCAAAATAAAATAGAAAAACAAATTTTCATAGGAATAGATGGCCCTAAAATTGGAAATATATTAATAATAATATCTAGAATATTATAATATTTTAAGGTTTGCAAAGTGCTTTATAAATATTATCTCTTTTGGAGATCATAATAATACTGGGACATAAGATACTATTTTATCCCTATTTTTCAGGTAGTTAAGTGAGTTATACAGAAGTTAAATGAGTTGTCCAAAGTCCCATAGCTGTTAAATTCCTAAGACTAGATTTTAATTCAGCTTATCTGACTCTAATTTCAGTATTCTATCCACTGGGACATCTAGCTGCCTCATGGTTAAAATTTGCCAATAGAGTAACTATGACAACAGTAATTTACTTATTCAGCACCATAACAATCAACCTGCCAAAGGGTTCCTTTTGGAGATAGAAAAAACAAATAAGAAAAATCTTCTGCAGGAACAGAAGATCAAGAATCTCCAGGGATTTTTTTAATGAGAAGGAAAGAGACTTAGCAATCCTTACAGAATACTACAAAGCAACAGTCATCAAATCTATTTGATGATACTTAAGAAAAAAGTAGGAAAATATATTAGTGAAGCATATTAGAATCACAAAATCAAAAAGTAACTGAGCATGACAGTATAGCCTTGATTTACCTGAAAACTTTACTTTCTATGGGAAGGCTTCAATGTTCAGTATCACCTGCTGGGGAAAATGTGAGCATAGTCTGACAGATATTAGATTTAGGCCACTATTTATACTATATAGCAAAGCTTTTTAAACTGTAGGCCTGACATAAAGGCAAAAAAATATGGTTTATTATCAGTAAATGTTTGATTTGTATACCTGTTTTCTCTACCTATATACCTGGTATCACATAAAAATATCTCAAACAAAAAGAGGTCACAAGTGTGAAAAGTTTAAAATTTCCACCATATGACAACATGAAGTCAAAGTGGATATATTACCTAGATATAAAAAGTGACATCAAATATAAACTTTTGCAGCAACAAAACCAAAGCAGCACAATTTATAGAAGAAACAATTAAACTTTTTGCAGTAAGTTTCTGTGACAAAAGTTTGATGTATAAGAAATAAAAAAGTAAAGAGCATATACAAAGACCAAAATTCTTCATCACAGTTCTTTTATTGTAGCCAAGAAGTGGAGGACAAGGTGGGTGCCCATGAATTGGGGAAAGGCTGAATATATATACATATATAATATGAATGTGATTGAATATTATTCCATTAAAGAAATGTCAAAAGTAAGGATTTATAGAAACCTAATAAGAACTGACACAAAGAAAATAATTCACAAAATGATTACAACATTGAAAAAACAGTTTTGAAAGACTTATAAACTTATAAACAGTTTTGAAAGATGCTGTATAAGCCAAGAAGCTGTGTAAACTTGAAAGAAGCTGTATAAGCCTAGAAGCTAGGAAGAGATCAGACAAAGACCGCTCTACTCTTGGTCATTTTGGCTCTGGCCCCTGTAAGTATAGTTTATCTAAGTTTTAGCAAATTATCTGACAAAATTTATTGGGCTATTCTTCTGGAAAAGACTAAGAAAGATATTGACTAATCAATAGTGCAATTAAATATTCAGAATTAATTCACTGACCAGATGCAAAACTAATTATTTATGATTCAATACAACATTGAAGGGACATCTCTAATGGAGCATACTAGGCATCTATACTTGATTCTTTATTGTTTAACACATTTGTCAGTAATGTAGATAAAGGATAGGTGCCATATTTGCAAAATGTGAAGATAACCAAAAGGTGAAAAGAATCACAAATAAATTGGATGATAAGGTCACAACTGGAAAAGACTTCCATGAAAACTATTCTTCTCATTCAAGAAAGAAAAAAATATTTAATAAAGAAAAATGTAAAATCTTACTTAAATTTAAAAAACAACTTCACAAATGTATGTTGAAATGCTAGAGCTGATCAGTGACTTGTCTTTAAAAAAAGTCTTACAATTTTATTTTACTTCAAGCCCAATATGAATCAACAGTATTATGACATTCAAGAAAGCTAATGTAATTTTAGTCTGCATTAAGAAATGTATGGTGAATAAGAAAAAAGGAAGTGAGAAATGTTATAATATGACCTTGTCAGACCACATCTGTAGTATTGAAAGCTATTCTTGACATTTTCAAAATTTTAAAATTACTTTTAGAATTATGTTGTATTAACTTAATATGCATTAACAAAAATATGTACAGAAAAAGGTGGGCTTCTATATGACATTATGAATTGTTATTATGCACAGTTTGTCTTTTTCCTCTACTCTGCACAATTTTGGTTTCTGTGGTATGAAGGTGCAACTCAAATTTAATATTGTAGATCCATTGCTCTCCTATTTGTCTTTATCCCTTTTTGAATTTCCTTCTGTTCTCTTCTATTAATTTTGATGATATATTACCATTCATTTTGTTCTTTAGATCATTATCACCGAACTCCTATTACATCTGTACATCTGTACATCTACCTTTGCACCAAAAGGAAAGCCTCCCTTTATAATAAACAAGTACAATCATACAAAACAAATTCACACAATTCCCATGCCTGAAAATGTCTCATCATTCACACTGATGAACTAAAAGTTCATCAATTTTTTGCCAAGAAATTGGAAGCATGATGCATTGTCAGTCTGCTAAAAGAATACTCAATGTCATTATATTGATCATATTTCTTAAATCTTTCACAGTTGTTTTTAATCACAATTTTGTATTCTTTGTATCAATTGTATTCTGTATTCTGCTCACTTCATATCACACATTATTCTGCTTAGACTCACTCACATCAATTCATAGTAGTCATCCCAGATTTCTCTAAATAAGTTCCCTTTTTTCTTCTTATGACACAAATAACATTCCATTACATTTATATGTCATAAATAAGTTAACCATTATCTAACAGGAATGCACCTTATTCCCTCTTCTTACAAAAAGATTTTTTAAATTATTGATATAAATATTTTGTATATATGCAGTTTTTTCACATATATCTCTTTGAGAATTTTTTTGGGGAGATTAAATTATGACATCAAAGAAATAATATAATATGATGAACAAGATATGGTAATATTGAATCAAATGGTAATCATATTTTAATGCCTCTAGGAACATAATACTAAACTGTCTTTCAGATGGTTAGACCACTTCACAGCTCCATCAACAGTACAGTCCAATAAACAAATCCTACAAAAATTGTCTTGCTTTTTTTTTTAAAATCATCTTCACCTATCTGATACATGAGCTGGATTCTTGGAAGTGCTTTTATTTGAATTTCTTTTATTATTAGTCAACTATAGTATTTTCCCATGTGATGCTTATAACTTGTCTTTCTTTTGAAAATGTCTGATTATATCATTTGAACCTCTATTGAATGATGACTTTTTAATATTTATTTTACTGTGTGTACATAAACATACATATATACATTGAATATAAGATATTTATCAATAAAATTCACTACCAAGAACTTTTCTCAGGTAAATATTGCCCTTCTAATTCTAACCACATTGAGTTTCTTTGTACAGAAATCTTTCAATTTTATATCATCAAAATTATTTATTTTATTTACAATGATCCTTTCTATCCCTTGTTGGTCAAAATTATATAACCATTATTTTGGAAGTATCTCATTCTCCATCTCTCCAATTGTCTTATAATATTACTTTTTTATATCTAAATCTTTATATCTATGTGGAGCTTGCTATAATATATAGTGTTAGATAATGGTCCTAACCTAATTCCTAAATCCAGATTGTTTTTATGGATCGCTACTCCTTTTTTTGAAAAGCTAAGCCTTAACTAGGAGTTGTAAGTCTTTGTTTAACTGAACACTATTTTGGACAATATATTTTAAGGTCATTAATAACTTGGAGACTATAAAGAGGAGAGCAATAAGGTTGCTGAATATTCTAAAATTCATAATGTATGAGAATATATTGAAGGAAATGTGAATGTCTGACAGAGAAAAATGAAACTTAAGGGCACAAAATCTAAGTTCTTTTCCAGTGTCTTGAGGGCTATCATGTGGAAGAATTTCTGGACTGTTCTGCTTGGTCTCTTGAATGCCAAATCAGAAATAATAACTAGAAATTGCAAAGAGGCAAACATTTTGGTAAAAGAAAAACTATCTGACAGATAATTTTTGTAGATAACGAATATCTCATCTTAAGGGAAAAGGGTTGTATAGTCAATTGGATCTATTATAAAGGGATTTCTTTTTCACATATTGGTTAGACAAGATAGCCATTAAAATTTATTCAGTTCTCTGGTTTCATGATTCTCTGAATTATTGAGTTTCAGATACTCACCCTGTCTAGCAAGTATTTGGATATGCAGCAGTGGAATTTAAGACATTAACTGGACTTAGGAGTTATCTTCACTGATTTAGGAACTGTCCACAAAGAGCTTATTATCAAAATATCATTATTATTAATAATAATTTATATTATTATTAATTATTGCATGGAAAATATGAAAATGGATAAGATAACCAATAGAGATCACAGAAAGACAAAAAGGGGAAATTCAGAATCATAGACAACTCCTTACACATAATGGATGGGAGATGGATGAAGATTCAGAAAAGAAGTTTATCTATTTCAATAAAATTGGCCACTCTGTGTAGACAGATAATTAACCTACTACTCCTTTTATATCACTTGTGGTGCTTAATTCAATGCTTTAACACATAACAAGTACTCAATGAATGTTTCATTTGAACAATACAAATTGCTTGTTCATTTAACATATTATAAATTATTACATGTAAAGCATTAAAATTCTGTGCCAATGCAAAGATAAATACTTTCTCCCCTGGGTAAATGAATTACATAAATATTTTTCAGGATAAATTATATCCTTCTGGTCTAGTTCAAGCATAAAAGAAAAAAAATAAACCTCACAGGGAGGTGAAAAAAGAATGATTCATGTTAAAAAAAAATGAGAATTCTTAGAATGTGCATTTTAAAACTTTGCAACTGTCATTGCAATACTAAAATCCTTCTAGATTTAATAAAACTTTAGTCCAGAAACAATGGTAAATGTAATAAAAATCTCAGGAAGCATAAGCTAATTCTTAAAAAAGCACTGACTATATAACTCAAATACATGCTATTGTGGCTTTTTCTCCCTACAGTAAATGAATGATTATTTTTCCCAATAATATTATTGAAATTCTTAGAAAATCCTCAACATGCTTCAAATCTCATAACCAAATAAGGCCTAAAAAGTTGCACTAAGAGACCTAGCTTTGGAGTTAATGGAATTGGATTTGCATTCTGCTTCTACCACTTTCTACCAGTCTGACCTTGAGAGACACATGGAACCTTTGTGAACATCCACTTCTTTATATTTAAAATAAGCAAGCTGGGACTCAATGATCCCTAAGGTCCCTTCCAGCTGTAAACCTATGAACCTAGGATCTATTTTATGCCTCAGAACATCAACAATGTTAACAGAATGAATTTTTAAAAAAATTTCTTATCTATTTTTCTTCAATTTACGCCCACAAGACAGAAAATTGCTCCCATGGAATAGTTGGTTGTAATATGCAAGGCCACTGACCCTACCTCAGGCCCCATCTCTATGTAGGTTTAAGTAATCCCGGAGAGAATCTTCCTCTCTACCATATCATCTGAATTTAGCACAGGAGGTTCAGGCCAACTTACTTTTAGCATGCTGCAGAGGACAATCAGACAATATGTTCAATAAATTTCATAGACATCAAATGTCATTTTTCAAAATACACCTAAAGAAATTGGAATGACTTCAGATTAAAAGATAATTCTAAAATCAGTAAGCCATAGTCAGTTTTCAATTATCCAAAAAAAGCAGTAGTGCTGTAAATAATCCTAAATTAATTTGCATTTGACTTTAGAATATATGGTTGGAATGGGGGAGGGGAGACGGGACAGCAGAATATTTATCTTCCTAATAGCTTAGGCTGATAATTGAATTCATTTACACATCCTATGAATATACTGACTAATGGTAGAGTGAAGTGGCCCTGAGCACTCTGCTTGGCAACAATAAGTCAAACTAGGATTAAATAGATGCCATAGATTTCCATAAAGTGTACAGATCATTGAGAGATGACATTCTCAATGTTTGAGAAAATAAATCAAATTACTTTCTAAATACAAAATTACCATAGAATTTGGAGCTAGAAAGAGCCTTAGAAATAACCTTTCTCATTTTCTAGATGAGGAAACTGAAACTGAAAGAGGCAAAGGGATTTATCCAGCATCTCAAAGGTGGCAAAAGGAGGGTTGGAACTTAAGTCCTAAGACTCTGAAGCCAATGTCTTTTCTGTTTCACTACATGATAACATCTTACTCATTACCAAAGAGATGGCATGATAGAAAGGTATACCAGAAGCAACTATTACCCATTTTATGTTACATTTTAATTGCATATGCACATATAAACACATATGCATATACCACATATTATAAGATATACAATAGTTATAATAAAATATAAAATATTTATAAAATAAAATATAACCAGAATGCATATATAAAATATATTCTCCTTCTATTCTTTTCTCTCTCTCTCTCTCTCTCTCTCTCTCTCTCTCTCTCTCAATATATATATACACATACATACACATACATATACACATTGCTATATATTCTGCTTATATTTTATTTGTCTGCAAGCTTTGGAATAGATGATCTCTAAGATTCCTCCCTCTTCTGAAACTCTGTAATTCATGTCTCTTTTCAAGTGAATAGCTCATAATTTAGCAGATTAGAAATTGAGAGGATATTAAAGATAAGGCAAACTGAGATTCCATAGTCAAGTCTTCTTTATGGAAAATTACCTTCAGCAAAATAGGAAAAAAAGGAAAAAAAAAGAGCTTTGTTCATTATGTAGAAGTAAAATCTACTATCCTGTTAAGACTTGAATCCCCATCCTTGCATGTACTAGATAATTCTTTCTCCTACACATCATTTATTATAGTGCAGACAGAAGCTTGGGAAACAATAAGCAAAACCTGAACAGGTTTAGTTAAGGTGATTTAGATGTGTTGTGTTGATTCAGATATTTTAGCTGCTTGGAGAGATTACCTCTGCTGATCACAGAGTGTAGGAAGACTGAGTATTAATCAGCTTCTGTTTGTCACACTTTGAAATGAAAGATACTAGATAGGTCCTAAGAATTATGATGAGAACAAAAGAACCATTAGTCAGTTAGGTAAAGAATAAATAACATCATAAATTAGCTTAATAGCATGATCCCACATCTTCCTTTTCCTCTTACAAAGAATGAGCTTTTAACTGTAGCCTAATACTATAGTAGAAGTGTGCATATACCTCTAAGGATACATATATTCATTTAGCACTCACATTGTATATATAAAATCAAATCAATTGATAGAGTATTCATAGAGATCCCATGAGTCCCATTTTAAAAGCCCTATCCTACATTCTTGGCCAGGTCCTAAATGTTTTATATTTATCAAGTGAGTTGGTGATTTGAAACTGCATATGGTACAGGGAAATTTACAGCAATTTGAAATTTGGGTTCTAGTCCCAATTTTGTCACTAATTAACTATGGTATCCCATCTTTTGTGCTTCAGTGTCTTTATCTGTGTAAAAATAAAAACAAATTAGAGAACTGTATTATGTGATCTTTAGTCCTTTGTGACTCAAAAAATATTAAATAAATTATCATTAGAAGATGCTTTGCTGACTATATACCACAAGCTATTTCTCCAAGATTTGTGACAATTTCATCATTTATGAAGTAATATTACTAAAACACAGTAAAACCATTAAAATCCATTTTTGGTAAATCATGTTTAATAGATCAAAGGGACAAATGCATGTTTCAATATTGCCACTAGTAATGCCTCATTTCTTTTCTACACTGCTTTCATTCTAATTCATAGGATCCAGAATTAGAAAGGATTTCTAGCTCAAGCCCTTCATTTTACAGGTGGGAAATCAAAGTCAAAAGAATTTCACCTATCTAAAAACACATGGGTAGCAAAGAATGCCATTCAAGTTTGAACCAAGGCAATCTACTAAATCCAGGCAAACTAGACTAGTGGCCCACTAGTTTCCTTCATTGTCCATCAATAAAAATAATTCCCTTTATTTGGTTCTATTCCTTTCTCATCTTTTCCTTTCTAGCAAGGTTCAATTTATATATTTCTTCTACCATAAGGACTCTTCTTACTTCTCAACTGAAGAGCATTTTTCTTTCTCTAATTTTCCTAAAGCATTTCATCTAAATATCTTCTTTATCCTAGTTCTATTCTATCCTGTATTCTTTTTATGTGGATCCATGGCATATCATCTATTAGTAGACACTAAACACTTTGAAATAAGAGACAGGATTATTTTCACCTTTGTATCCTAGCACCCATCTTCAAATAAATGTTTGACAAATATAAACACTCGTGGAATTCAGCTTAATTCAACACAAATGCCAACGTTTTGTAATTATACAATCAATATATCAATAATCTGTAATTTAATCAATGTGTAACACTAATATGTCATAACTATATATACATTATGCCATATTACCTGTTTTCAATTCTGTGCTTTAACATAATTTAAGTAAATAAATACATATATGAACATATATATAAAGAATAGGATATGACTAAATAAAAAAAAACTAATTTGTAACAGTTCATATTAATTTGGTTGCCTTGTGTTTCCTTTCTTTGAAAATTTTTGAGTTGATTCTATTGAGGTATTTGTTATTCTTAAGCAACACAACTAAAACAATCTAAAAAATTTAAATTCTGAAAATCAAGAGGCCTAATTTAATTAGAGGTCCTTGAAAATAGTACATTTATATAACATGAAAACTCCCATGTGCAGTATGAAATTTCTTTTTGCAACTTTATATATTACTCTAGTTTTTATATTTTTAAAATAACTCTGTATTTCACAATTTATTGATAGCAAACCTTTTTCATGATGTCTCTAAGAATAAAATTTATTTGCATGCTGTAAATTTGCTTTCTTACCACCAAAATACCAACTTTGGTTTCAAAGATAGATCTTGGTGGGTTTTTTCCTGTAATCCCTTTTATTGATATTCAAAATAATTCCTTTGGCCCTGAATCTTTTGAAAAATGACAGTTGAACTGAAACAGTGAGTCATCTTTGAATCGCTGGGATTTATCCTCTAAGTAAAACTTAACGGTTACTGATATTTTTTCCACTATTAAACACAACATTTAAATCACAGTATATTTTACTGCCCAAAATAACCTCTATACTTGCTGATTCTTTCAAAATATTTGGGAAAAAAAGAAAACATAAAATGTAATCTACAAATGAAATACCACACTTTTAATATAAAATTAATGATAATAAAGTTGGATGAGCTTGGTTTTATTTTCCCTATTTGTGACCTACAGACTTCCATCATTTTCATATGGGTAGCCATGATTTATGATAAGGTGTGGTCTCTGAAACTCAGAACTTTTCTATCATCTTTATTTTTTCTAGTAAAATCTTCAGTAACATGTATGGAAGGAATATTTCTTCATTAAACTATTAAAGCAAAATAAGCTTTTTAAAAAATTATTTCCCCCAGACTATCAAGACTTAGAATCTCAACATAATTTAGTCTCTCAGCCAATACTATGAAACTTTTTAGACTATATCTAACATTTATCATCAATACATTGTGGCTAAAATCTACACATTCCCTCCTCCAAGCACTGTCAACATGCAGTATTTTTTTTCTCTGACTGCAAGAAGAAAAATAACTTATCTGTAAAACATACATTGCTTCTTGGCCAAATATAAATTGATTATATTTAGTGTAAGGTTATTTTCAGTCTGGATTTCTTCACTATTGATAAAATAGAATGCAGGTGGGCTCTATAGCTTCAGGGACCATATGCATAAGAAAATGTTTGCACTAGAGATGACATATGTCATACCATGTGCCAAATTCCATTCTAGATCTGGAAGTGACAATTTTCTCATGTATACTGGCAGTTGAAGCTCTGTAGATGAGGATTTATTTCTTCTTCCCAAAGCTTAGATTATCTTCTTTGTGTTTCTGTGAAATAGAAAAGCAAATTTTATAGCAATTAGCTAATTCTGTCCCATATGTCTTACCTGCTATTTCTTTTCAATAATTATTTTTGTGTTATTGTTTGTCATATCTTACAAATATCAACCACAAGTTTTCTTGGTACTGAGCATATACAAAATCCAGTTTTCCCCTTAATCATAAAAAAAGCATGTTCATTCTTCTCTTTCCCAGATATGCAGGAAATTCAGGCAAAGATTCAATACCCATTTCTTGCTTTTGGGGAGAGTTACTACTAAGCTGTGGACAAACCTTGCATTTCTTGTGCAGCTGCCTGTTAAATTGCTGAGGATGAATGAAAATGCCTTGCTCTGAGCTTCTTCTGCCTAGAGAACAAATGTCATGATGTTGGGTCACCAACATTTTCTCAATATAAGAAGGTAGTGTGACTATTCCCGGTGAAATACTGTCTATAAATAGATTCATGTGACATTTCCTTATGGCTTAGCTTCCTAATTTCAAAAATCAGGCATAAAATACATACCATAATAAATATTTTATTCAGTGGTTACTATGTGAAAAATCTTGCACCAGACCCTGAGGATAATATACAATTTAGCTAAAGATATAAAGTTGCTTCAAGTAGTTTACTGCCCAAAAAGGGATAATACTATATATACTTTCGATGCAAAATGTTACTTAATCAGTGCAAAGACAATTCTAAAATCACAAACTTTGGGAGATCTTGGGGAATATATGAGGAAGGTCATAATAAACTACAACCACCAAAAAACTTCAATGAGCTCTTTATGAGTTTACATAAGGATCCAATACAAACTTTTCTGTTGGTACTTAAAGCTCTGCACATCTTGAACCCATGTTACCTTTACATTAATATATTAATCCTTTCTTTATGTTATAAGGTCCAATCAAACTAGTTGGCAATCGAATTTGCTGTTTCTCACACATGACATTTTACTAGCCATCTCTATGCCTTTGCATTTACTGTCTCCATGTTTAGAGCACACTCAAAACTCAACTACCCTTTGTGAATCCCTGGCTACCTTCAAGATTCAGTTTTAATGCTTTGTATTCAGCATGAACCTCGGTATACAAATGTCTGTGTGCATGTATGCTTATGTGTGTATACTTGTATGTGCCTATTTTCTTCAACAGAAAATAAGATTCTTGAGGGAAAGGAAAAATTATTTTAGCCTTTGTATCCAGAGCACAGTGCCAGTACATAAATACTGAATGAGGAGAATCAAGAAAAGTTTCATGAAAGAAGTGCCATTTCAGTTGAGCCTTCCAAGCAAGTTGAAGAATAACAAGATCTCTGCACAAAGGCAGAGAACAACTAGCACAGAATACTGAGCACAGTGTTAATCACTATATGATTTGTTTTGTTTTGTTTTTGCTTAAGTGATTTTCTTTGTCATAAAAATTCTATTTCAGCAAAGAGAATATAAATCCATGATTTAAAAATAAGACATTGATAAGACTTTAAAAAATTAAGAATAGTACAGGAATAGGGAATTATGTGAGCAAATGAATAGTGGGTTATGATACTGCAGTTTTGGGAACAGAAATCAGTCCAAGTTTGGATGACTCATTGAATACATAGTAGAGAATAATAGGAGATAAGTCTGGAAGAGTTGAATGTCAACAGATTGTGGGAAAACAATATCAGCCTTATTTTCTCAGAGGCTAGTTATGACAATCATGCTAGATAGGAAAATGCTTTGAAGAATTAAAAAAAAACCTGAAAAAGTAAATATTTGTTGTAATTAGAATACAATAGAATTTTTATTATTAGAATAGGGAATATAGTTGGATTACTTTATTTATAAAGTCTTTTTATAACTGGGAGTGAAGAAGGTAGGAGGGTAAGGAATATTTTATAGAATCTTATATTGTTCTCTAATTGTTTTATTAACACCACTTGGTCACTAGACTGTATATTCCTTGAAGGTAGAGGCCATGTCTTATTCTTCCTTATTCTTGAATTTAGGCTAGTTCCTACTCATAGTCAATCTCATCTTTCTCCCTTCAAAGACTGGACAGGTTGTCAGCATCTAGACAAAAGAAAGAATTAACATAGACCATCTTCACTTTCATGTTTTATAGGGGCAAATCTATGCTACCTGCTGGCTGCTGATACCATGTCCACTAATCCCTGAAACCAAAAACATATGACCAGAGTTGACAATTGCCAGAACTATATACCGTTTTTCATGTTATTAACCCCATAATTAATTCACTTCCTCTTCCTTACACCTAGATAAATCTTATTCCCTCTCTTGAAAACCCAGTTCTGTCTCTTAGAAGATTTGCTAGATTTTCTTAATCTCTATTCTAAAACTCTAAACCAATGGTTTTACAATGTGATCCCAACTCAGCCACTCACTGATTGTGCAAATTGAGTTACTTAAATGGTAATATTTCAATTCTCTCATGTATGAAATGAAATTAATAGTCAAGAAGATTCTTTAAGGTCCAATTCTAATGTATAATTCTTTTAATATTTTTAAAACACAGCAAGCAGCAATAACATAGCATTTAACTGATCCCTGATTGTTTCATGTATATTTGGGTTGGTCTCTCCAGATAAAGTCTTCTATTTGGGGAAGGAGTTGTGAAGGTGGTAGGTTAGTGGAAGTGCCAATGATACCAATGAGAAACAGAGAGAGAGAAAATCATTAAAACATGTCTTTTAATACATAATAAGTACAAAAGGAAATACAAATGTTTTTACTCCCTTATTGAAGCAGAAATTTAAAAAAAAAAGAGTATATAACAAGTTCAAATTCTCAAACAGATCTTTTGTGTATGTGTGTATATTGAAATTTTTGAGTTTTGTTAATTTAATTCACAATAGAAAATAAATAAAAGTAGAACATTATATTTATTGCTTATCAAAAGAAGAAGTTATAGAAATTCTAATTATGATAAAATATATTCTACTACATTTCCTCCCATTGCATATCAACCATTCTATCAGGGAAGAGATCACTTTTTTCTAAAGTTATTTGTTGTTCTTCATTATTTTAAGGTCAGAAACCATAAAATGTAAAGAAGTTTCAGGTTTCTGTTTAGATTCCTTTTGTCCAATTGAGATATGGGAGTTGCTCCTTCCCAATCCAACCCTGTTAAGTTAAATTAAACAAGAGATTCCTGAGAATATGAAACCAAGCATGACTAAAGTCTTGTCTCAGACACATACCAACCTTGGTTAAAAATTAGACTCCCCTTAGTCACTCAGGCGACAAAGTAAAGTCTCATTTAGTAGGACACAGCATGGGAGAACAGGTCTCCTATTAGTTTTAAGGGATCTGCTCTTCTATTTCTCTTTTGTATTTCACAGCAGTACTTTTTTCAGAGGAAAAAAAAAAGGCCTCAGTGCAATCTACATTTATTGTCTCACAAAAGAGTTAGCAGAAAAACTAACAAATATTCTCAATCAGAACTACATCTTAGTTCTGTAAATGTGTCAGACCCCAACAGAGCAAGCCCTGTTTCTTTGGGGTTGCAGCTCTTGTCTCTTAAGAGTAAAAATTGAATGGCAATTCAATAGCTTTAGATGAACATTTTCAACCTGCCTAGAGCCATGTACTTCACTCCTTGGTTACCAGGAGATAATGTCAGAAATTCCAGAGGTTACCCATAACAGATAGGATTCTTAGATTCCTCAGGGGAAGTAGTCATATAGCATTAAAACACAAAAACACTTTCATGGAACATTGGTGCCATAGCTTTCCATTGTTGTCACCCTTGTATAGATTAAGATAAAGAGATAAACTCATCCCATATTAGCAAATTATCAGAAGTCTGCATAATTTTTCCAAGTGGTTCCTAACCACTTTCACCAGTGACTGGAGATATTTTCAAAGTTATGTATAACTTTTATCACAACAATGATTATAACCTATTCGCTTACTATCTTAACCCTATCCTGTTTCATTAAATTAATTCCACAGCACCTCAGACATCATAGGTGTATAGTACACATTGAACTGAATTGAGCTGTGTCAATTATTTTGCACATCAAGTCATATTTGACTTGAGAGCTAAAGAACATGTTCAAAGAACACATTCATCTTTAGAAAAATTGCAAAAAAAGTTATTCCTTTTGGCTGAGCAATGTTCAGTTAACATTTTCCATTCTGTTACTTCCAAGAAAATCTATTAACCATGAAATGTGAGCTCTTAAACATGTGCGCTCATGCACACACACACACACACACACACACACACACACACACACACACACACCCATCCCTCAGTGGATTATCTAGTTTCAAGGTTTGTCTTAAAGCATGTATAAAGAAATTAGATTTTTTTTCAGAAAAAAAAAATAATTTCACAATCATCATAAAAACCATGAACACAAAGGAATTACCAAAAGAGAAGGTATAGTCAAAGAATTTAAGAGTAGTTTGACTCTCATGAAACTTTTGACTTTCTTTAATATTCATGCTTTGACATATTAATACAGTTAGATCACAACCTAGTTATGCCTTCGATTCCTATATAAATTCTATCCTCATCCTCCCATTGATATTCCACAAAGGGGGTCTCTCTCATTATCTTAATGCTCATTATCTTTCTCTAGATTCCTTGTTATTTCTACGTATACTAATGAGAGTATTCAGACTGTCTACTATTTATTCTTTGCTCTTGGAATATGACCAGTTAACCTGTATTTTCTGGTCATAAAGTCAAATTCTTCAAAAATAATAAATTACAGTCTATTGTCTCAAATTTATTTTAATCTGGTGTTAATTTCAAAAAAAAAATCTTATGCCAATTATAATGAATCATAGGATTTAGAACTGAAAAGGACCTTAAAAACCAGTCATAGAATAATCATAGAATAAGAAAATCACAGTATTAAGGAATGAAAAAGACTGTATTAAGTGCTTCTTAAGTGACAAAGCATTGTAGAAAGTACTGGGCAGACAAAAAAAAAAATGAGGCAGTTCCTGCTTCCAAGGGGGAGACAATATTTAAAAGAATGTTCCACTGTAAAGCAGATGAAAAGGCCTGAAGATCTTCGGATATCCTTACAGGATATGTGAAAAGCCATGTGATTCTTTTGTTATATTACTAGTTTATGTGATGATATAGAAGAGGTTGGAGATAGTATCTGGAAGGCATAGATATGGAGCAGATAATAAGGGTTGTAGCATTTTAGTATGCAGTGGCAGAATAGATACTAAAGGTCTAGTGGTTCTCTGCCTTTCAGGAAGGCACAGAGTTAGAAACATCCATCTGGAAGAGAGCCATCTACACCCAAAGAGAGGATAGTGGGAGCTGAGTGAGGACCAAAATCTATCATTTTCACTCTTTCTATTATTGTTTGCTTGCATTTATGTTTTCTTCTCAGGCTTTTTTCTTTCTTTCTAGATCCAATTTCTCTTATGCAGCAAGATAACTGTATAAATATGTATACATAAATTGGATTTAACATATATTTAACATATTTAACATGAATGGGACTACCTGCCATCTAGGGGAGGATGGGGGAAAGGAGAAGAAAAGTTGGAACAGGAGATTTTGATTAATGTTGAAAAATGATCCATGCATATGTTTTGTAAATAAAAATAATATAATAATAATAATCATCATCATCATCATCTCCATCTCACTGTCAGCAGGAAAACAGAAGAATGGGTTCAAAGTGCAAGGAGGAAGAGAAAGGAAAAAGGAACAAGGATGAAGAGAAGAAAGAGAGTAAAGGGTATCTCTCTTTTTACCAGTCTTCCTGCTCCTTCGTCATCCTGTATAGATGCATATATCTGGAAGCCATTTAGTCCAAACTCTTGATAATTACAAAAAATAAAATTGAATTTTTTGAATACATCAAAATATAAGTCCTTTGACTCTATGTCCAATAAATACCTATACCATGCTGCCTTTTTTTTTTTCATTTTACATTTCAGAAAATTGGAGTTCAAAGAGGCAAAGCAACTTTTGCAAGAATGCACAGATAGAAAGCAACAAAGCAGGAACTCATATCTACTGACTAATTACCCTTGTTAGAATAGAAAGTTCATTGTTCAGAAGGAATTGTTCATTTATCGTCCTTATCTCTCCAGAGCTTAACTTGGTGCATGACAGATAATAAGCATTTAATAAATACTTGCTGATTGATTAATTCTGATTCCATTGCAATATTAAGCAATAAACATGTATTACTATGCATCAAATACTGTGCTTAGTACTAGACATTCATAAAATAATAAGAAATAATCCCTCCCCTCAAATTCAAGAATCTCACATTTTAATAGAAGAGATAACATTCAAGCAACTACATATATTGATAACTATGAATAGATAACTATGTATGTATTATTAAGTCATTTTTCAGTCAAGTATGACTCTTGATGATCCTTTTTTGTAATTTTCATAGCAGAGATACTAGAATGCTTTACTATTTCATTCTCCAACTCATTTTTTAAAAAAGGAACTTGGGCAAACAGGGTTAAATTACTTGCTCAGGGTCTCAAAGCCCTTAAGAATCTGAGGCCAGATTTGAACTCAAGAATATGAGACTTCCTGTCTCTGGGCCCAGCACTCTATCCACTGAACCACCTAGTTTGTTTTATCTATATGTATATGCAGGGTAAATTGGAGGTAATCTCAGGGGAAAAGAATTTGCATTGAAAGGGACAAAGAGTGGGATTTGAGTTGAGACTTGGTACTAAAAACATAATTTAAAATATCTATATCTTACTACATACTTATATTCACAAAATGGCTTTTCCATCCTAAAGAGACTATTTCTAATATCCTAAATTATGAGCCCAAGAATTCATTCTTACCTAGGCCTAACAGAATTTTTGATAGAATATGCCATAGTATTAGCTATATTTTTGTAAAGTTAAAATATTTGGTTGAAACTTAGAGGTTTTAATATATTACATTAATAAAAGGAGATCAAGTAGTTAACATTAGAATAGTATTAGTCTTATGTTAATATGGAAGTGGAAGATAAGATGTCATCTGATGATCTCCAAGAGGTAATTTATCATGTGATATGTAGTAAAGGTAAGGAAATACGGAGAGAAAAAGAGAAAGACAGACAGACATAAAAACAGACAGAGAGTTATAATTATTGCCTTGGGAAAAACTAGCAAGTTAAACAATAAAATAAATGGGAAAAAAAGTATGAACAGTAAGATTTTCTCTTTTCATTTCTTTGAATAATTTCAAGGCAGCAACCATTTGAATTCAGCAGTTGTCTTCACCTCAAAAGTCTTGGAAGTTGCCATTTTTCTCAAGAGCCTTATTAAAATGAGCTACAGGGCCTGATAGACCTAAACGAAGATAGTAAGGTTATAGATCTTTTTATGTAAGAGACTTAGTTCAGAAGAAGATTGCTCAGAGGGATTGAACAGAAGACTAAAAGGCTTTGGGGAAACTGGTAGGTCCAAAATACAAGAAAATCATAAAAGTTATTGATAAAAAAAAAAGTCAGGATTACAAAAAAAAGGCAAAATATGGACACTTCCCCCAAGAGCTTTGATTATGGAAATGTCAATTTATTTATTTAAGAAAATAGCAAGAACTCTTAGTGATATATAGCTACCCTTGGCTTCCATTCTTTTCCTGTTAACAGCACCCTTGATGGCTTTAGACTAAGTATTAATGAAATTTCAGCCAACAAAATAAATTTATGTCAAAAGTTCTCTGACTATATGTCTAACGTTGTCTAACATTCATATATAGAAATTTATCTTTGCTCAAAATTAAAATTCATTTACAGTTTAGTGCTATACATTAGATCCACCCCCAAGAATATTATTTAGATCAATTTTAAATTCTACTACTGATTGAATAAATCATACTACTTCCCTTCTCTTCTGGACTTGTAATTTTATAGTCTGAAGATATTTACACTTAAGGTTCATACTACATTTTGTTTTTACTTTTCCTTCTTGTAATTTCCTGAATAGATATAACTGGATTAAGCTTAATCCTCATTTCTCTACCAAGTATTTCTTTAACATTAACATTTTGGCACTAGAGTTATTGTTGTTTTTAAGTCTAAAAAGGAATGCAATCAGAATTCCTTAGGCTATAATGTATATAATTCCAGTGAAATAAGCTTTGTCCAAGGTTTATGTTTCTTTTGCCAGTATTTACTCCAACTTTCAAACAACTATAGGTGTAATAGCATTGAGATAATGAAAACTTCCTCTTAACTTCAGTCTAATTTATCACAGTTTATTCCTAGGACTAGTTTTGGAACAGTCTAAGACCATGTCAGAGTTTAACAAACTGTGTAAGAATGAAATCCTAGGATTTATTTTTAAAGCATGTTTCTTGTCTCAAGTTCATGGTTACTATCTCAATAAATATCTCAGTGTTCAAAGATTACAGTTTCAAATGCTCAATCATTCAAGGGAACATACTTTATGAGGATTTCTTTAAACTTGCAGCTATCTCTATGTACAAATTCAAATGGAAACTGAGTAGATTATCTTTATAATTTTTGACTTAAAATTATTTAGCCTATATTATTATTTTAATTGTTCAATTATCTATTTAATTTAGTATATCTAGATTCAGGTTTGGTGAAAGAAAAAAGGTATGGTCTTTATGAAGGAGAAAGATCTATTAGAAAGCTTCATATAGCAGTTTCAAGAATAAACAAAACTTTCTTGTATCCAATTTTTTATTAAAGTTTCAAAGGTACTCAGAGATCACCTTCTTCTTTCCAGATGAGGAAACAAACATTTCCAGAGAGATTAAGTGGCTTCCAAGGCCACAGAGACAGTAAAGGCAGTAATCATGATTGGAACCCAATTCAAATACTCTTTTGACTATACTATACCACTTGATATGCATTTAAAAATCAAACATCCAAATATATTTCCCAAAAGTTTTTCCACCCACAGCATAACTACTGTTCTGTGCATTTTTAATTACCTTTGAACATCTGATCTAGAGCTAAAAATTTAGGTCAAGTAAATCACTATTACCATTCACGGTGACTGCTGAGGTACCACTAGTGTCTAGTGAGTTGTTAGACTATAGCCAGTAATCTTCATTTTAATTATGTGACTTTTTACTGCCAGCCAGTAAATGTCTCCATCCTCCCCACCTTTTTCTATCTTGTTTCTCTAATCTTCTAACTACATAATATCGATGGTAGGAGGTATAGCCTAACTTCTTTTCCCATTCAAGGAAGCTAGTTTTTTCCTTAAAAAGTATTGAAATATTGCTCTGAGACTTGATTGGCTCAGGGGACTAAGAGTTCAGATTGCTCCTGTCTCCTGAGTACAAAGAGCCACAACAGTGTCATGGAGTTTGGGGAGCTTGATTAATCGAAACAATTGATAACCCAACAAGGGAGCATCAAACAATTGAATTAGCTTTTTAAAAAGAATTTCCCCCAGAATCTTTACTATTTATATTTCTTTAAATTTAAATTTAAATCCTCATACCCTAGACTAGAATACAAAAAAGTACAAAGGCTTTTTGTTGCCTGATTTTTGGAAAAAGAGTTGATGGGAAATAAGAAGAAATGAGATCATAGATTAAAACACTAGCAAAATGAACATCCATACTCAGGTTGTGAAAATAGAAAAGAAAATGAGAGCCTCTCAGAACAATGGTTCTACTTCTGAGGGGATAGGCCAAGAAAGGAGTTGAAATTTGTTCCATGGAAGTAGAAAGGATACTCCACCATTTTCCTTCTTGTCCTTACCTTTATTGAATATCCTCTTGCTATGGCTAACTAAATCTTTTTTGTTAATTATCTGTTGAATAATTATAATAATAATTGAACAAGGACCTCATTATGTTCCAATACTTAATGTAAATTCCTAAGTGACTGGCTTGAGTTAGACCAGGGCTTGAGCTGTCAGGCCTTGCTTCATTAATAGGTCCTACTTTTCTGAGAACTATTTAGATAGAATTTATGTATATGCATTTTACAAAAATTGTTTTTGCATGTGCCAGTTAATTCATTTCCATTTCCCTTCACTGGCTCAATAATATTGTATACCATTATTACCAAGTTCCTCCTGTTTGATTTTTGCTTACTCTTCAGTAAACACTATATTGTGATATTAAATCTTAAGTCATTTCCTTGGTTCAGTGAGGGGCCTTTTATTACAGTAATCTCACCTATCTTTGAAATAGCAAAGCATATTCATTCTGAAATCTCATTATAGGGACTAATATATTTTCTAAACATGGGTCAGATTGTTTATTTCCTATTAAAATTATAATATTTGGGGTTTGTTTTTAACTTTGAATGTTATTTGTTGTAAGTTTAGAATTAACTCAAGATTTAGTGGATATATTATAACTCTGGACTTGTTCCAATTTTCATGATCAGCTTTTCCCCAGTAATAAGTACATGACATTGCCATATACACTATTTATATTCACCAGAGAGTTTTTGTGAGTTCTTTTGCTGTTATTTTCAGAGGCAAAAAGAATTAGGTAAAATATTTTCTGCACTGATTCCTAAACCCTTTTGCTACGATATCAAACATGTTTTAAGAATGGACTAACCACTGTGGATTTTAATTTTCAAAAAACTCAATTCATTGTGATGTTTCCTTAAAATTGCTTTTTATAGTTTTTCTCTGACATAGGTAAGGGAGAAATTAAAAATATCATTGTAGGTAGATCCATTCCTTGTGCTTCTGTAAATTGAACAAACTGCAAAATAAGGCTCAAATATAATTTTCTCTACAAAAAAATTCCTTAACTATCCCTCCTCTTAGAAGAAATGATTTTATCTCTCTTGAACCTTAGAAAACACTTTCCTTTCTACTCTTTTATAAACTTATTCCATTCTATTTTGTACATTTGTTTTAACTTTCTATCAAACGTTTAGTTGCATGAGGGCAAGGCCTAAGTAATATCCATTGATATAAATGTTTAACTACTGGCTCTCAAGGGGGGAAAATGCATTACACACTTTTAAGTTTGATCTGAACCATTAACATTTTCTACATTTCTTTCTCAAATCTATATAATCAAGAAAACAACAAATCAAAACCTGATTTATAGTGTTTATTGAATTCCAAATTGTTAATGCTTACACTGAAAATAAAAATCTCTTAGTTCTGGGTTCATCACATCTCTGGTCTTATCTAAACCTTGAAACTTCCCCATTATATAACATAATGTGCTGCATATATTGTAATAGCCACTTAATAAAATGTTTGCCAAAATAGATATTAAACACTTCTTCAGCATAGACAAAATTAATGTTTTTGATTAGAGAACAGAGTAGAGATATGTTGGGCTTTTTTACTTTTCTAAATAAGATAATAATATGCAATAGATTGAAAATTACTTTAAAGAAATACAAAATGCTTATTTTCTCAGATTAAGACCCACATTAAAGATTAAGGATCACCATAATTCTAATACTATTTTGATGCTGTACAAATACAGAAGGGGCTATTAATCTGGGATCTATGAACTTTTGAAAAAACCTTATTTAGATACTATATGAATATAGCTCATTTCTTTTTTAAGCCAACACATTTTATTTTTTACATTTAAAAAAGTTATTATTGAAAGGATTTCATATGGTTCACCAAACCTCCAAAAGGATCTATGACACACAAAAAAGGTTTAGAACCTATATAAGACAGGAAAATAATTAAGTGTTTTTTTCTAGAATCAAAAGGAAACTACCATAAATGCTGAAAATAAGTGGTATAAATATTATTCATGTAATTTGAATTTGAAGGAATCTTAGAGAATAGATAGTCTAATTCTCTTTTATGAATAATGAAACGGAGTCCCATTAAGATTGAATGACTTGTGCATGGTCATGAGGTAGTAAATAGCAAAGAAAATATTTGAACCCATATATTTGGGGTCAAAGACCCAAGTGTTCTTTTGACCTCAAAGACACAGTGTTCTTTACACTGAACTACAAAAGTAGGAAGGAAGATGAAAATAAGGAGGGGGTAAAGGAGAGTAAAACACTTCTTAAATATATAATTTCATAGTCTTTCACTGTCATATTTAATTAGAACAAGGCCATTAAAATGGTCTTCACACTGCAAAATTAAAAATACCTAGCTGTAGGAAAATAAATGACTAGACAATATTTTGCATGCATAATTATGGACCTCTGTTAGTCTACTCCATTCTAACTTCAAGTAAGACATTAGTCTAAAGGAAGAAAATAATGAGTGTCAGAATCACTTCATGAAATAGGTAATAATAAAAATAGCAGTATTCTAAATAGTTATAATAGATGAATAACATGGGAAAATCAACATACAGAAAAGTCATTACACCAAACCCAGCAAGACTACCACTAAAACTATTTTCCAGAGAGATCAAAAAAAAGTGGGGGAAAGGACCTATTTGTGAAAAAAAAAAACATTTATAGCAACTCTTTTAGCAGTGGGGAAGAATTGGAAATTGAGAAAATACCCATCAGTTTGAAAAACAGTTGAAGAAGTTGTGGTATATGATTGTGATAAAATACTATTGTTCTATAAGATATGATGATCAAATTGCTTTCAGAAAAACCTACAAAGACATGAAGTGAGGCATAAGGAAGTGAACATATCCAGAACATCATACATAGTTATTTTGTTATATGATTATCAAAAGCTATTCACAACTACTCTCAGCAAGACAATGATACAAAACAATTCTGAAGTATTTATGATGAAAAATGTCATCCACCTCCAGAGATAGAGAGATAGAACTGATAGAGTATGACTGTAGATTGAAGTATACTTTTTTTTTTACTTTTTATGGAGTTTTGGGGTCTGGTTCCTTTCACAACAAGATTAATATGAAAATGTTTTTGCATGACTTCACAAGTATAACCTATCTCTAATGGCTTGCTATCCTAGGGAGGGGAGAAGAGTGGAGTGGAAAGGAGGGAAAGAATTTAAAACTTGAATTAAAAAAAATGTTAAAAAAAGGTTTGTACATATAACTGGAAATAATTTTTTAAATCATTACTGCTTTAAAAGTAAGAATGGAAAATATATAGTTAAAGCTTATTATTAGGTTCTCCATTTTAAATAGACACATAATATAAGGCAAAATATTTCACTATGTTAATAGCTATTTATAAATTTATATCTCATGACTGCACAGAAATCTTGGTAACTACCAGAAATATTATAATGGTTATCTAACTCTTTTGAATTTAATCCCTAAAGTTTTGGGTGCTTAAAAAACTGAAATAATAGCTAAAGACTGTTGTTATCATTAAAAACTCCTAGTTCAGTCATCTATGCTATCAGTGTGCAAACTAAAGTGTGATTCTTTTATTGCTCTTCTCATGGATGTCCATAGATTTTGAAGAGTTAGTGAATTCAAGATGCTTGCACAAAAGACCTTTCCAAGAGGCATGGAACAGTGAATGATAAAATGCAGGTATATATTAACAAAAGATAATATTCAGTGTCATTCTTTGTCTCTATTTCCTTACAGTCTTTAGCAAAAGAATCTGAAAGATTCAAGTTAGAACACAACACATAGCAAAAAGATAACTATCTCTGAAGCAGACTCATAGAAAGTGTGCTTCTAAAGCTCAAAGGAAATAGAAATAATAGTGGACATTGTTGATTTCATAGAAGAAATGTTCTGCTATATATAATGTGGTTTGCAAAGTATCATAGCAATCTAAATCTTTCATGGAAATAGAAAGTATTTGGATAATGGGGCTCACTTTGTTATGATTCCTAATTCACTCATCACAAGCCATTTGAATCAGTTAAAAGTCATGAAGGGAATTATATTTTGTGTATATTTCATTCAAGGAGTGATTGAGGTTCTTTCAAGGGGATACCTCTCAGTGAATAGTTTGGTGTTGTTGTTTTTTCCTATTTGTCATACTTACATTCTTTAAAGACTAATGTATCCTTCATTAAGGAGATCACAGTTTTGAGGTGTCATGCTTGAAAACACACAATGAATTGGTCATTAAGAAAATTCAACCACGCAGAAAGGACATAAGAGCAACTGATAGTCTCTTCTAATGACTCAGGAACAGAGTTAACAGAATCAGCTTTCACTTACAAGCTATTTAATATTTGCAGCACTGGCATTAATTCTCCAGACACTGAATAAATAAGTGAAAAAGCATCTATCTTAGAAGGGTGTTTCCACCTTTGATGCTGATCACACAATAGTTCTTCAAGAAAGTAGACCTATTCACATAGTGATGGCTTATTCTCCTTTTTTCTTCTTTGTATTATAAACTATCATGGATCTTAATCAAATATTGAAGTAATTATACTACCTCTGTTACTAATTATTTAAATATTAGAAAATATATTCCTATTTTATAAAGCACATGGTTAATACTTTTATAATACTTATATAAAAAATTCATGGTATTTTTCCTTAAAATCTCATTATATGATTGTTTTGAATTATAAGATGGTTCTGACTTACTTGTTTAGTATTATAAAAAGGTATTTTGTTGCTCGAATTCAGACTCACGAGAACATCTTAAAACAGTAACTCAAGGTCCTAGATTTGCTTTAAAATTATAATAATAATTCTGTATAAGAGAAAAAATATCACCCATAACCTTGATAGAAATTATTCGTTTGCACTTTGCCCCTCCCACATACTTAGGTAAAGGTGTAATGAATATTGTTTTTTTTTTAAAGTTCCAAGGATCAATTGTAAATTTGTCTATAAAATAACTCTAAATTTTAATTCTGAAAACTCCGAAGACAAAAAGTTCAAATAAGAAACAAAAAGTTTTAAAAAGTAGGTTAAGGCATGACTGGGTCAGTAATAAGGTCCATCCAGTTCTGTCTCAGACAGTGGCGTTGAAAACAGCAGTGGAACATAGCGGATCCACATTTCTTATTTATCAAGGCTAAAGATGATGCTATTCAGGGATTACATGTACTTGCAATCGAAGCATTCCTTCAACTGGAAAAAAAATATATACTTAGCTTAGCTGAAGTCTTGCCTTTCCAGGAAACTCCATGTAATTGATTATTAATCAACCAATCAAAAATATTTATCAGTGGCATACTTTCCTTTTAGCTGAGAAAGAAGAAAAGTGGGACTGAAAAGTGAAAAATCTATGTAATGGAGTGAGCTTACTGGAATAGTTTTCTCAAAAGATCATTCTGAGGGTTGATGCTACAAATTAGCCCCTGAAGAAAACATATCAAGGAAAGACTAATCCCTCTCAAAGTGGTTACTGGACTTATCCATTCTCCTTTCAATTTATTTGCCCTTAGATTTTCGGTTATTGTGTGCTGCTTGGAAAAAGAATTCCCCTGAGCCCCTGGAGAGCAGGGATTATTTTTACATCTATATGACCAGTGTTTAGAAAAGTGACCAACCCATACTGTTTACTAAACGTTTCTTGAATTGTATTGAATTATTGACAAGTGAATTATCTATGATCAAATACTCATTAGTGGAATATCCAGGAAATATAAAGTAGGTCTCCTGAACATAGTCAAGCAGCTACAAATGGCAAGTTCTCTTAGTGATGATAACTATTCTTCTATTGGAGTGATTTATAGAAACTTCAGGTTAAACTGAATCTTTCCAGAAGACTAGACTGTATGCATGTATCTATACATTGCATATGTGTATGTATATAAATAATTTTAAAGCATAATTAGCTAGATGGGTTGGAAGGCCACAACTGTTTAAGACCCACCAGGGAAGAACAAAGTTCACTGAAAATCTTCCTCAGGGGCAGGCTAGAGAAAGGACCCTTATGATGGTCCCAAAAGACTATTGTGGAAGGATCCCACAGGCATTTGATTCTACTAGCTGGGTGATACAGAGATAGCTACCAACAAGGTTAGAGAAAAGACATACGGAGATAGATAGAGATGACTTATACAGATATAGAGGTGGAAAAAAGAGGCAAAAAGAGCCAGAAGGAGATAAGAGAAAGAGATCCAAAGACAGAGACAGAGAGAGAGGGAAAAAAAGCTGTAACTTTTGTCTTTTTGCATTTATTAGCTGCTAGGGGTTTTTTTGTGTGTGTTTACAGTATTGAATCCTCTGACTTGGGAGGAGGGAATAATCTCTTATTAAATTACTTTAATTATCAAAGCCATAGGCAGGTCAATGCTGTTCTGCATTGAAGGAAGCTTCTACACCAAATAAAAGCAATGAAATTCTAGAGCTGTATGGAAACATTCAACAAACAACAGCCATTATAATAGTAATGATGATACATATATACATACCTATATGGTAGCCTAAAGTACTGCTCAGTTATATGTGTCTATAACCATAAATATTATTCAGCTATGTATATATGACACATGAAACTAAGTATAAATGACATATTTATAAGACATAAGTAAGTATGCATAAATGCATTGTATGTATATATATTCATAACTCCCTAATCCCTAAATAACATGTAATTCAAACAAACCAAATAGTGCTAAAAGACAAAACCCTAAAACATTGAGTTTAGTTTCTAGGATAATCAAATAATCTGAAATTGAATTTGTTTTGGGATTGTTTGGGTTAAACACTATTCCCTGCATGCTATATAAGATGTCTTTGATTTTCCAGCTTGTTTTAAATAAATAGTTCCATGAAAATAGAATGGCCTTAACTTCAAACCCTGGGAATAAACAAATAGTTTCAATCAATGGCGCTGAGATACCCTTCTAATATTTTTCAAAGGCCTAAGAAAAGAAATATTTTCCTGCCTACAACATTGTCAGAAATAGCCTTTGGCACATATTTAACTAGGACTTTTCAAAGGTTGTGGGAAAATTCAGCAAGGAAAAAAAAGCATAATGAGAATAGTCCATACTACTGTGAAGACCACAGCTACTTTCAGGTCAGAAGTAGAAAGAGGAGGGAAGCATCACAGTCATCAGAAGACCATACCTAAGGGCACACCCTCAAAAAAGATATTTATCTAATAAATGCAACAGAAGAAAATTAATTACTAGTTTAGGGTTGTTTTCTCCCTTGCTTATTGGGGTACATTGTATTTGAAGTGTGTGTATGTGTATGTGTATACAAGAAACTAAATTATAATAAAATAATATTCCTTAAATCATTTGGGTTGGAAAAGAACAAAAGTCAATATAAAATACTCTAAGAAAAAAATATTGAAATTTTATTTATTGAAAATTCTATTGAATTTGAAAACACTATTTTTTGTTATTAAAAATACTAAAAAGATATAACACATTTTTATCTATATGACAACCTTGAAATATAGACAATGAGGACTATATCATAGTAAGGCTAGAGTGTATTCACTCTAAACAAAGTTAGACCTTTCAACTGACTTATTTCAAATGGTCTATTAAGCTAAATAGGCTGAGCTATAAAAGTTTGCTCAATTCAGCAATCACTCCTTAGTTCAGCAATCACCCCTTAACTTTCATTTTGGATTAAATAAGATCCCTAACAGATAGATAAAGCATTTATTAAACTTTTACTATGCCATAAACACTGGGAATATATACACAAGCAAAAATATGTGTCATGTAGGGCAAAATGGAAAACTGAAGAAAAAGGAGTATAGTCAGGAAAAAAGTGAGGAAATATGTCTAGGGAACTTTCTGAAACCATAACCAAGGATAGAATTCACTGAGTAAAAAAGAGAGAGGGTGGGTGGGGGAAAGAGGGAGAGAGAAAGAGAGAAAAGCTCATTATCTAAATTAAATTTAATATTAAATTTTTTCTTATTAAAATATTAATATGTTTAATAATTGCTATTGTCATAGCTAGGGTTTATATATCACTTCTAGGTTTAAAATTACTTTTACATATTACAATCACTATGAATGAAGCTAAAGCTTAAGATATATAATCCCATAATAAGGGAATATCTCTTCTCATTTTGATATCTTCAACCAGTGTCACCTTCAAAATGCTCCATGAATTCATACAATTTTTTTAGAACTTTGGTATGAAAATTTGTCGTGTGGCCAGCTGTGTTACTTAGGAACTGCCCAAAGAAAATATTATATTACAGCATCACAACCATTCAAATGTCTGGTCACCCATGTGTTAAATCTGATTCATAAGTATAAGATGGTAAATACAGACCTGTGTAAACACTATGCATTATTTTTCAATGTGAACAATAAGAAAAACATTTTAAAATCAAATCACTTTTTAAAGCACTGGAAAATGCGCATGTCTTGCAATTCAGTGTTGGTACAGTCATCCATTCAAAAGATTTGCTATGGTATGTGATAGAACAAAACTAAATATTCACTGATAAAGACTTTTTGAGGTTGTTATTTAGAAAATACAATATGAGACCATTATAACAAAACTCATTATTTAGTGGACTTAGTTTTAGAGTGAGTCATATCATGCTTTCTGAAACAGAATAAGTAGTACAGTAAAATACAGCTTTAATCATAGCTCAGAGAGAGAATAAAGCGTAGTAAATAATGAACTAACTTCGTCGTTGCGAAAATCTGGGTTCAAGGTCCCCCTCTGATATATTCTAACTCTGAAACTCAGAGTAAATCACTTAGTGCACCAACAATTCTCTCAGCTGACAAATTGCAGAAAACACTTAAAGATCTTCTTGGATAAGTATATTTGAATCCTACTCCAAATAATAATGGATGTTTGACCCTAGGAAATTCATTTATTCTCTCTCAGCCTCAGTTTCTTCCATCATAAAATGAAAATATTAATAATACCTCCTTCACAAAATTGTTATGAATACCAAATTAGATGACATATTAAGTGCTTTTTAAACCTTAAACTACTATTTAAATCTTAGCTGTAATAACAATTAGAATTAGAAACATTTTTCTCACCTGAAATTTCATAATCTAACGTGATCATAAGGAAGGGCCCCCAAAATAATTTTTGGAATATTCTTCCTATCCTCAACTTTCGAATCATAAAGTGATTTATAGTTTCCATAGAATTGAATTTTTAAGAGATATCAGAAATCTTCTATTACAAATACTCATTTCATAGAGAAAGATAAAGATCAAGACCAAGATATAAGACAAAGATCAAGATACTGAGGGACATAAACAAGATTACACATGTAGGATAAAACCAAGTGGGGATTTGAAGCCACAGTCTTTGATTCTCCTGTAATAATACTTGTATGTATTCTGTGTGGCATCCTCCTTTTTTCTCTCTGTGAAGATGCACAATACATCTTTAAGACATTTACAATTATGCCATGTTTACCTTTTTTAAAAAACAGCTTTCATTTATAAGTAAAATCCTAGCAACTTAATCTGTTTTAAAAAGAAAATAAGGCCTAATGATGTATCTTTCCCAAGGTGACAGTCAGTGACCTAAGAAACATACTCACACAGAGACAGTCTAATCATTAAACTGTGCCATTCAGCTAGAATGACTTTTCTTTTAACCTTTCTGTTTTTATTAAAGACTCTGCAACTTTCATAAGAGAGAAAGAATTTCCTTTTGTTTTAGGAAACTTCCTGTCTCCTACTCAATCAATTTCTATAACAAGACTTAACAAATAACAGCATATAATTCTTACCACATGTAGCAGAGGCTATAGTTTAGTCTGTCTAGATGATACAAAATTTGTATTGTAGAATTATTGTTATTATTCTTTACATAAGGAAAGAATTGGAAAAGACCTAATTCACTACAGCAAAATGCAAAAAGCCACTGGTCATTGTTTATCTATTTTCAAGTGGATAGAATCAATCACATTCCACCTCTGCTTTCAAAATTCTGAAAAAAAAATAATGATGTGATTTAAGAACATAAAGCTTGCAGTTCAATTGTCACAATTTATGCTCTCATAAAACTTTTCATAATCCTGAGCTGCCCAACTTTGTGCCATATATCATAAAGAATTTGCCTCAGAGGTCAAAGAAGTTACTATAACTTTATTTCCTTATTTTTAAGTAAAAAATATTTGTTTCATCCCCAAAATATTATTTTGATCTCTTTTCAAGTATTACTTCCTTCATAGTTACTTATGAAGGAAGACAGAATAATGTGATGATGCTAAGGAAAAGGAACAGGAAACATACTCTCAGTGCTCACACACTTCTCAATCTAACAAAACTGAGAGGCAAACTTCAGGTCGTCAGAAAGCAAAATAATACATCTAGAAATGTGTTTCTGTTCCCAGGTGGGAATGGTAAGCAACTTTTGCTCTAACCTCTCTCCTTCCTCTGTGAATATGATGCTTTCAGCTTCTGTTTAGCAGTGTAACTAATTCATTTTTTTTCAGTTAGCAAGACTTGCCCCCAGTTAGTGTTGATTTACCCTCTCCTTGTGAGCTGAGACTGGGGGGGTCTGAGAGACAGCACTTTGGTTCCAGTGATGAAAACTGGAGAATGCGCATGCCCAGACTGAATCCTGTTAGTCAGTGGAGCAAAAGGATGCCTGCTCCTGCTGGGTATGCAGTAGCTTCACAGTATGCTAATAAACACTCAGGGAAGACATCACAGTCACAAAGTCAAACAGCCCCTGGCTGAAAAAACAGAGATTCATACTCAACAAGTCAGAGAAAAATAAAGATTGCCAATTGTGGGGTAGTTCTATTTGACGTGTTTCTAGAGATTATAAAGAGACCTAGTAGTCCCTTGCTTTTCTCAGAATTAGAAAATCAGTAATGTTAAGATGAGGAGGAGAAATAAGAAAATGAGAAATCTAGCATATTTTCTGAATGAGTTTTATTGTGCATCACAAGCAACATTCTCCCAAGTATACAATTCATTCCATTCCATTAAATTCATTACTTTTTACTTAGAGAATTGGTCTTTTTAAGTGCTAAACTTTTAGCCTAAAAAAATTCCTCTTTAACCTCAAACTAAACAACATCTATTTTATCTTGGCATATGTTTCACTTAAATTAATTTTGATGATTTTCTCTTCTGCATTCAGGGCAGCAAAATGTATCACATAGGAAATTTTGACACAGTACCAAAAAAGCACTCTCTTAATTACAGTCATGACAATGTTTCTGTTTCTGTTTTGTTTTACTTTTTCTCTCTTTTGTCCTAATCTGTAAGTGATGTGGCTATCACTATCTCATGAAAAGACATAAATGTTTTAAGTTCTTATTAAAACATTTTGAAATGTCACTTTTAAAAACATAAGAATGCTTAAAAGTTGAGCAAATAATTGAAAAGTTTCATAGGGTTGTCAAAAATACCCAATTTTCTGGCCTTTGTACACAAATTATCGATTGCCTAGTCATCTAGTAAGCATTCTCATTCTAATTTATCAGAATAATGCTAAGGGTATCACCTCACCCAAACATTAGAAATAGCATATGGACACAAGCATGCAAATAGAATTTTTTAAATGCAAAGTATTTCTGAAAGTGAGAGAGCACAGTAAAAATGGAATTTGTTCCAAGACATACAATCTTTTTTCATTGCCTTGCATTAATATTATAATATTAGCAGAGATTTACATAAAGCAATGTTTATAGCATATTTTACATTAACACTTTTAGGCCAGCTAGTTTAATTCCATCATCTAACACAAAGAAAACCAGAGCAAACAAACGGTGGGATAAGGCTAGAATTTTCCTGAGCTCTACAAAATTTCCCTCCAAACAACTTTAAATTAATGCCTCAAAATGAATTCTGGAGTATCAGAAACAGCAGAAGGATTAAGTAAAACAATTTTCTAGCCAAAGATAATTTAGAAGGTCAACTGAAAACTCTATCCCATTGAAGTAAGAATGGAACACAGCTCAGCACTTAGAGTCCAGGCAGGCAAGCCAGCAGCAGAGCACATCCTAGAAAGACCCTGAGGACATGTAAGTCAGCTTGTTCAATCTCTGATCCCTCCATAAGCCAAGAATAAAGTTTTAAACCTATTCCAAGCAAGCAGGTCCTACCTCAGCAAGCCTATGCAGAGCTTGGGGTAACTGATTCAGCAGCAGTGACTTCTAGAGTTCTCAGACCACTCACAATAAAGGACCCCAACACTTGGTGAGAAAGAGATGCTGGCACAATGTGCAGTACTTAGTTGCATTGCCCAGAAATCTGGCTCACAAACCCAGGTAACAATCCCAGAGTAAGGAGGAGGATTAGATTGTGGCCACAGGGGAGTGGGGATTTAGTCACAGGTCCAGAGAAGAAAAGAGTTCTTTATGGTTGCTCACAGATCAAAGAATAGGCCAAAGAGCCATAATCACACACATATGATAGATGATATCACCTTGGAAAAGTGAAAGACTTACAGGTCCCCAGAATTAGCTCTGACAATAACAACATGAAAAACTTGAAGCTTGAGACAGTAACCTCTCCACTCCAAGAGCAAAGTTCAACTTTAAAATAAAATTAAAATAAACTGGAAAAAAATTAAGAAAAAAAGAAAAACCTGACCATAGAAAGTTATTATAGTGACAGAAAATACAAGACTCGAGGGAAGCATAAAATTATAAACAATGAAGTTTAAAAATAATAGAGTTAATAAGATTTAACTATTTACATTCCTACATGTGAAATGATACTTGTAATTCTTAATAATTTTATCAATTTTAGGACAGGTAGAAGAAGTACACATAGAAAGTGTGAGTTGGCTATAATGGAATGACATTAAAAAAATTAAGAGATGAGAAAGAGGACTGCATTGAGAGAAGGAAAATGGAGAGATACAGTGGGGTAAATAATTTTATATAAAAGAAAAATGAAAGCTATTACAGCATAAGGGGAACTAAGGGAAGGAGTGTAGGAATTGTTTGAGCCTTATGTTCATCAGAATTAGCTAACAGAGGGAATAATATACATTTTCAATTGAGTATGGAAATCTTACCCTATAGAAAGTAGTAGGAAAGGAATATTAGAAAGGGGGAAGCTAATAAAAAGGACAGATTGAGGGAGGTGATAGTCAGAAACAAAATAGTGTGAAGGGATAGAGAGAAAGAAAAGAAGAGAGAGGAATGTGGGAAATAGTAATCATAACTATGAATGTGAATGGAATAAATTCACTCATAAAAATGAAATGGTTAAAAATTGGATTAAAAATCAAAATTCTACAAAATATCATTTACAAAAAAACACATTTGAAGCAGAGAAGCAAACAGACAAAATATAATGGACTGCAACAAAATCTATTATGCTTAAGTTGAGGTTTAAAAAAAAAAGCTGTGTTAGCTTTCATGATCTTAGACAAAACAAAAACAAAAAACAAATCTAATTAAAGTAGATAAGGAAAGAAACTACATCTTGCTAAAAGGTACCACCAACAATGAAATCGCATCAATACTAATTATATATATATATACTAAATGATACAGCATTCAAAAATGTTAGGATTCAAATTTTTAAAGGAAAAATTAAATGAGTTACAGAGGGAAATATATAATAAAATCACACTAATGAGGAACCTCAACTTAGCCCTCTCAGAACTAGGTAAATATGACCACACAATAAAAAACAAAGAAGTTCAGAACTTTAGAAAAGTCAGATATTAAAAACCTCTGGAAGAAACTGAGTAAGAATAGATAGGAGTATACTTTTTTTTTTTCTCAGCTCTATATAGCACCTCCACAAAAAGTGAACAATTGTTATGACATAAAAATTCACAGTTAACAAAATCAGAAACTTTAAATGCATCCTTTTCAGACTGCAATGCCATAAATATTATATTCTATAAACAGGCCTGGAAACAAATTAAAAATTAATGGGAAACTAAGTGATCTAGTTCTAAAGAATGAACATTCAAAGAACAAATCATAAAAATAATAAATCACTTCATTAAAGGGAATGACAATATATCAAAATTTATGGGATATAGCCACAAGGGAAATTTATATATTTAACTGCTTATATGAATAAAATAGAGAAAGAGCAAGTGAACAAATCGGTAACACAACTTAAAAACCAGAAATAATTACAAGTTTAAATCCCCAATTAAACATCAAATTGGAAATCTTAAAAATCAAATGAGAGAAAAATGAAATTGAAAGAAGCACAACTATAATGATAAAATAGAAAAATTACTGGTTAATTCAATTTAAAAGAAATAAAGAATATCCAACTACTGGTATCAAAAATGAAAAGAGTGAATTCAGTAATAAAGAAAGGGAAATTAAAACAATTATTAGAAGATATTTTTGACCAATTATAATGAGCTTGGCAAGCTAAGTATAATGGATGAAAATTTACAAAAATACAAATTTCTCAGATTAACAGAAAAGGAAATAGTATACAAACATAAATCCATCTTTAAAAAAAAAAAAAGAAGTTGAATAAGTCATCAATGAATTCCCTAAGAAAAAAAAATCTTCAGAGCCAGATGGATTTATAAGTAAATTCTATCAGACATTTAAAGAAAAAAGTAATTTCTTTTTTTTTTTTTTTTTTTTTTTTTTTTTTTTTTTTTTTTTTTAGGCTGGGGTTAAGTGACTTGCCCAGGGTCACACAGCTAGGAAGTGTGAAGTTTCTGAGGCCAGATTTGAACTCGGGTCCTCCTGAATTCAAGGCTGGTGCTCTATCCACTGTGCCACCTAGCTGCCCCCGAAAAAAGTAATTTCAATAACATATAAATTATTTTTTTAAAAAACAAGTGAAAAGATGAAGTGAAAAATAAGAAAAATGTGAAAAATTATCAATTTTTATGATACAAATATGATGCTGATACTTAAGCCAGTAAAAGTTAAAACAGAGAAAGAAAACTATAGGCTAAGTCCTTTAATGATTATTGATGCAAAAAATTAAGTAAAATACTAGCAAGGTAGTTACAACAATATTTCATAAGTACCATACACTATTATCAGTCGTATTTATATCAGGAATGCAGGACTGATTCAATATTAGGAAAACTGTCAGCATAATTGACTATATCAATAGCAAAACCAACAGAAACCATATGATTGTCTTAATAGATACATTAAAAGCTTTAAAAATGTATTCCTATTAAAAATACTAGAGAGCATAAGAATCCATGGAACTTTCCTTAAAATGATAAGTAATATCTTATCTAAAGCCATCAACAATGCAAATAAGCTAAAACTCTTCCCAGTAAGATCAAAGATAAAGGCTTGTTATGATCACTATTATTTAGTGTTGTAGTAGATATGCTAGTAATAACAATAATAAAAGAAAAAGAAATTGAAAAATTAGAATAAACAATAAGTAATTAAATTATCACTTTTTTTCAAATGATATGCTAGTATACTCAAATAATCAACCAAAAAACTGGTTTAAAGAACAACTTTAGAAAAGTTTTAGAATATAAAATAAATCCACCTAAATCATCAATATTTTTATGTATTAGCAACAAAGTCTAGCAGCAGAAGATAGAGAAACTTCATTTAAAATAACTGTAGACGATATAAAATACTTGGGAGTCTACTGGCCAAGAGTAACCCAAGAAACATAGGAAAACAATTACAAATCACTGTTCATGCAAATAAAATCACATCTAAATAATTGGGAAGAATATAATTTGCTCATGGGAAGGTTGAGCCAATATAATAAAAAGAAATAATTTATTTACTCATTATACCAATCAAACTACCAAAACTTATTTTTATAGAGCTAGAAAAGATAATCTAAGTAAAATGTATTGATATTTACAAAAATATAAATTCCCCAAATTGACAGAAGAAGAAATAGCATATTAATACAACCCAATCTTTAAAAATGAAGGAAGAAGAAGGAGAAGAAGAAGGAGGAGGAGGAGGAGGAGGAGGAGGAGGAGGAGGAGGAGGAGGAGGAGGAGGAGGAGGAGGAGGAGGAGGAGGAGGAGGAGGAGGAGGAGGAGGAGGAGGAGGAGGAGGAGGAGGAGGAAGGAGGAGGAGGAGGAGGAGGAGGAGGAAGGAGGAGGAGGAGGAGGAGGAGGAGGAGGAGGAGGAGGAAGAAGAAGAAGAAGAAGAAGAAGAAGAAGAAGAAGAAGAAGAAGAAGAAGAAGAAGAAGAAGAAGAAGAAGAAGAAGAAGAAAAATTGAACAAGCTATCACTAAACTCCCTAAAAAAAAAAAATCTCCAGGGCCAGATGGATTCACAAATGAATTCTACCAAAAATTTAAAGAAAAAAAAAAAACAATTTCAATAATATATAAACTACTTTTTAAAATAGGGAAAAACAGAAGATCAAAAATGCCAAGGGAACTGATGGGAGTAAAACTGTGAAGGAAGTGGGCTTAGCCATATTAGATTGCAAACTGTATTATAAAGTGGTAATCATCAAAAACAATATGGTACAATTCTTAACGTACAACAAGAAAATTGGATTTACACACATAGATTGTATCTAAGTTATACTGTAACACATGTAAAATGTATGGGATTGCCTGTCATCTAAGGGAGGGAGTAGAGGGAAGGAGGGGAAAATTTGGGAAAAAAATGAATACAAGGGATAATGTTATAAAAAAAATTACTCATGCATATATACTGCCAAAAAATTATAATTATAAAATTAATTTTAAAAACTATATGGTACTAGTCAAGAAATAAAAGCAATGGATGAGTAGAATATATTAATAATAAATGATACAAATAATCAAGTGTTTGATAAATCCAAAGATCTAAGCTTTTAGGATATGAATTTACTGTTTCATAAAAACTGCTCAGAAAACTGGAAAACAATTTGGCAGAAACAAAACATAGACAAACATCTTATACTGTATATAAAGATAAGTTTAAAATGAATACATGATTTAAACATAGAGGGCGATACCATGAGAAAATTAGGGGAAAAAATGAAAAATTGTATCTGTTATTCAATGGATAAGGGAAGACTTTATGACCAATCATAAGATAGAGAACATTTCAAAATACAAATGGTTGGTATTTGAAATGCCATTAAGGTAGGTAGTTCAGTCATCTCACAGCTAATAAGTGGCAGGGATTTATTTCACTTAAAATGTGGTTGGCAATTGTTTCCTCTAAATCACATTGTCTCTAAAAAATTATTATTCCTTGGTGCTTACATGTTCAATTATTCATTAATTTTACATAGATGACACATATACCCCCACATATGTGGACACATATAATTCTAAAAATTCTAACAATTATACAAAATTCAAACTAAATTCTAAGCTTACTAGGTATTTTCTCCCTCTTTGTGTGTGTTTCAAAACAAGAAATTATTCACAGACATTTACTTCAGAGCTCTGTAAAAGTTTGAGAAATAATGTTACAATTAATATTCCACCTGGAGAGTGGCAGGGGAGGGAGTGACAAGAGGACATGTAAATAATAGAAATAATTTTTCTTTATATACTTTTTCATGGAAAAAATAGTATATTTTGGGTCTTCCTCACATATAAATAACAGCTTGCAAATGAGTAGAGGCTGTGTAACATTATTCTAACAGCTCATGGTGACAATAAAAGGAAATAATACATTTCAAAAAGGGAAAAAAGAACTCTTTCATTGGATTGTTTGTCAATATTCCCCAAATGTCCAAAAAAGATCACTTGGAAGTTAAAGATCATTAGCTAAAGTTCTCATTGTATACTTGCAGAAAGTGACAGGATTGAATTCCCTGCTGACTTATATGGCTCCATGCAATCTCAGAATAAAGGGAATTCACAAAGGAAATCACCCAAGCTATCACCTACTAAACACTAGGTATGACAATGTCATAGAGTGACAGGGCAGTTTGAAAAGCAGGGCAACAGCCACCTCTCAGATGGTTTAAAAAATATAAATAATGTAGAAATGTGCAAACATTAGAAAGATCCACCATCTCTGTGCCAACACTATTCTCTTTTAAAACTCCACAAGAACAAACCACAAGGACAAATGTTGGACTCTGTACAGAGAAGGAATTTAATTGTTCATATCAGGCCTCCCATCACAATAACAGACCATACTAGTGTAGATGCAATGGAATCTGATACATTAAAGAGAGATTCTTATAATTTTATAATCTTTGCAAATCTGAATTCTCCCATGCTTTGGAAATAACAGCAGATTTCTAAGGAATAATATCATTTATTTCCTATAATAGAAAGCAGTCATTATTCACATACTTGGAATCTGTAATGTAGAATCTCTAAAGTATACCATATCCTTCATAAAGCATGAAAAAATTTTGCTACTGTATTTTTGTGAAATCTTTACATGTTAATTCATGTACTTAGTAGGATCATATATTTAGAGTTGCAAGAGAGCAATTCACTTATTGTACTGATGAGAAAACAGAAGTCAAGAGATATAAAATGGTTAAATCAAGTTTATAAAACCAGTAAGTGACAGAATCAGGATTCACATTTATGTCCTTTAAATCTAGGATTCTCTTCACTATACAAAAAACACACACAACCATAGTTCCAAAAACGTCAAAAATCATATTTTCTGAAAAGGTAATGAAAATAAACAAGACAATAAACAATATGTTAAATTAATATAAAATTTTCCTAAACAAGTTCAAAAGGTATGGAAATACAGTTTGTTAAACAAAAGAATTACAAATATTATGAAAGATTTTTTCAAATTACTAATAATAATCATTAGAACATATATATACATGTATGTATTTATCTCCAAAGTATTTTATTCTTGTTCTATCTTATAAAAATTCTGGGAGATAAGTATTATTGTCATTCCCCAGTTTGAAAGCTAGAGGACCCAAAGCCACCAGAATTAACCTATCTAAGAAAATATTCAATTTTGGGTCCTAGTGCCACATCCAATGTTCTCTGTGTTACAACAACAAGCACTCCTGGAAAACAAGTCCTGCTACCCTTTTCTATGTATAAATATATACACATACATATAGTTTATACACACGGACATAGATAGATTGATAGATAATAGAATAGACACACACATAACACACATATATTTGTATTTCCCTATAGATACACATATACACATTCATATAAACACATATATGTATATACTTACACACACACACACACACACACACACACACACACACACACACACATATTTTTCCCCTTGGTAATTTCATTATCCTCCCATACATTAAGAAGGTTTTCTGTATAGATGACTTCCAAATACATGTAGCCAGGCCTCATTCTTCGTTCTAACACCAGACTGTGAAAATCTTTAAAAGCGGAAAAAAAAAAAACATATTTTACCCTATAGACAATAGAGAATCATGGAAGTGTTTTAAAGGGGAAAAGGGACGCAATAACCATTTATGTAGTAGTTTTACATTCCAGACACTGTGCCAATACTTTTATAAATATTTTTTCTCATTTAATACTTATAACAACTGTGTAAGGTAAGTTTTATAACAATTTTATTGGAAATCAAGGCAAATAAAATAAAATGACTTGTGACTTGTGGATTCAAGTCTAGTAGATTTCAAGTCTAATGTTCTAACCACTGGGCCTCCAGCAGCTTCAATGACCAATGAAGCCACATGGTCAGATGTGCATTTTAGCAATATCTATTTGTCAAACTGTAGTGAAATAAATTCAAAAAGGTAGAAGCAAGATACCTGTAAATCACTTAGGACATGATTAAAAATAGTTTGAGTGAGAGGTGATTGAACTAGTGTTGTTAGGATAAGAGTAGAGGGGAGAAGGTGGAGGAGAGAGATATTGATGAGGTGAAATAAATAGGAATTGGCAGCAGAATGATTATAGAATAAGGAATAGTAAAAGGTCAAGGATGCCACCAAGATGCAAACTGGCATCACTAGGTTGTAGATATTTTGGGTTTGAGATGTTTACGGAACATGTAGGTGGATCTATCCATCAGGGAGGTACAGATGCAGGGCTGAGTCTCAGAAGACAGATAAGGGCTAGATATGTAGATATAGAAATCATGGCTTGGAGGTGCAAAATGAACCCATGAAAACATATACAATTATATTATTCTCATAAGAAAATATAAAGAGAGAAAAGAAGAAAGGGACTAGTACTGGGCTTTGAGATATAACCAAAATTAGGGGTGAGATGTGGATCCTAGTAATAAATAACTAATATGGGAAATGGTCATTTCATCCTCAAAGAATAGAATAAGGCAAGATCATAGGAAGGGGGGACAGCTAGGTGGCACAATGGTTAGAGTACCAGCCCTTAAGTCAGGAGGACCTGAATTTAAATATGTTCCCAGACACACTTTATACTTCCTAGCTGTGTGACCCTGGGCAAATCACTTAACCCCAATTGAGAGAGAGAGAGAAAGAGAGATAGACAGAGAGAGAGAGAGAGAGACAGAGAGACAGAGAGACAGAGAGAGAGAGAAAGAGAGAGAGAGAGAGAGAGAGAGAGAGAGAGAGAGAGAGAGAAAGAGACAGAGAGACAGAGACAGAGAGAGACAGAGACAGAGACAGAGAGAGACAGAGAGACAGAGAGAGAGATACAGAGAGAGAGAGAGAGAGAGAGAGAGAGAGAGAGAGAGAGAGAGAGAGAGAATAAAAAGGGGGAGAGGGGGAGAGGGCAGTGATTTTGAGATAGTTTAAGAGTGTGCAACTCAGGATGAAAGGATGCTGGCAACAGGTGGCTTCAATTTTAAAGTACAAAATGAAGAGAAGTACTCTGCTGAGAAGGAAAAGTATGGGGTTAGTGTGGTTTAAGAGGAAAGGGGTTTGGAAAAGTTTCTTTGGAAGACTTGAATTCAAACGTGACCTCAAAAATTTTTTTGGTTAGTTATGTGACTGGATAAACAATTTTTGTCTGCTCTGGTTTGCTTAACTGTAAAATGGGAATAACAATAAAATGAGATGTTATTTGTTAAACACAGAGTCTGACACACAATAGATCTTATATAAATGTGTTTCCTTCTTTCCTTCCCAAATTAAATTAGATAACATCAATTTGCAGTGGATTCAGTCAATACTATTCTATTGCTTCACCCAACACCAATCTACAGCCAAGAGCAAAAGCAAAGGGGGAAGATAATGGGAGTGATGTGAGATTAGGGTTTAGGAGACTGATAGATAGGATTAAGGGGGAAGGGATTCAAGGGTTGAGGACAGTGTCAAGTTGAACCTAATTAACTAAAGGATTAAAATTTCAAAGGAAAAAAAATAGTCCAGAGCAGGGATAATATCCTGGAAAATCAGGGACAGTTTGAGAGACAAGAGATTATAAAGACAAAGGATAGAGGAGATCTACTGGAAGCATCAGAGTTTGGAGGGTACTGAGTAATCAGCCCTCAAGATATCTGAAAGGTAGGAGAACCATAGCTTAAAACATTTTTCTAGTCCTATTATTAAAAAAAAATCCAACCCAAATAATATCAATGATTACTGAGCCATATGCTTCCTTTGTTATCTCTACAAATTTTCTAAGAACAATCTGTTCATGCTTCTAGAAAATCCTTAATGAAAATAAGTGAAAGGAACAGACAGGTTTACACAAACTAAATTCTTAAAGCAGAGAATACAAGACACCACTGTACTTACCACTTAGTGAATATAAAAAGCATTTGTTTAGAAAGAACAAAATGTTGTGTAAAAGGCTCTCTTCTAACACGCCAAAATCATATAAGATTCATTGAAAGATGCTACGGAGGTCACAGAATGAATGTGACACTTCGATTGTTAATAGAAAGTGAGACCAAAACAAAAATGTGTGTTTGCCAATGTCTTTTCACCATTATAGGGATACACCAAATATATTTCACACCGAAGTAGGATTCCCTATAGATGATTCTATAAAGCCCTGGAATAATGCAGAACATCCTCAGGGAAAAAAAATTGTCAATCAAAGGATTTTTGTGTAACTAATCACACAGGGAAAAACTGGATTCATGAGTAAGTATATTTCAGGGCAATATTGCACATGGACAATGAATCTGACATAACTGAACAGGAGGAGGAAAAGCTGGGTTGTCCTGTGGGAAATTATGTGGTGCTTTATTAAAAGCACATAACCCAAACTTGTCATTTGATACAAAAGCCCATCTTTTTCACAATATTTTTTGTGATGTTACGTGACTGAGATCTTGGGAATACAGGCAGTGTGCAAAGAATTAAAAAGGATCTCCCAAATGGCAATGGAGAAGTACCTGGTGGACATAGGATTAAATATATTACTAACAAGGCACTAGGAAGAAATAGCATGAAGGATGTCATCAGAGAGATAGATGACCAAGTAAGAAGGTGTTTCATCACAAAGCTCAAGAAAATGAAAACTGATCCATAAGCTAAGGGCTCCACTAGTTTTCAAATGATGGCAAAAAATCTAAAGGAAGGCAGTTCATAATTTTCTCCATTTGGAAGCTACAGAAATAAAGCAAACTAGAATGTATAAGCATACCTAACTTTACCTACACAAAAGTTCTAAGTTACTGTCCAATGTAATCTGAGACACTTGATGTAAGATATATATATTTTAGATAGTAACTTCACCCTAGAGTTGCCCCTGTAAGAAGAGGGACTTTTTTGTGTTTGAGGAATGCCAAAAAAAGCTCTGTGTGTGTTTATGTATTAGTATATATTATATATATATATATACATATGTGTATGTGTGTATATATATATATATATATGCATACAGGTGTGTGTAAATGTATAAATATGTAAATGTATATATACATATATGTGTATATATAAGTTTATTCATAAACAATCATATATATTACATTTAATATATATCCTGACTAGGTGCAACTATGTTTAAATTACCATCATTAAAGATACTATCCTTTAAACTCCCTCTTTTTTATATCCTTTCATAAAATAAAAATGTTTACATTCATATACCTCTTTATAATTATGAACAATACTTTCAATACATTATTTAATACCTCAAGAATCCATGAAGTAACCAAGTATCATTGTCCTCATTTCAAAGCTAAGGAATTTTAAACTAGAGGATGTAGCTTAAAATGATAAGCTAGCAAACAGGAAACTCACACTTTTAAGTCCTTGTTAGGTGCTCATTCTCCTACATTACTTTAAAAGATAAATCATGAAATCATTACCATTGTAGCATGAGTAAAGTTATCTAATTGCTTTCCTCTGATAGGATGATTCCTAAAAACATGAATACTCTGGTTAGTACTGCAAGAAGAAAAGTAGGGGAAAATAATAAAGAGACTTACAGAAACATTTGGTGGGATATCAAAAAACAAACTTTGTTTACTGTCTGTTCTTTTTTTGTCCAGTTTGATGTTCCTGACAATACTTTTGTTAGGTTTTTTAAACCTTATCTTATGCATTTCAAAAGTTCTCATATTGGTTTCTTAGTTGTGGGTGAGGATAAGGGAGAGAATGTAGAACTCAACAAACAAATATAAAAAACAGGTTTGAATATAACTGGAGAAAATAGGAAGTAAATAAAATTTAAAACAAAAGTAATTTTACAACATGAGATTATCAATAAAAGTTCACATATCTGTGATTTCATAAAAAGTATACATTTCCCTTATTAACAGAAGTGTCAATTCCTTTACATCTTAGTAGATGGTCCATATGAAATGCCATGGCCAAAAATATTTCTCAGTTAGAGGTCAAATTTTGGGGATGAACTTGCCATACTTATATTGGCTTGTCCCTAAACTACAGACAAAAATTGTCTCTTTTCCCTTATCCTAAATGATTTTGTAAGACCTTCTAGAGTTTGCACTGCCCTGACAAATTTCAACAACCCAAAGTCACCTCCATTTATTGATGAAGATTTAAACTAGAATTTTAGGGAAGGTCTATTAATATTTGATTATTAAAAATTTAATAAACAGAAATGTATTTGAAAGCTTTCTCAGATATAGCCAATGGGGAGTTACTTGCTCATTTGTGATTTTACACCTTTCTTGGCTGAAACAGAGTTACAAATACATAACCGAGCCCTGAAAGACATCATGTAAATTTGAGACTTTCCCTGGAGGACTTTGGGTCCTCAAAGCAACAACTGAATTACAATTTAGATATAAAAATGGCAGTTTTATCTGTGATCAACATACCGATTTTCTTGATATATTTATATCAAAAGTACATCCTCATATAAGCAGTCTGAAATATCAAAAGATCATATGGGGCATATCTCACAATATGGATAAATGAAAAAATATTCATTAAATATAGTTGGGCATCATCTTTGGAAGTATGTGTATTTTCAAGTAAACATGAGAGATAGTACTTTTAATGGTTCCTGGGGCTTGTTTGAGCAGTGTATGTACATGACCTGAAATCATGTGTCAAGGAGTAGCTGTGGAATAGAAATTGATCATAATACAATGAAGAGAGAAGGTGCAGGATTTTTATGATAACTGGAGGGCATGGCAGTGAAATAAGTGAAAGAAGTGTAGCAAATCCTTGATTTCTACTGTCAAATGACATTCAGGTTGGATTATTGTGTAAATTGGCTATGTGAGGAAGTCTCAACTGAAAAGCATTAAAATATTTGAGGAAGGGAAAAGAAGAGGGGAGGGCATGGGGAAAATGCCATCTTAATGGGCAAAGAGCTTCATTATGATGACCCTATGCAAAATGTGGTCTATATATTGAACATCCAGGATTGCCTTTCTGCAAATTTCTGACATATGAAATATCGTAATGATTTTTTATTGAAAGAATTGAGATAAGAATATATTGTTTCTAATATGCAAACATGTTGAAAATAATTGCACATATTTAACCTATATCAGATTTACTTGTTGTATAGAGGAGGGGGGAGGTAAGGGAGGAATAAGAAAAATTTCGAACACAAAGTCTTACAAAAACAAGTGTTGAAAGCTATCTTTACATGTATTTGGAAAATAAAATACTATTGAATTTTTTAAGACTATATTGTCTCTTCAATAAAAACATATTCAAGAATTTTAAGATCAATAAAGAACTTCCCTGATAACTATAATGAGAGGTATACAATGAAAATGATATTTTCATCTTACTGATGAGGAAAATGAAGCTTAGTAAAGGGAAATAGCTTTCCCAGAGTAATGTAATTACTAACTGGTCAAACAGGGACTCAAAACCCAAGTTCTCTGATTCCAAAACTGATGCTACTATACGTTTGATACCAGTAGCCTACAGCTGGAGGAATCATTCACATTATATACATTTGAATTATATTTCAGATAGATGTATAATGACTAAGAGCTCTATGGGACAATTCACAGTAATGTAATCTTTCGAACTGTCTTTTAAAACTATGATCATTTCAGGAGGCACATAAAAATATTTCCAATAGTGCTATCAGTTAGGAAGATAATCAATATGTCTTTTTAAAAATTTTAAAAATTCAGATCATACTCTACAGTATGATCTGAATTTTTAAAATTTTTAAAAAGACATACAGCAGAGAAAGTAGGAGTGAAAAATGCCTAATTACTTTCCTTAATATTGACCTATTACTAGTATGCAGTATTATTGACTCTTCTGTATATTATTTTTACTTGGAGATCCCAGAACTAGATACTCATGCTTTTGAAAACACTTACACCACTCTTTAATACCAATAACATGTTCTCCAAAACTTACTGTATATAAATCTCCTGACATTTCATGGATTCAATTATAGTAGAGTTCACATTCTATATATAGTGATAGTGCATTCCTTTGAATAAAAAAAGAAGTAAAGGCTTATATGAATAGTTTCCTTGTCCTCCCTAGAAGGAGAACTCCAATACAAGAGAAAAAAAGAAGGAAGGAAAGAATGAAGGAACAAAAAAATGAAGGAATGAAGGAACGAAGGAAAGAACGAAAAAAACGAAAGAACGAAGGAAGGGAAGGAGGAATGAATGGAGGGAGGAAAGAACAAAGGGAGGGAGGAAGGAAGGGAGGGAAGAATGGATAGATGGAGGGAGAAAGGAAGAAAAAAAGAGAAGTTCATTCTTATACAACTCTAAGATCTATACATTTCTCTTTTCAAAATAACCCTACAAGATAAATAGTGTAACTATTATTACCTCCATTAGTTCAAAGGGGTTTTGTAATTTGACTAGAGAAGCAGGTGATGCAACCCAAATGGGAATTACACACATCTTCTAATTCTAAGTATTACAGAGGAATTCTATTGTAATTAGATTCTTATTGAAAATATGTGATTGTGTTATAATTGAATTCAGTAAACATTTATTGGATGTCACTTGTATGCAAAGTTTCTTTTTCTTGGCATGGAGTACATAAAGACAAAAACCATAAAGTTCTTAACCCCAAGAAATTGAGACTGTCTTGGGCAGGGGTAAATAATTTGTATAAAAGAAAGTAAAAACGAAATGTTAATTTGAAGATGGTGAATGCTCCATATATAAAAATCTTCATCAATTGCTTCAGTAATTCAGATGTATTTCTAACCTTAGGTATAGCTTCAAAACCAGTTTCATTGGTTTCTGGAGGTCTTTGGGATAGGGATTTTGAAGGCTCATTTAGTTTTCCAGGTTCCTGAGATAGCAAAGAATCCTTGGGAGATACAGGAAGCAGCTTGTCCTGGGCAGTTTAGAACACAACTTTGCTGATTATGAACCTTTCACCCTGATGGAAAGAACTCAAATCAAAAAAACAAGAGCTTTGGAAATAACAGTGTCATTCAAACTACCAGATCTGCCTGCAATCAGGTCCTACAGCCATCACTAAGAAGAAGGGGTCCTGCTTCCTTATCACCCATAGCAACAACAATTACTGAACAACTGTCACCAACAGGTAGATAAACAGAGGAGTTCTAAGAGAATCATCACCCCTCATTCACAAAACACCTGCCTTGCTTCCAGCCCATTCCTTGCAGCCATCATCCAGGAAAGCAAATTCTTTATAAAAGGAGTCAATCATCCCTAACCATCAACAGTCACCTCCAGACCAGACAAATCAGGTGAGGTAAGCAGCAAGTCATCCTAGAGGAAAGACAGAAAACAGAACGTGCTGGATATTCAGACTTCTAACGTCACCTTGACCTTTTCTCTCATATCCAGAGTGCAATATAACCCAGGATTATGAACCTTTTGTTGTTTGCCCTTCACTTTTAAATAGAACCCATGATATCACTAGTGATATTTTTATTTGCTCATGGTTGTATTTAAGTGAGATAGAGTTACACAAAGTGATCAGCTTCACTTACTCTTCCAGAGGCATCAAAGTGCTTTGGAAAAATAAAATCAGCATGAGTGGCAATAGCCTGGGATGCAGTGGATGCTCTTGGCATCTTCTATGTCTGAGCAGGCTTTAAGCACTTGATAACGCCTGCTTCAGACATCTTCATGGCCACTGGAACAAATTGCTCTAATTGGCTTCTTCCACCAGGGGAAGTCTTCATATATTTAGGGTAGACTCCCCTAACTTCCCAATGGATTGAGACCATCAGTTACTCTCACCCTAGTTTAGTCCACCTACTAAGATAGTTTTACCAGGATGTGGCTGTTCCACATGTTATAAATTCTTGGAGAGATGGGAGATAGGTGGACACCAAAGGTGGATGAGCAGCCCTGAAAGGGTTTCATCCATCCTTCATGCCAGAGATGCGAGTACTCCCTGAGCCATAAATCCCCCTGAGCCCTAGAGCCCTGGGAATAGCATTGTTTCCAGCTAAGTCCCTACAGACATTATCCGCCATCCCTGTGGATATGAAGCTTGGGAACTGTTCTCATGCTATTTTTCCTTAAAGTTTCATGCCAAAGCAATAGCAAGTCTAAAGGATCACAATAGTTAGGTAATCCTGTTAACAAAAATAATTAACTCATTAGGATACCATCCTACACATTATAAGTCAATATATCCTATATTAGCATTGTATGTTACATATTTATAGTCTGAATCTATTGCCACATATATGCTCTCTCCTGTCCCCCCAAAATGATTAATGTGACCAGTAAACAGCAAAAGCTATATTATTTATTTATTATTCCATATACTGCTCAGGCTTTCCTGACCCAAATTTCAATACCCAATTATAAGAATATGGTTTCCCGGAAGGTATGAGAGAAAAAAAATTTAAATGCAATTTCCTTTCTTACTAGATTCTAAAAGTCAAGAAATAGCTCCAGAGAATTCTTGGTTTTTGGTCTCGTATAAAAGAAGAAAATAAATGAGCATATGAGGATTATAAGTAAGCATGCCTTTTTAAAGGTACTTGAAGATAATCTTTTTGGTATCCTAAACAAAGAAGTTAAACCAAAGGGTGGGTATTGAGGTGAGCAGGGACTCATACTGATCTATTAGTATCAGGAAGCAGCCTTCCTTCAGGCTCACTGAACTTTGGCTGAACTGCAACAGTAGCAATGGCAGTAATGAAAAATTGGGCAAGTCTTAATGTTTTACTTAATTCTCCAGCATTATCTTTGTTCTTTAAAGTCAATTAATAGATGGGATAATTATAATTCTTAAAACAGAATAATCTGGGCAAAATATAGTAAGGCAAGCTTTTCTTATGAGAATTATCTAATTCACTGTATGAAGCACTCCAGGACCTATTTCCAGGAAATGTAAGAATGTAGCCACAACTCAAATGAGATTTTTTTGGCCCGGAGTGCACTGAGAAATCAAATTCAGATTTCTAACTGTAGTAATGATTCACCTTTTTATAGAGGTGTTTTACAACCATGCAGTGGCTTACTGAATAGAGAGCTGACCTCCAGATTTCAAATCCTTCTGGCGTTTCTGGCTGTATGACTCTGGGCAAGTCCCTTCACCATTCAGTACTACACAGCTGCTTGAAATTATAAAATGCAATTAACTTGCATTGAAGTTATTTCATCTGCAAATTCCTGATATCAGTGAAATTACAGGTTCAATCCTAGAGGGAAAAATGATGACCCTGCCCAGCTATAATATCTCTAAACAGTACATTGTTGCAGCATTAGTCTCATGTTCTTTTCATGATTCTTAGACTTTTAAAGTTGAAAAAGACCTTAAAATCCAGTGAATCCAATTTAATAAGCAAAGTATTGGTACTAAGGATATAAAGACATTTTTTCAAGTCCCTAACCTCAAGAAGTATGCAATCTACTAGAAATCATCTAAACTAATACCCTCATTTTACAAATGGGGAAACTGGGACTCAGGGGATTAAGTAATTTTCCCAGCACTACATAGAACAGTAAATAGTAGAATAAACATCCATGAATTAATTTCTGATCCCAAATGCTTAGACCCAGAAGTTCTGAGCCTATAAAAAGAGAATACGAGTGGGATCAAATAATGTTTCTGATAATCACGTGGATCATTGATGCAGTGTGGCAAATAACACTTTTTCTATTGGCCCAACTACTTCATAATTCTTTTGAGTTCATGTAACTCTAATAGCTTTTTTTGAATAAAGTTTATGTTTCCAGTCTGCCTTAAACTCAGAATTAGAAAGACTTGAGTTCAAATAAGACCTCAGATACTAGTTATGTGATCCTGGTCAAGCCATTACACCTCTCTCACTTTCTGAATCTGCAAAATGGGGATTATGACAGTGTTTGTTGTAAGGTTCACATGAGATGATAGTTAAATGTTTAATGCAATGTTTGACACAAAATAGTTGCTCAATAGATGTTGTTTTAAAAATGATATTGTAGTTGCAAAAACAAAGCTATTTTCAGATTTTTTGGTCATATCGAACTCTTGGTGACCCAATTAAGATATCTTTGGCAGAGATATTGGATGTTTTGCTATTTCCTTCTCCACCTCATTTTACAGATGAGGAAACTGAGGCAAATTACTTGCCAAGGGTTACACAGCATGTAAGTGTCTTCAGCTGAATTTGAGCTCAAAAGATTAGTCTTCCTTACTTCAGGTTGAGACATCTAGTTGCCCCAAGGAAAATATTAACTAAAAATTAATAAATAGATGAATAGATAGATAGATAGATAGAAAGGCAGACAAATAAATAAATGGATGCTTGGATGGATGGGTAAATAAATAAATGAAAGAATGAGCAAATAAAAAAGTTGACTCCAGTCCCTTAAGACACATTTGTTAATTTACTATGTGCCAGGCATTGTGCTCAATAAAAATAAAATTTCTCCCACTCTTCAAGGGACTCAGTCTAATGAAAAACAAAAACGTGAAAAGAACCTTGTATATGCAAAGTATATCCATTGAAAATGAAAGTAATCTCAGAAGGAAAGTACTAGTAGAGGGACAAAGAAAGAAAAAAAAAACTTCATGAAGAAGATGGAACTGTTGCTGCTTCTTGAAAGAAACCAAAGATACCAGAAAATGAAGGTGACAAAGGAGAGCATTTTCCATGCCTGGTAAAGGTAGGATGTTGTGATATCAAGCATCATATATGTTAGAACAGCAAGAATAGATATAACAAGCTGTATTGGAAGGTATATGAAGAAGAGGAAAGAAAGAAGTCTAGAAAAGTGGGAAAGAATCAAATTTTTAAGGACTTTCAAAGCCAAGTAGAGCATTTTGTACTAAGTCATGTAGGCAATAAGGAGTTATAGCACACAAGGAACATGGTTATACCTGCTAAAGCTTTAGAAAGGTCACTTTGACAACTGAATGAATGATAGACTAGAGTGAACAGAGGCTTGAGGCAGAGACACCAACCATCAACTACTTCAATAATCCACAGATAATGAAGTTCAGCCTCAATATTGTTGTTATATAAATGGAGAATAGGAGAGATGGAGAGAAGGAGGGAGAGACACAGATTCACTGAGTCAGAAAGACAGATGGAGAGACAGAGACAGAGAGATAGAAAAAGACAGACAGAGAAATATTGCGAATGTAGTAACAGAAAAATTTGGTAGGTGCTCAGGATAACACTGAAGCTAGGGAGGAGGATTCAAGAAAGAAAAAGAAAATTTGGAAGAGGGAAGAATTTATAGAAAAAATATATATCTTTTTTGGGACATTGAGAATTTGAGAAGGACATCTGATTTGAGATGGCCAATAGACACTTGGTGATTCAAGACTAGATATCAAACTTGAATAAAAAGTGCTCAGAATCTTCAATATAGAAATAAATATTGAACCCATGGAACCCTAAGGGCAACATGTTGAAGACCAGAGTAAAAATACTTCAAAAAACTATTTTTTTTCCTTTATAACATGTATTCCCTGCACTTTAACCCACTTTCCCAAGGATCTGCATATATTAGAGTGAGAATGTGTCACATTTTTGAAAGGAATTTTTTGATCAATTCGATCACCATAGTGTTATGTGTGAAATTTAACAAAAAGGGAAATTGAGGTATGTTTCTCCAAGCAAGATAATATCTATTAACAAGGACACACTGCCTGTCAACAAATGGAATCAATACTTGTATCAATTTATGCCAAAGATTCCAAGAAAAAGAACAGTTCTTCTTTTACAGGTTTTGTGAAATACAGAATAAAGAACAAAACAGGGTAAATTAAATCATGGGATTGAGGGCGTCATGATTGTTACAGAATTGAGGTGCAGGGAACAATATGGTATGTTGGAAATTTAGTAATAGAGGTGAGCAATGATCCTCCTCTTTCTCTCCTGAGACTAAAAAGTGCCCTTTGTTTAATTCCAGGTGCAAGATGTCCAGGCTTTTTGGACAGCAAATCAGATATCATGAAAAATACCTTGGTGATATAAATATATTATACCTGATGTCCTTATGTTCACAAAGATCCCCCAAAGTCAGCTAAATACCTTGGGGCAAGAATAGAGCAGTGATTTTCAGGAAAGCTCATTTTAAAACAACCTATTACAGACAAACTGAATTCTGAACCAAGTTCAAAGACAGAGAACCATGTTTTAAAATAGTCACAGGACAAAACTAGTTAATTGTAAATAGGATTAATAAATAAATGATAGAGCATAAATTTTAACTTTCTTAATGGTCAATTTTTTTGGTTATTTTTGCTTTAAATCATTTCAGTTGTGTCTGATTCTTTTTTGCCTCACTTGAGTTTTCTTGGCAAAGATAGTATAGTGGCTTGTCATTTCCTTCTCCAGTTCATTTTATAGTTGAGGAAACTGAAGCAAACAAGTTTAAGTGCATTGCCATAGGTCACACAATAAGTGTCTGAGATAAGATTTGAATTCAGGTCTTCCTGAGTTCAGACCTAGTGCTCTATCCACTGTACTACCCAGCTGCCTACACCATGGTCATTACACTTTAAAATAAGCTAATTTGTTTGGACTGATAACCATGATGAGACACTGATGAGAGATTGTAGACTAGATAGTCATCGAAAACCTTCACTTGCTCAGGGTTAATCTTAGAGTCTTGAGAAGGATGTAATAATTATGCAGTAACAGCTATAGCAGGAAGCACAAAAAGCCACCATCACTGGAATTCCTCCTCCCCCCCCCTCACACCTTTGCTTTTCCCCCTTTTTTTTCTCTCCCAATCCAGGCTCCTTTATTACTTTATTAAGCTTGGATAATATGAGAATCAAGAGTCCTTGATCAAGCCTTACCATCTACTATTACTATTTTTACTAGTTACTAGTAATTACTATTACTAGTCTAAATATTCCTAGAGATGTTATATTATTTGCAAGCAAGATTACTACGCTTTTCTATGAGCCTGTGAATTTCTATGTACCCTGTGAATTTCCAGGCCATTTTATCACCTTAAAGCTGAGTTGTCTTTCCTTCATGTGTAATCTTCCCAATTAGAATCCAAGTCCTTTAAAAATGATTATCACAACTTTTTCTTTTTTTTATGCTCAGTGCTTACCACAATGCTTCACACATAGTAAATATTAAATAATCCTTTTTGCCTTCATTTATTTCATTCATTCATTCAGATCAATTGCAAAATATGATACCTTAGTTTAATGATCCTGACTTTAGACATCAATTGCTTATTTTTCCCTTTGAAATCATCATATATCAACAAATATCATTTCTAGTACTTAGAAAAACTTTCTTCTTCTGTACTCCAATATGTCTTTTGCACCTAATAATCAATCCTCTGGACTCACCAAATCCTGATAGCTTCAGGTCTGTTGAATGGAAAACTCTTAGCCATAGTCCTATGAGAACAATGCTCTTTTTTCTCCTCCAGTTGAGAAGTGGGTATATTCTGATGCTGGTTACAACACAATGAATAACTTCTGATATCAAAAGGTCTAAGAAATCATTTCATCACATCTACTGGGAAAAATAATCTTGTTTTTATTTCAGAAAAATAAATTTCGCAATAATAATTGCTATGATATTAGAACACAATACTTGATGACTGATTGATTTATCAATTAGTCCAATGATTCACAACTATTGTGGAGTTAATGGTGTATTATCATTTCTTTTATGTTGAAACCCTATCTTCCCTTCTAAGTTCTATTGGCACATACTTATTTTTAAAATTAGAATGAATTAAAAATAGTTTTATTTTGAGAATTTAGTGGTACCTAATGGGATAATATGAAATACTCTAGAGGGTCACAAAAACCAGGGATAGAAATCACAGCTTTAGTCTTTAGAGAGGAATAGGCAATTTCCATAATTTTAATATCATTTCACTAGTGGATACTGACTATTTTCATTTTCAGAAACTTGGGAACTGACCATATGCTCCATTTCTCCCCAGAGGGAACCATGGCAAACTGCTGCCACTTAATACAAAGAGTTGGAAATTTCCAGCAATACAAAATTCTCAAAATAAAAAGAAATGTATGTTATAATAATTCATTATGTATATTATACATATAAATTTCATCACTTTATATCAAAACTAGGTTTGTTTCTTAAAGTGAGATTGAAATGTATCCTACCTGTGATGTGCCTGCATCTCAGCAAAAGGCTGAGAAAAATTCAAGACTAAAAGAGTGTATTGTTAAGTAGGCATCAAAAGATTAGCAAGAAAGTTGCAATACAAGGTACAGTGCCTACTTTATTCTCAATTTTATGGGATAGTTAATAATCAGGTCATGGTATCTAATGACATATTAAATATCCCATTAAAGAGAATTTACTGAGATTTAGACCCATTCCATTGATTAAATTACAAGCACAATCATATAATTTCTCCTTTAGGATGAAATATTAAATAATTCTATTGGTAAAAGACATTCAAATACAAAATGTAAAAACTGGATTGTACAAAGTAATTTTCCTGAAAATATATTTTCCCAAGATCAAGTAGTCTTTGCATTTATCATTTTTATTATAAGTTTTGCAAGACTAACGTAAGAATATAGGTAAGTGATATCTTTCAGTCATGGATTTCTAAATACCTTATGACTTGATCTCAAGCCTCACAGTGTCTCTGACAGGTCAGCATAGAAAAATGTTAATTTTATCATTTTATAAAAAGGGGAGCTTTGCACAGATTCACCATATGATTCATCCAAAGTCACATGGTAAATGAATGGCAGAGCCTGGAATAAAACCTGTAACCATCCTGGCTGTCATAGAGTAAATGATTGTCAAGTCTATTAGATGTCCTGATACAGACTCTTAGAACCCTAACATGTTGAAAACATGCTTAGTCCAGGCAAAAGAGTATTAATTCATTCCTGCATTTGCAAGGTAATATTGCCTAACATGAATTAAAAGGCACATCATGCCTTGGCCTTGGGAAAAAACATCCTCCCTCATTGCCATTACAGAGAGAGACAGAATCATATCAAAGTAAGTTAGACAGTTAAAAGGGAATAGGAAATAAAAGGGACGTGGCCAAGCAGTGCTGGTGGCAGCTGTCTGAGAGAAAACATCAGCAGGATCAAATAACAGAGCTTTTTCAGTTGCTTCTTGAAAGCACATAAAAAGCCCTACAACACACCAAGATTCTCACTGTTATCTTGAATCTAAATATGTCAGCACACATACTGATACTGGATCCAGAAGATACAGATCCATCAGAAGTGGGACAGACTGGCCCCCCAAACTGGCAGACCAGGTCATTAAACAGGCACATACGGTATAGTTTGATATTGTATAATTCTAAGAGGAAAGATTCATTTGTGTCTGTATATATTTCTTTTCACAATCAGAGACACTCTTTTGGTTTTATACTAATTTTAGAAGGTTAGCTGCCATTACCACTAATAAGGGAACCTCTGTGGATTAATAGAAGGGAGAAGAGAAAAAAAGAAGAAAAGGTCAGTAGCATAATGGTAGCATGGGAAAAACAGAGCCAAGTAGGGAACTGGGGGGTTCTACATAAATTAGAAATTATGGACAACACAAAAGCATTAGGTAGAGGATAGAATGGGAGGGTGATACATTGATAAAGGGCAATATACGTAACAGGTACTATTGGCAAACTATTTCCTTCATAATTTTGCCTTGGTATTATTAACATTCATCCTAGAAGTGGTGGCCAGAATATAAAAAAGGGATAGCTAAATTGATAATGGGAACGGGGGAGTAATACATGATAGAAAAGGCTGTCGTAGATGGAAAGAAGAATTAGAATTCCAGTGAGTTCAAATACTCCCTGAAAAGAAAATATCATAAAGGAATGAGTTGGCAGGTAAAATAGTTTCCAGATGGAGCTCTAAAAGACTTGAGGACTATTGAGAGTGGAGCAGTAGATATTATCATGTCTGCAAGACTACTGGTAATATTGTATTATAATTCTCAACATTTAAAGTTCTTTGTGCCTTGATCAGATAATAGTTTCAGGAAATATAATCTAATAATATTATTAAAAATAAAAACAAAAGTTATCTACTCAAAGATTATTTAGTTGTAATTTAAGGAAATTGGAAGCAACCTAAATATCTAAAAATAGAAAAAGGGGAGTACATACATTCAAGGATGTGTTGGAGCCAGATCATGAGAGTTAATTGCCAAATTATCAGTATTAGTGTATTTGCACTTTGGAAATTAGCAAAAGTTACAAATCTAGACAATCTATTTTTTTCTAGATTTGAGAAAATGATGGCAAAATGTTAATGTAAAGTCAAATTAAAAGTGCCTCATGCATCTATATTTTTTAGTTTTGTGAGCCAATTTTTAATCATTTATCAATACACTACTGGGGTAGTGATATTATAGAGTAGTATAATACAACTAGGACTTACAGATACCACTTTAAAATAAAATTTTTCAAAACTTTTATGAAATAATTTATAGTAGAAAATGAGAAATATGAGAAAAAACTGCAGAATCACAGAATTGTGGAATTGCAAAGATTTTTCTTCAGCGGCTGGAATGACTAATCTAATTTTCAATATGACCTCAATCCTATTCACCTTTCCAAATGTCCTCTTCTACACATTGCATTGTTCTTCAACTGTAGAACCCAGAACTATACACACAGAAACTCAAGTACAGTCGGAGCAATACAGAGAAACAGTAGAGAGAGACACTTTATCTCACAATGTAGCTCCAGATCACACTAAGCTTTTCTAAGTGCCATATTACACTGCTGATATATTAAACTTGTAGTACATCAAAACTTATTCATCCAGTAGTGACCCAGAATGAGTAGACAAAGTATCCTGATGAAGAGCTACATGATTTTAAGAAGTTCTATAGTCAGAAGAGGCCTTTTAGGACATCAAATCTATCACCTCATTTTACAGATGAAGAAACCAAAGTTACACAGGTAAGTGACTTTCCCAAGTCTCACACAGATAAGAAGTGGCAGACAGAGTAGGACTTTGAACTCAGATCCCATGACTTCAAATTCAACACTTGAAATTAAATGGTCTTTCAATAGTATCAAGAATCAGGTATTTTGATCAGCAGGATAATTTCAGAAAGGTCTGGAGAGACTTACTTGACCCTATGCTGAATAAAGTGAGTAGAACCACGAGAACATTGTACATAGCAACAACAAGATTATGTGATGATAAATTCTGTTGGATATAGCTTTTTTCAGCCATGAGGTGATTTCAGCTAATTTCAGTTGACTTGTGATGGAAAGAGCCCTCTGTGTACAGAGAAAGGACTATGGGGACTGAATGTTGATCATAATATAGTATTTTCACATTTTTTGTTGTTGTTTGCTTGCTTTTTGTTTTCTTTTTTTTTCCTTTTTTGATATTTGTCTTTTGCAGCATGATAAATGTGAAAATATGTATAGAAGAATTGTACATGTTTAGCATTTATTGAATCGTTTCGTGTCTTAGGAGAGGGGATGAGAGGGAAGGGAGAGAGAAAAATTGGAACACAGGGTTTTACAGGGATAAATGATGAAAACTATCTTTGCAAATATTTGTTTAAAAAAAAGCTATCATTTTTTCAAAGATTTTTAAAGGTGTTTTGTGGGATGAAATGTTATTATTTAAATGTAAATCATTTTGAAGTGAGTTTAGTTACATATATATTCATAATAATGAATATGTAAGTTTATAATCACTACAAAAAATTTATGTGTCTAGAGTTGTTAAAACTGTTTACAAATAACTTGGATCAGTCTAACCTGATCAGGGTAACTTTAACAGTGTTCAGGAAGAAGAGAAGCAAAAGTAATCACTACAGAAATAAGTAGATTCTTTGTTGCTATGATTGTGTTCATTGTTAAACACAATCTCTGAATTGATCTCTAAAAAGAGAGAGAAAAAAAGAAAAAAATGAAAGAGAGAAGAGAGAAAGAGAGGAGAGAGAGAGAAAGAAAGAAAGAGAGAGAAAGAGAGAGAGAGAGAGAGAGAGAGAGAGAGAGAGAGAGAGAGAGAGAGAGAGAGAGAGAATGAGATTAAAATAATATGTACCAGGGAATGAGCAATAATGCATTTTTGGAAGTTTGATCAGGACAAGACCTCTCAGACTGACATGGATAGAGAAGTTGGTATTTTGAAAGATACAAAGAAAACCAGACTAAGGAAATGCTCGATAGAAGAATATGACCCTATGTAGGTAAAAATTTAAGAATAGCCTGAGTAGAATAAGCATAGGCATATTGATTTTCCTTTTGTTCAGCTATTTTCAGAAGACCCTTCAATCCTTAGAAGCTGCATAGTCAAATCATGTTTAGAAATAAAGAGTAATTCTCCATTACAGGCAGGTGCTAAGATGTAAATATGCATTATATAAAAAAAGAATTTTCTTCTTTTCACCTACACTGCAAAAGCTGTTCTCATGAGGAAAAGTTCACTAGCTACTTTCACATGCTTACCCCCAATACCAATCTTTTTAGGAAAACAAAAAGATTTTTTTAATAGGATGAATGAGATCTAGAGAATTTCACTTTGTTTCTCTAGTTCTGTAATAAATAAGTAAATGAAACAAGCATTTGGTTAGGAACTAACTCAAAGGAAAAGTCACTGGAACATTGTGCCTTCAGGGATGCTGCAGATGT